>NC_041380.1:317807637-317818332 GCF_002162155.2 Triticum dicoccoides | reverse complement strand
GGATGAACAGTTCCTGGTGGGGGTGGATGAACAGGACCCCATGGTGTTGCCTCTGGATGAACAGGACCCTGATCGATCGAGTCGGTTGGGGCTGGATGAACAGGACCCCGTGGAGGGCTGGATGAATAGGACCACCCCATGGAGGGCAGGATGAACAGTAGACAGTGGAGGGCAGGATGAACAGTAGCCCGTGAAGGGGTGGTTGAACTGGAGCCCGTGGAGAGGGCTGGTTGAACAGTAGCCGGTACAGTAGCGCGCGGTGGAGGCTGGATGAATAGGTGCCCGTGGGTGAACAGGCGCAGGTGGAGGCTGGAGGAGGTCGAAGGTGGATGAACAGTATCCCGTGGAGGCTAGAGGGGGTCGACGGTGGAGATGAACAGTATCCCGTGGAGTCCCGTTTTGCGGTACGCCACACCCCTCCCGATGAACAGGACCCCCGTTTCGACCGTAGCACTCCAACACAAGTCCGTTTCGTCCGTTTTGCGGTACGCCACACCCCTCCCGATCAACAGGACCCCCGTTTCGACTGTAGGAGGTCCGTTTCCTCTGTTTTGCGGTACGCCAGACCCCTCCCGATCAACAGGACCCTGTTCCGAACGTAGGAGGTTCGTTTCCTCCGTTGTGCGGTACGCCAGGCCTCGTTTCCATCGCCTGTTCCGTCCAAGCCCTCCCGATGAACACGACCACGCATTCTGTTCCGACCCAGCCGGTTGGCTCCCACGCGTTCCGTTGCCTCCCCATGAACACGACGCATTCCGTTGCCTCCTCATGAACACGACGCATTCCGTTGCCTCCCCATGAACACGACGCATTCCGTTGCCTCCCCATGAACACGACGACGACGCTGTTTCTCCGTTCTGACCCAGCCATGTCAACGAGCCCTCACCGTACATATGCGTGAGTAGGCGTTCGAGACCCCGCCCGTATGTACACATACATGGCCGTATTTTCTTTCTTGCACCCTGGCCGCCTCTACTACAACACGTGCGCGCCACTACATCCACCAGTATATGTACGTACACGTTCGCGACCAGAATGACAACGCTACGTACGCTTCGACCAGGTGGGTCCTGACTGTCAGGCACTTCCTTGCATGCGAAGATGTAGCTGGTGGGTCCCAGCAGTCAGGGGGGCGAAATACGGTGGCCTGTCCGGTGGGTCCCCGCTGTCAGGTGGAGGAATAATTATTTTGCACGTAATAAGGAGGCACTTCCTTTCTGCGGCCGTGGACCCAGTTGTCAGCCTCTCCACGTACAGTCCACGTCCGATGGAAGCCGTTCCTTGACCACGTTAACTACGCCGCGCCGAGAGCACCTGGGCGGTGGACAACGGCGAGGCCTAGGAAGGGGACGCGGAGCCGGGGAAGACGCGGCAGTGGATGCCCACACGTAGAGGAGTACGAGGGCACTGGTTCCCTGCGGTGTGAGGCTGCCGTCGCCGCAGAGTAACAGGGGGTGTGGGTGAGTAGAGGGATGGCCTGGCCAGCGGTGGGAGTAGTAGGGTGCGGTGTGGCCTCCGCCGCATCATAGCCGGCCATGGGAGGCAGGAGCATGAGGCACGACCGACGCTGGTTTGGGCGGCTGGAGCAAGAATACCAGAGGTTGAAGAAGCACTACGGCCGTTGGATGGACATCGTACGGTCACTTGAGCTAGAATCGTGCATATTGACTAAGTTGACAAAGCCCTCCGTCCCCGTCAACTTAGTAGGCCCACAAGTCAGCCTGCCGCTATACTGGGTCCCAGCTAACAGGGGGAGTATTCATTTTTTTGTGCGTAATAAGAAGGCACTTCCTTGCGTGCGAAGATATAGCTGGTGGGTCCGATCTGTCAGCGGCGGTTACGTTTTTTTCGCGAAATACAGAGGCCCTTTCGGTGGGTCCCTGATGTCAGGTGGAGGAATCATTATTTTGCGCGTAATAAGGAGGCATTTCCTTGCGTGTGGTCGTGGACTCAGCTGTCGGCCTCTCCACGTACAGTCCACTTCATATGCATGTCAGTCGTTGACCACGTTGACCAGGCCGCGCCGAGAGCACCAGGGCGGTGGACGACGGCGAGGCCTAGGAAGGGAATGACACGGAGGCAGGGAAGACTCGTCAGTTGTTTCCCACGCGGAGGGGAGTACGACTGTACGAGGGTTTACTGGTTCGTCTCCCGTCACTGGAGAATAACAGCAGGTGTGGGTGAGTAGAGGGATGGCTAGGCCAGCGATGGGAGTATGGTGGGGCGGTGAGGCCTGCGCGGCAGCACAGCCGGCCGCAGGGAGGAGGGAGCAGGCAGTCCCGCCGGCGCCTGTTTGAGCGGCTGGAGTAGGAAGAGCAGAGATTGAAGAAGCACGACGGCCGTTGGATGGACATCCAACAGTCACTGCTTGTGCGTCAACCTTTTTTTAGGAAAGCCTCAAATCTGTGGAAAACAGCATACAACCCATCTGCCATTATTTCTAATAATTTTCAGCTCATTTGCTAATTCTTAAGGTTTTTCTTGGAGCCCATATTCTTTTTGTTAGCATTACAGCCCAAATTGTGGTCACGGTTAAAAATTATACGAAATTTTGCATATTTCGGTGCGGTCTGAACTATTTTTAATCCCGAAATTTCGACTCACATTCAAACTGATTTTCAAAATAAACGTATATCAATATAAAATCCAACAAATTCTCCACGCATAAAAATTAATGTAATTTAAAATCTTGAAATGAAAAAAAAGATATTTGAAACTAATTGCTGGTTTGATGTGTTTTAAAAATGTACAACCCATTTCTCATTACTGATGGGCCATTTTCTCGGCCAGCCGAATGAAAGCTCTCCTCGTCTTGAAAGATTTGCAGCCCAACAGGCCTCACAAAGTGACTTACTTGGCAAATCACAAAAAAACTGGGTTGTGGCCGTGGACCCAGCTGTCAACCTCTCCACGTACAGTACTCTTCCGATGGAAGTTGTTCCTTGACCACGTTGACCATGCCGCGCGGAGAGCACCACGGCGGTGGACGATGGTGAGGCCTAGGAAGGGGACGACGCGGAGCTGGCGAAGATGCGGCAGTGGAAGCCCGCGCGGAGAGGAGTACGAGGGTTCACTGGTTTGGCTGCGGTGTGAGGCTGCCGTCGCCGCAGGGCCTGGCCAGCGGTGGGAATTGTAGGGGGCGGTGAGGCCTCCGCGGCAGCACAGCCGGCCATGGGAGGTAGGAGCATGCGGCACGACCGGCGCTGCTTTGGGCGGCTGGAGCAAGAAGACCATAGGTTGAAGAAGCACTACGGCCGTTGGATGGACATCGTACGGTCATTGGAGCTACAATCATTCATATTGATTAAGTTGACAAAGCCCTCCGTCCCTGTCAACTTTGTTGGCCCACAAGTAATCCTCCCACTATGGTGGGTCCCAGCTAGCAGGGGGTATTCATTTTTTTGTGCGTAATAAGGAGGCACTTCCTTGCGTGCGAAGATATAGCTGGTGGGTCCGACATGTCAGCGGGGGGAATGTTTTTTTCGCGAAATACACAGGCCCTTCCGGTGGGTCCCAACTGTCAGGTGGAGGAATCATTATTTTGCGCGTACAGTCCACAGCCGATGGATGTCGTTCGTTGACCAAGTTGACCAGGCCGTGCCAAGAGCACCGTGGCGGTGGACGACGGCGAGGCCTAGGAAGGAAACGACACAGAGCCGGGGAAGACTCGGCAATGGTTGCCCATGCGGTGGGGAGTATGAGGGTTTACTGGTCCGGCTGCCGTCGCCGGAAAATAACAGGAGGTGTGGGTGAGTAGAGGAATGGCCTGGCCAGCAATGATGTAGGGTGGGGTGGTGCGGCCTGTGCGGCCGCACAGCCGGCCACGGGAGGCGGGAGTAGGCAGTCCCACCGGAGCTGGTTTGGGCGGCTGGAGCAAGAAGATCGGATATTGAAGAAGCAGCACGGTCGTTGGATTAAATCCAACGGTCACTGCTGCTAGAATCGTTTGTGGACTAAGTTGACAAAGCCAAAGTACACGTCAACCTAGTAGACCCACAAGTCAGCCTCCAAATCTGTCCCAAACAGCATACAGCCCAAAATTTCGAGCCAGATTCAAATTAATTTCAAATCTAAATATACCTTAATTTAAATTCAATGAAATTTTACCCGCACAAAAACAATGAAATTTAAAATATCAAAATCTGAAAGAAAACAGTATTTTGGAACTAATTGTCTGTTTGCTGTATTTTTTTCATTTTACAGCCCATTTATTATTACTTATAGCCCATTTCTTATTACTTATAGCCCATTTTCTGGGCAAAATGCATCCCTCCTCATCTTGAAAGATTTCCGGCCCAGCGGGGCGTAGAAAAGCAAGTAGGCCTATGTTGGTTATTCTGCAAAAAACAAAATAGCTGGCTAGCAATTTTCAGAAAGGAAAAAACAAACTGGGCTGGCCATGTGCTAAACATATGAAATAAAAGCCTGGGCTAGATGGGCCACGGGTCCCACACAACCCAGTTGATACCCTGCTCCATCCCGAAAAAACAAAATTACTGCGCGCGCTGCTGGGTCCCTACTGTCATCCTCACCATGTACAGTCATCTCCTTAGTCCTCTCGGTTGTTGACCATGTTGACAACACCGGAGGGCGGCGCCGCGGTGAGCGAACCAAGGCGGAGGACAATGGTGAGGCCTCGGACAGGAACGAACAGGAGCCGGGGCAGATCACAGCCAGCCGTGGGAGGCGGGAGCAGGCGGTCCCGCCGGCGCTGGTTTGGCTTTGGCGGCTCGAGGAAGAAGAGACTGAAGAAACGCGACAGACGTTGAATGTCAATCCAACGGTCAAGGTTGGCACAATCGTTTTATTGACTAAGCGAACACCAAGTAGCATACTTTTTTATATATAGGAAGAAAACTGCGAGGAAAATGCGTTCGTCTGCCGTCCTCCTCACAGGGAACGTTCGCCACATAAGTGACTAGCACCCTTGGTTTTCAACCGAGAGGTCTTGGGTTCAAGTCCCGGGAACTCTCAATTTTGTCCTCCTTCCTTCCTCGCAAAAAGGGAAAGAAAATCAAAGACTTGGGAAGGCGTACAGAACAAGCTAGTGTACCAATAATGAGACGTTGCCAAGTTTTAGAAAAAAGAAAGACGTGCTCCTGTAGCTGGTTCAAATCCAAACCTAGAATATGACTATATATGGTGCGATGCTACTCTGCAAGTAATGAAACTGACATATCCAACATTCGCTTCTCCTCTTCTCTACTTACTCTGCCTAGCATCAGAAGCTCCGGCCGCAGCAACCATGTCCGCTGGCTGCTCGTCCACCTGCTCTTCAGCAGGCAACAACCAGATATGCGCCAAGTCGCAACCCGTACCATCGCCTGTGGGTCTCATCACACCCTCGCCGGCACGCGCACCGCAACCGATTGCTCATCGCAACCCGCTGCCGCTGGTGTGGTGCCACTGCTGCAAATCACGCAGAGTCATCTGTCGCGTCTCAACCACAATCCGCAACCCTGGCCGATTCTTCTACAAATGCCCGAATCATGGGGTAATAATATGTTTAAGTGTTGTTCTGCTGCTTTCAATTGCTGATTTTTTAATAGTTTGGTTGATGATCTACCAATTTGATTCGTGCAGAAAAGGGAAGATTTGTGTGATTTGTATTTCCGGGAAGTTGTCGATGTGGGGGAATGCAACTACGCTGATTATTTGGTTAGCCGAGGAATCCCAATACCAGCAGGTTCGGGTGTTGGACAAGTAACTGAAGGAACGGCAGAAGAGGAAGATGCAGAGCACAAGCTTAAAGATGTAGTTCCTCTGATCATGGCCAAGCAATAGCTGCTGAATGGCCTTGACAACAATGAGGAGATGAAAGAGCTTGTGAAGACAATGGGCAAAATTGATGTGCTCTGTAGGACGATTGTCTCTTTATTTGTAGTGTATGTAGCACTCATGATGTATTCGGTGGCTACGACATGAGCACTTTGCTGAAACTAGTAATGAATGAAACCTGTGTAGCAGGCTGGGCGTAGTGTTGTGAACATATAATGATTTCTATTAACGTAAATCAGGGGGTATCCCCTTTTGCTCATATAAATAAATAAATAGGAGAGGCCATGCCGAGTCAGCTTTGTTCTCATTCGAAGACATCGAGCAAATTGCAGTCCAACAGCAAACTATGTCATCAAATTCAAGTTTCACGGCCAAATATGAGTACAACTAAACAACAATGTCATCATGTTTTAGTTGTCATACAATCACCAAACACAAATCAGCATACATAACAAGTGATGTTCTCACAGCAAAATACTAAACAACATGTTCATCAGGTTTCAGTTGTCATAGCAAACACAATTTCACATAGTAGATAAAAAAACGTCTTCTGACAGGCAAATACGACAAAAGCAATGTAATCATCATCCGCAGCAGCAGCGTCAACATCTTCGCCATGTGTATCAGTCTGAATCGTAATTCCCCAGGGTGTCATCTTCTTCTTCGTCCTCAACGTCCTCGAATGTTGGCTTCTTCTAGATCAACTCTTGTATGTCCACAGCACGACAGGCAGCCGGCGTCATTGATGTGATGGTTCTCAAAGATATTAGGAACATCTGTGTTATCTTGTACATCAGGAGCAGTGTAAGCATCATCTTGTTGTGCGACTTCATTAAATGAATTCCTCTGCTCAAACCTTTGCAATACTCTCTAGTCATGACTACATGCAAATGTGTCTTCCAAGAAAAATATCTGTGTTGCTTGATTTGCCAAAATAAAAGGCTCGTTGGTCTGGTACGCCGCCTTGACATTGATGGATTTGAAATATTCATCAGCTCTGATTTTAGCGATCCTGGAAAACAGGTTATACCAATGACAACACAACAGAACCACACACCGCTGATCCTCGAAACTGGAGATATACTGCAACTAAAAAATGTCTGTTATGTTAGCATACATTTCAGTTGTCTCTTTGTCATACGTATCCATGCTCATGATGGCACTGTTTCATGTCTTCCTGCCTTCGTCTCGTGCAAGGGTGTTGTAGCGCACATCTCCAACAACGCAAGATTCATAATGTCTTACCCGAGTATCAGGACCCATTGCTAGTGAGTAAAGGGCATCGTCGACTACTTGCCCATCCTCCTGCATCTTCTTAACCTATGGTTAGAAAATAGACAAGCTGGTCATCTTATGTACTCAATATATTAAAAAAACTAACAGTGCACTTCAAAAGCTTACATGGTTCTTGAACCATTTAGAAAATCCTGCCATAACCAGTTTGTCAATGTTTCTTGGATTTTGCGGCAGTAACTCCTCTTTGTAGATGCTGCACAACATAGTGATCGCGTCAAGCATCTAAATATATAAGAATGTGCTGCAAGTTTAGTAGATTACGATGTATAAGCTGCAGTATTGCACTTACTTGATATAAGGTAGTATCTCAGGACAGTTGTTCAACACATACCAAACCATTTTGTCCAAATCTTTAGGTTTGTCCTCTTGTCGACTCTTCCCTATAACTCAAACAGAATAATCGAAAACATTGAGCCCGGGATTGTCTTCACCCACCTCTTTGCTAAGCTGATCAGCTGTTTCAATGTATTTTGAGCAGAATATCAATGCTTCTGTAGCAATGTAGGCCTCTGCAATGGAACCCTCGGGTCTAGCTCTGTTCCTAACATAGCCCTTGAAAGTGCCTAGCCGCCTTTCAATAGGTTACATCCAGCCATACTGTACTGGACCTCTAAGTAGTGCCTCATCAGGTAGATGAACAGCCAAATGCACCATCACATCAAAGAAGGCTGGAGGATATATCTTCTCAAGGTCGCATAGGGTAGTTGGTATCTTCTCTCTAAGACGCTCCAAAGCATCTATCCTGATATTCCTACTGCAGAGTTCCCTGAGGAATTGTCCCAACTCTGCAACTGCTCTGTATAAGTCAGGGCGGCCCAATCCTCTAAGGATAACAGGTAAAACCCTTTGAAGTAGGACGTGGCAGTCATGAGTTTTCAACCCTTGTACCTTGTTTCCATCTACACTAACTCTCCTTTCAGGGTTGGAAGCAAATCCATGTGGGAATCTCACACGTGACAGGACCTCGCAGAATTCTTTTCTTTTTACCTTGTCCAAGACGTACACAGCTGGTTCCATATCCCGTGGTTTACCTTCATCTTGCACTTACAAATCCTTTCTGATACCCAGGTGTGTCAAATCAATCCTAGATTTTAAGGTATCTTTCGTCTTGCCTTCAATATTAAGAAGTGTGCTGATAATGCTATCACATATATTTTTCTCGATGTGCATCACATCAAGATTATGCCTTAGATCCAAATCTTTCCAATACTCCAAGTCCCACAAAGTGGACCTACGGGTAAACAATAATCTCGCTTCTACCCTGCCACGCTTCCTTTTCCCGCTACCATTACCAGGATGGTTTCCTGGTGTAATATGCCTGACCTTCTCTAATTCCACTTGCAACTCATCGGCGGTGAGCCTCTTTGGCGCATCACGGTTTTCATGCTTTGCATTGAACACATGTCTTCGGTATTTTCTAGGATGCGACTTGTCCTTGGCAAGGAAACGACGATGTCCAATGTAACAGATCTTGCTAAGTATTGCATATGACAGCGGATTCCTGTCATAGCGAACACATGCATTGTAACCGTCGTTCGCCCTGACATAGTGCCCAAAGCCAGATAATCATAGATGCACCAAATTATAACAGCACACAGAAAGAAATCAGCTGGTGGGCTGCTATATAGGCCTCGAGTGAGAACACCCTTCCATAGCTGTTGAAGTTCCTCCACAAGAGGCTTCATGGACAAATCAAAATCCTTTCCAGGACTTTTTGGACCTGGGATGAGCAACGCCATCATGTAGTTTGATTCTTTGGTGCAGACATTTGGAGGCATGTTGTAAGGGATAACAAGCACTGGCCACATGCTATATGTGGCGCTCTGGTGGCCAAATGGGTTAAATCCATCTAAAGCTAAGCCAGGTCTAATGTTTCTCGGGTCAGCAGCAAACTCTTTGTGTTTATCATTGAAGCTTTTCCACTCACTACCATGAGATGGATGGCTCATTACATTCTGATCTCTGTACTCCTGGTTCCTATAATGCCATAGTACATCCTCTCTTGTTTCAGCATCATGAAACAACCTCTGCAATCTTGGTGTAATTGGAAAATTTCTCAGAACATTATGAGGAATCCTCTTCACAGCATCGCCATCTTTCCATCTTGATGATTTGCATTTTGGGCATTCACTTATGTTGGCATAATCCTTCCAGAACAGAACACAATTATTCTTAACACATGGATCATATCATATCCAATTCCAACTGCACGAAGGAAATTCTTCATTTTACTGTAGGTGTGTGGCAGCTCAGACGCATCTGGGAAAGATTCGCGAAAAGCAGCCAACATCGCATCGAATGATTTGTTGGTCATCCGCTCAGATGTCTTCACCTGAAGAAAGGTGACCATAGCTGAGAATACTGACAGCTTATTTCCTGGGGTGACAGCGACGTTGCATTGTTCCAACATGCGGGCCTACCGTTTTTCTTTTGCAGGTGAAAGTTCATGAAATGCACGAGCATTTCATAGCATTGTTTCAATGTTGGTCAAACTCACTGGCTCCGCCACCACCACCTCCTCCTCCTCTTCCACCTGAGCATCAGGCAGATCAAGATGGTGATCTGCTGCTTCCACGTAGTCAATAACATTGACGTTCACAGCTTCACCATGATGAACCCACCTAGTATATGTGACCGACATCCCATACAAGTGTAGATGATTTTGCACAGTTGACTAGGGTCTTGTAACTGAGTTCATACAACTGCTACACGGGCAGAGCACATCTGATTTCGGACCACCGTACTCAGCTCTGATAAAGTTCATGAAGTTTTCAACCCCCTCGACATATGCAGCGGAGAATCTTCGAGCAGAAGTTATCCAAGTCCTGTCCATCTGTTAGACATACAAATTAGTTCTTCTACTAGATATTACAGGAAAACATATTGCTTTTTTATGAAGTACAGAAAAAAATACCTAGGTCGATGTCTAAAGCTATGGCAAGATATTTGGACGAGCAGATCTAAGTAACGAAATATATGTAAAGCTAATTCAGCAAATAGATTTGAGTGCCAAATTATGGCAGGCTGTTTCAGCAGTCAATGAGGCCGAGCACACAGCCATCGAACTATCGAAGGCCATCGCAGCAACAAAGATCGAGTATAAAACGGTGTACAGCTATTTCAGCTAACAGATTGGCTACTAGATCATGGCAATCTACGTCACAATAAATATATGGAAGGATATTTTAGCAACTAATCGGCCTTGGCATGCCATCTCAGCTAAGCAGATTGAGTGCAGAACAGGGCAAGCAAGCTTCTTAAGCAGAGCATATTGACAGTAAACTACTTTGGCAAACAGTGAGATTAACAGCGTCTATCAGCTAACATTCAGCGCTACACCGACATGAACGGGGCCTCAGTCTAAAATGCGTGTACCATGGGAGAAGCTGACTACGGTGCGTCTCCACACGAACGTCGCTAGTGGTGGCGGTGCTGACCGCCGTGCGCCTCCACAAGAACGTAGCCAGAGGTGGCGGCGCGGCTAGAGGACGGTAGTCTACGAGAGCGTACTGTGGGAGCGAGAGGATCGCCGAACCGCGGCGCCGATGTATCGGCGTGGCGGGGAGGGCAGCTTTGGCAGAGCGAATGGAGTGGAGGAGGACAGTGGGGAGGGGGGTTTGG
>NC_041380.1:317748974-317807296 GCF_002162155.2 Triticum dicoccoides | reverse complement strand
GCGCATGGTCGGTTTCTCCGAGTGCAGTCCCATGTGCCAGTGAAGAGGCAAGCCGAAGCGCGTTCCGTTTGCGTGAGCCGTGTGCAGGACTGAACGTGTGTGTGGTGCAATGCAACCGCGACAGGAGTGATGTGAGTGTACCACAATTTTTCCTTTTAAACTAGGTGCTTCGCCCCCTCAAAATAAATATGTTGCTTCACGCGATCCATCCATACTACTACTAGTAATCCGGTAATCCCGACTAAAACGGCGCGGCCGAGTCTTTTCCCGCACGATATGCTGGGAGGTTGGCTTAGTTGGGTTTTTTAGGACGAGTAATGCTACACCTACGTAATCCCAGTTACTTAATTAACATAATGTGAAACGTGTGAGCTCTTGATTGTATATTGGGGGAGGGAGGGGCCCACCACCATGAAAATCAGGGGAGGAGAGAGAGAGGCAATTTACGTTAACCCTTTTGTAGGTTCCCGTAGATGTAGAAAGATGTGTCCAATCCTGCAATATAGGCTGTCCGATCTATATCTAACGGATAGGAAGGAAACTAAGACAATTTACCCGCACTCCTCTCCACATTTGCAGATAAGGCTTTCCCTCGTTCATCTTTTCTCCCACAAGATCTTGATCTTCCATGCAATGCACTGGCATCTTGCTAGTACTCCTACAATATGTATATTATTGTGAAAGTTCATATACACCGGCCGAGATTAAAGCAAACACGGCAGATTTCCATTACATTTCGAACTTTTATAGGACACAAAAATAAAAGAAACCCGACCCTAAACCTATTCTACGGCGGCGACCGACGTCCTCCATCTGTGATCTCCATGTACGGGGGCGGGGTTCAAGACCCGTGAAGTGAAGGTGCGGTCTCTGGTGGGGAAAAGTAGAACACGGGAGACGGACCGGCCAGTTCGCACACCATGCCCTGCCGCCTCCCATGCCCTACTCATCCTCGGAGGAGTCCCCGACCTCGGCAGTGCCGGACGTTGGACGGCGGCAAGTAGGACGCATGGCTGACAGTGCTCCCGTCGTCGGCCGCCAGCGTGGCCACCGCTTGTGCGGTGACTTGAGCGAGGGCGGCAACCTCGAGCTCCATCCCCGAAGACAAGCTCTCCTGCAGAGCGTTCGCGCTTGCGGTCATGGCGGATGTGGTTCCAAGTAGGAGGATGATGTGCTATGGTGTGGAGGTTAGCTGGGCGTTGCCTCTTTAAGTAGCGCATTCCGGTGAGGCCAAGCATCCGGGTGCGTCACTAAGTCGCCGGAGTTGGTTCTGCGGGCACCGAGCCTCTTAATGACGACATAAAAATGGACGGCATGAATGCGGGCAGCTGGCGCCGGCTGGGAACGCACCACGCGACGGCGCAAGGGATGAGGGTTTTGGTGTGCCAGGGTAGTCAGCTGCGGTCGTGGCAACGTTGGAGATGCCCTTTGCTCACATGTGATCCCAGCATGTCCTTGGAAAAGCAAGACAACCCGGCATGGTGTGAGGTCCAGAGGATGCAGTTGGCTGCGCTACACCACTCCACGGACACGTTGCGACGCCCCATGCATCCTCGACGAGCCGGGTGTTGGGGTGTGTTTGGATTGTGGCCAAAGTGCACCTTGCCAAAATTTTGGTCATGACCAAAAGATTGCTCTTTGTTTGGATGGTTGCCATTTTTTTTGGCATGCCAATGAACTCTAGCCAACTCTAGTTCATTTTTCTTGCCAATGTCGGCCAAATCATGGGCAACCAATACCTCAACAAAAATTTTGGTCATGACCCAAAGATTGGTCTTTGTTTGGATGGTTGCCATTTCTTTGGCATGCCAATGAACTCTAGCCAACTCAAGTTCATTTTTCTTGCCAATGTCGGCCAAATCATGGGCAATCAATACCTCAACCAAAATTTTGGCTACCCAATGCTTTGATGGGGCAACCTTGGGCACAAACCAAACATACCGTTGGTCGTGCCATAACATTAATGCCACCCTCGGCAAACTGAAACCGACCATGTCTAGCAACGATATGAGCGTGTCGCTCACCGCGGTTGCCGTGTCCAGAGGCGGTGCTGGAGCTGCGCCCCATTGTTCGCCCCAACGACCCACATGAACGGTTTTCGGTGGCGAGGAGGTCGTGGGCCAGCTCCTCCATTGGACTAGTCTGCGCTACGTCGTCCCGACGGGTGTGCCCCACATGTCTGTTTCCCTGTTTTCCCGGCCATATTCGAGCGTCAGTGCTCCGCGTTGTGCATTAGGCCTTTCACTATGTAGGCCAAGCGAGACAACTTATTGTTTATTTGAGCCATTCAAGTATAATCATGTGGTGTTTGCTTATTTCTCATTCCTCTCCAACCCTCTTCTCCATCGATCATGTCTCCCTCCAGTCGAGTCCATCCTCCCGCATGCCTCATTTGAACATTCCGCCGAGTATCATTCGCTTGTACCCACCCTAGTCCTCTTCCAATAGATCTCCGGACCCCGAGATGAAATCGAGAGGGAACGAGTGGGGGCACATGATACCTAAGGCGGATTCAAAATTTTGAACCCGTGATCATAGCATCCGCAAATCATATATAAAGGGTATTCAATGTTCGTTTCGTTTTTGAACGTACAATATACTCCCTCCTATCCTTTCTAGTTTACATATAAGTTTTATGTGTAGTCAAAGTATATCTACTTTGATCAAAAAGGTATCAACATTCAACAACGCCCAATCAATATTGTTAGATTCGTACGTACTCCTAGATTTGTACTCGAGATGGTTTCCAATTTGACTATTGAGAAGATTAATAGTACATGAGATGTATAATGTGAAAATTATATCATTGGAAACTCCTTTCACATACGAATTTAACCGCATGCTTTGTGTAAGTTGCATGTCATATATTATTACTCTAACATTTGGTCAAAGTTAGCCTCGAAAAACGCATTAGACCCTGTATGCTTTGTGTAAGTTGCATGTCATATATTATTACTCTAACATTTTTGTAAGTTGCATGTCATATATTATTACTCTAACATTTGGTCAAAGTAGTATAGTGGAAGTGGATCCTCTGACGTAGGTATCTCTGCCTTACCCTCCCATTTGGTCACTTACTGGCGGACCCCATGCTTGCTAGGCCCCGCATGTCAGTTACTCAATGGGTTCGGCCACGTCAGGGGATCCTCATTCGTAGTATACTCCATTTGTTTTTATTTACTCCGCATAAAACGGAGGGAGTGGTGGTATAATAAATGACGTGGGCAGGGGAGGGGGAGGGACGTCGGTTTGCTCTCAACCGCGGTCCCACAAGTGAGCGAAAACGCAAGGCGAAGCATGTTCCATTCGGTGAGCGACGTGGAGGGTCCAGCGTGCCGGGCTGCAACGCGAACGCGACAAGAGCGATGTACAGTCAAAACCGATTGACCGGTCGTCACCGGAACCACTATTCACACCAGAACCTTCGCTGCTCGGCCTACGCCAGCCACTACCCTAAAACCACACCAAATCTCTAGCCCATTCCCCCACCTTTCGATCCCCTAGCCCGCATCAAGCGTACCCTAGTTCGCCAGAAAGCCATGGTGCGCCGCAAGATCACTTACTACAAGATGCTGACGCCGGAGCGCCGTGCAGAAATCGCGGCGGCGGTCGGCGCCACAGACCTCCGTTCCCAAGCTCGCTTTGCGGCGGGCCAATCCCCGAGTTCTCTGGAGCCAAGCTATGAGGAAGAGGAAGCCGATCCAATGTTCATGGCGGTGGTTGCGGCGCAGAAGGCCCCCAATGGGTATGAGACGATGGACGTCGGCTTCGTGCCGGTGTTCGAGTCCCCCATGGTGCAGGCGGACCAGCGGTTCAACATGGCGATACTAAAGGAGGACCGGGAGGCAGAGGCTCAACTCGACGTGGAGCGCGCGCATGCCGCTGCCATCAAGGCTCTCCTGCAGGCGTAACTGTATGTCGTGGATGTGAATCGGGCGGCGGAGGCTCAACTTGAGGCGGAGCACGCAGATGCCGCTGCCATCGAGGCCCTCCTGCAGGCGGAACCGGACATCCTAGACTTGAATCGGGCGGCAGAGGCTTGACTCAACGCAGAGCGTGCAGATGCCGCTCTCATCGACGCCCTCCTGCAGGCAGAACCAGACGTCCTGGACTTGAACCAGGCGGTGGAGGCTCGACTCGACGCAGAGCGCGCGGATGCCGCTGCCATCGAGGCCCTCCTGCAGGCGGAACCGGACGTCCTCGACTTGAACCGGGTTGTGCTCTCGTCCGTGCAGAGCGCCCGCACGCTCCGCTTGAACGAGTAGCTGGAGGCCGAGGACAACCACGGTGCGGAGACACACGTCGGCAGCGACGGCTGGTTCGCACCGGCAGCCAAAGACGACGAGCTCGTCTCTTTCTGCGAGCAGTGATAGTTTTTCTTTATGTTGTTGTTTTTATGGATCTTTTGCTGTGTAAAAACATATATTTGTTATGCAAGTCGCCTGACTTGGGTCAGTCTACCATTTCAGGCGGTTGGATGAATATCCTACGTCTCCTAACCCTTCTTTCCTTCATCCTCACCTCTTGTTCTTCCCCAACAGAGCAGCGCACGGGCCGTACGGATACTCCCCAACATGCGGTTGGATAAACATACTCTATGGACGAAACTTATGTGTCAGCGATAGGGTGGTTGAGTTTGGTGTGTTCACATGTGACAACACGTGTCAGTGAGGGTGCGTTCCCATGGTTGGGTTTGCAGCGTGCAGGAGCGACTGTGTGAGGGTGCGGTGCGACCGCGGCGTGCAGGAGCGACCGTGTGAGGGTGCGGTGCGACCGTGATAGCCGTGCGCAAGTGTACCTCCTTCTCATTTTGAAAACTTTAGGCAAGCTTGGAAAAAATGTGTGGCGAAGTTTGGCAATGCAAGGCCTAGACCCAAACAGGATAAGTACGTATGTACTCCCTCCTTTCCGGTTTATAAGGCTCAATTCAAAAATCTCACCAACCAAGGTAGATGATGAGTGGTGGAATATTTTTTGTAGTTTGCAAAAGCACCCAATTAATGCTCTTGTTTTCCTCAAAAAATTATGTTTACGAATGCATTAATTGCAATGCATGCATGCATAAAGTGCATGCATTGGTCATTTTTCTCTTAATACTTGCATGCAATGATTTAATGCACCTTGAAGTCTGAACATGTGATGGGGAACAACCAAATTGAGCCTTATAAAATGGAAAAACTAAAATTTTGAGATAAGCCCTATAAACCGGAAAGGAGGGAGTACTAGGAGTACTAGTGTTAAAAAAGAAAGGCTGGGTTTTCCTTCGCGGGATTTAATCGATACAAATCCTCGTTTCACGTGTCAATTAATGCGTATTTTTTCTCCAAAGACCAAAGAGCTAACCATCTCACTCATCATCGCTTGATTAATGCAGCGCCATGCAAACCAACCTTCTCACTTCCGCATGCATGCAGGGGATATTAATGTCCTTGGTTGCTAACCCCATCAATTTTGCCTCGATTAGTGTTAGTGGCCCTTTGCAAATTGTAATTTTGATATACTAGCCTTGTGTACAAAAAAATGGAGGTAGTAACTATATTTTACTTCCTTCCCCATTGCGGTGATGTCGACGATGTTTTTTTGGTGGTTTGGCGAAGTGCGTTCGACGGAGAACACCATTGAGGGAGACCACGGTAAGTCGTTCGCAAGTGCCACCTGCAAGCCGAGACAACCGCCTTATTTGCATCCAGGAAGTCCTTTACTAGTACTACTATAACTAATGCAGTGAGATGGCTTCTCGAAGAAGACAATGGAGAAGCGGAGTCAGCGAAGAGTGAAATGATGGTTGCTTTGTCCGTGCTTTTGTGATTTGATGCCTCACTGCTTTGTGATTTGTGATAGAAGGGACAGGGGAGTAGACTCTGTGCTCTATACTATACTACATGCGTCCAAGCATGGGAGAAAGAGGAGAGACATTGCATTTTTCTATTCCTTCAATCAATCAATCAGGGAGCTTCGGTTCCATCTTTTTGGCTTTGGCAACACCGTCCACAATGGTTCCCACGATGCCAAAAGCTATTTTCACATTTGGTTACACATTTTGGATGCCCTTAACCGTACCACTTGGTTTTTCTCCTGTGTGCTATCTATACAAATCTCAATTATATTGATCTAAAAAATTATAGTATCGAGATTAGTAAAAAGGAGGTGATTTTGCCGCGCGGATGGCGGGGGAGGTTTCTTATTTGAGCAATGCTACATCCATGTAATGGTTTACGTAAAGTTACGAACTGATGTGATGTGGGACTATTTGATTGGATTAAAGGAGAGGATTAGGCCCACCCCACCTGAAAATCAGGGGGGGCATATATAGATTAGATGGAAAGTATATGTAGCAGCTACGTAGCCCTTTGTAAGTCTAGGATTAGGCTTCTTATTTTCGGAGGACGTTGTCCTGGCGGTTTGCTAACATGCGGTCCCACATGTCAGTGCTTTACCAAGCTGATCCGCGTCCCACATGAGGCAGAACAATGGCAGAAGCAACACGTGGTTAAGTTGAAGAAGATGAGGGAGAAGCAGATTCAGCAACGAGTGAAATGATGGTTGCTTCGTCCCTCTAACTTAACTACGGGAAAGATGCAGCTTTGTGATTTGACGCCTCATTGCTCATTACTACGCCGATGCCATGACTGGGGTGCTTCACCCCGGCTGCTCTGCACCGTATTCCGATATGGCACGTGGACCCGGTAGCTTGATGTCCCACATGTCGGCGAAAGGGACTAGAAGATTTATGAAAGCGAGCACTCCACTCTTACGACGGAGGAGTAGACGACACGATGGCCCAGTGAACTGTCACTTGTACTGTATAGTACTATAGTTTTGTTGTTTCGCACGATCCATCGATACAAACCCGATTAAACAGGAAAGGGCGGGATTTTTCCCGCGCGGTAGATGATACTGGCCATACATTTCAAAGGCAATTTTAATGTATGCAAACTGAATAATTATAAGTAACAATATGATATCTAGTAAAACTAAAAACACATATGATTTATTGTGTTAGAGTGTAGTAGTAGTGCTGTATTGCATAGTTGTTAGATGTAACATGCGAGAACGTGTAGAGATGTAGTTTTGGAGGCCCTATAGAGAGAAAATTTTAATACGGTCACCGAACTTTAGAATAAGCTGATTACGGTCACTATATACGTTTTGCGGTGATTATACGGTCACTTGCTCACAGCTCAGCATCGGATTGCACTCTGTTGACCGGCCAAATAGTCTGCGTGGTGCCATGTTGACTAGTTAAATTGACCACGTTCGTTGTGGGTCCCACCTATCAGTTCGCATAGCCAAAAGATCAGATAAACACAAATTTACGCAGGCGCGACAAGGCTCCAACCCATGCGCGGGAATCACATGTTGTGTATGTGTTAGGGCCTGATGTGTGCGCATGCACGTGTAGGTTGAGCACTTGAGCTTGAGAGTGTGTGTTGGTCTTGTGGTGTACTGGTGTGTGCATGCATGCGTGCGTGTGTGCGTGTGTGTGTTGCGTGCATGCGTGCATGGCTGCATGTGTACGTGTGAGTGTTGCATGCGTGCGTGGGTGCATGTGTTTGTGTGAGTGTTGCGTGGATGCAGTTCGTGTGCATGCCTGCGTGTGTGTATAATACCAGCTCCTATGTGTTAAAACAGACGGCTCAGCATACCAATACAAGGCCACCTTGTCCGTTGTGCCCGCGGTCATGACTTCGAACCACCGTCCAAATATTTTTTGTCATTTGTTTTCATTCTTACTAGCAAGATGCCCGTGCGTTGCATGTAACATCGAGATGCATTTGTATGACTTTTTTATCTTGTGAGAGAAAAGGATGAACGAGGGAAGGCCTTATTTGCAAATGTGGAGAGGTGTGTGGGTACCTTTTTGCAAAATTGCCATAGTTTCTTTCATATCCGTCAGATATAAATCGGACGGCCTATATTGCAGGATGGCAGGCACACCATCATCACCAACTCTGTTTTTTATAAGAGTGTATTTTATGTATTTTATAAGAGTGTAGATGTAGAGTAGATACAAGTCGACAGGTGGGCACGATGGTAGCGAGATAATGTGATGCAACACTAGAGGTGCCACATGGAGCGTTTAACTGGTCAACTAGTCATGTCATGAGCAAATACAGAGTTGTACGGTGAGCCCGTGACTGCATAATAACCACTAAATGTAAATGGTGACCGTAATGAGTGGATTCTGAAGTCCAATGTACGTATCGTGCTTTCGCTTCAAATACAATGAGCGTCATTGCATATATCGCGAGAGAAAGATGAAACATGCGTGAATTTTCTGGGGGCTTACTTTTAGAGGATCTGGAGATAGTTTTGTGTGCATACGTGAAAGGGGCATTGTCGGGGAAACTGATCCACGAACACCTATGGGGTCGGCGGACCGAGCCCCTTTCGGTTCGGCGGGGGGCGGAGATCACACGAAGAGCAGATCGAGGCGAAGCACACGAGCAGTTTACCCAGCTTCGGAGCTCTCCGGAGAGATAACACTCCTACTGCTGCTTGTTTGATTATCTTGTGTTCTTGCTCCAGAGAGAGAGCGTAGTGTTTTTCTGGGTTCCGAACCAGTCGAACCCCCTCTACGTTGCGCATGGGCCTCCTTTTATACGCTAAAGGGGTCACCGACAGGTGGCAACGCAGAGAAGGGTACAAATGTAAAAAGTGAGGTGGTTGGTACAGTTACTTGTACAGTGCACCCTACCTAACCCTGACGGCAGGGGACAAGGGCATTAAATGCCCGTCTGAGTCGCCCAAATAGTGCAGAAAAGGACCGTTAGGGGCGCCACCGTTCGCCACGATGGCGATCTTGTCAGCTTCGCATGCCACTGCGCACCGCTGGCTGCACAGCCTCCCACCACGCGCGCCTGGAGAGGCCCCTAGAGCGACACGTTGGTGGATGCGCTGGAGCGTGGGCATAGAGTGGCCTCCTGCCGCGGCAAGCGCCTTGCCGCTGCTGTTATCTTGTCGGGTCCGGAAGCTTGTCGCTCACCGGGCCTCGAGGTACCTTGGTTGGTCTTCCCAGCAAGCTCCTCTTGCCGGGGCCTTGTTGCCTTGCCGGAGCGCGTGGCGCGTCGGGGCAAGTTCCTTGGAGTGCCTTGGTTGGCCTTCCCGGCAAGCTCCTCTTGCCGGGGCCTTGTCTCCTGAGCTTAAATACTTTGTTCTTGAATGGCTCCAAGGGAACCACGGAGGATCTTGGCGTTCGCCCGGCAAGCCTTGCCGCGGGGTGCTGCAACTGCCCGTGCACAAGTTCGGGGTACTAGGGTACCCCTATTCTAGTACACCGACAGGAGCCCCCGGGCCTGGGCCAGACACAGTGTCGAGCACTGTTGGGCCAGGCCCAAGACAGGGCACGGGCACACGCGGACTGGGCCACGCCGAATCTCGCTCCGTATCCACCGCGCTCTCCCCTAACGGCACGCGTGAATGCGGCGTCGTGGGAGAGATCGTGGGTGGTTCTTTATTCGGAAGGGCGAAACGTCCGCCCCGTCCCTCTTTATAAGCAGAGGAAACAGGGGCAGTTTGTTCCCCCTTGCTGGTTGCTACTACTCCATCTTCACGAACCTCCGCCGCTCCCCTCCTTCTTCTCGAAGCCGAGAGAGCAGCGCTCCGCCCCCCATTGCCACCAGCATCACCAACGCCGTCGACCTCCCCCACCACCTCCGCCATGGCTCCGAAAGCCGACAAGGGAAAGGGTGTGAAGTCGGCCGAGGCGCAGCGGCTCGTGGCGCTGCGGAAGGAGCGGGCGATCTTCTCCCCCCAGCTCGGCGCGAAGGAGCTGAGGGAGTACTTCTACCTCTTTTGGGCGACAGAGACGCGGGCGCATCCGCGCACGAGGGTACTCCCGGCCGCTGCTTCGGAACTGGCTCCAAATGGGTACCCATTCTTCACGCTGTTCTTCTATTGCGGGCTCTGCCCGCCCTTCTCGGAGTTCTTCTGCGATATCATGAACACCTACGGCCTCCGCCTCCTTGATTTCACCCCCAACGCCGTTCTGACCATGGCAGTTTTCGCACATTTGTGCGAAAACTTTGTCGGAGTCCACCCCAATGTTGCCCTTTTCCGCCATTTCTTCATGCCTTGGGTAGAGAGAGGAGAGCCGCTTGCCGGAGGGATCGCCTGGATCTCGAGAGTCGGCAAGAAGGAGGCGTACTTGGAGGGTGAGCTCCGCAGCAAGTGGGAGGAGTGGAGAGCGGAGTGGTGCTGGATCGTCGAGGAGAATCCGCAGCCCTTCACCGTCGTGCGCCAAGCTCCAATAGTGCGCGGCAATGACTGGAGCAACGTGGCCCCGGAAGACGAGAGGCTGAAGATCACCATTACTAGGATCCTTCGCCTCAGGCTTGCCGGGCTCACTATAGGCGCTGTAGGCGCAGATTTCCTCCGCCGCCGCATCGCCCCCCTGCAGGAGAGGGGGAGGCCCGCCTGGGAATTCAAGAACTCGGCGGACATCATGAGGCTGCGGCCGGGCCTCAACTACAACTTCACCGTCTTGGAGCTGGATGCAATGCTCCTAGAGTTGTTCAAACGCGATCCCCAACACCCATTCACGCTGGCGAGGGGTGTCGTTCCATTGTGCAATAATTCTTCGCTTGACCGGATCCGCGCCATGATGCCGTTGTGCGATTCACACGGAATCGTTCCAGCTTGGCAAGAGCCTGCGGATGACGTCGTGCAAGCGTTCTTCGACAACTTGGAAGAAGTGCCGGTCCACGCTGACGAGCAGAAGAGCCTCACCCGTGACACCACCGACGAGGAGCTGCAGCGCATCGCCACTAGGGCGGAAGAGGTTGCGGCCGCAGCTGCCGCGGGCGCGTTCGGGTTCACTGTGGAGGAGGCGGAGGCGGCAGAGGCGGCAAACCTCACCGAGCGCGCGGAGTTCATTGGCGAGGAAGAGCCTGCCGGCTCTGAAGCTGAGCCGAGCGAGGCCGGCGAGGAAGAGCCCGAGCCTACAGAAAGCTTGCCGTAGGCGGAGCCCCCGACCCCGCCAAGAAGGCGTCTTCGCAGGGCCGCGGACGTAGCGGGGCGGCAGCCGTGTCAACAGCCGCCGAGCCGTGCGACACGCTCTACCGCGGCAAGCAATGTTGCCGCGGGAGCGGCTCACAAAGCAGCGGCAATTGGAGCGGGATCTTCCCGGGCCACCGCCATCGCCCCCGCCAAGCGGGCAAGGGATCCTACTCCTCCGCCTCGCCGCACCGGAGGGGAGCCGGACTTCGATCTTTCCGCGCTCAGCTCCGACGAGGAGGAAGAAGAGTAAGTTTCTTTGGTGCTCTTGTAGTTCTTCAATCTTGCTGTTTTTATCTTGTATCTGACTTGCTTCAATCTGAACTCCTTTCTTTTCAGGACGCTGGCCCAGAGAGCGGCGAAGAGGGCCAAGGCCGCGGTGATTGTCATCGAAGATGACCCCACCGTGTCAGCAGGGGGTGGGTCCGAGACCACCTTGACGGACCCGGCAACCACTCCTCAAAGCAGCCCCCAGCGTAAGTTCATAGTTAGCTTTCTGCTGTCAGGCACGCATGAGTGCTTTTTCCTTTGTTGATATCTTGCTCGTTGATTTGTGTAGGAGCAGAGCAGCCATATCAGGAGCGCCCGGAAGCTGGTCCTGAAGTGCCATCCGCTTCGACTACGCCGCCAAGGGAGGAGTCCCCGGCAAGGGAGCGCTCTCCGGCAAGGGAGAACTCTCCGACAAGGGGCAGTTCTCCAGCAAGCGACAGCACCGTCGATCCTGCGGCGGCCGAGACCGCAACTGCAGATCTTGGCACAGGTAATTCACTTGTCCAAAAACTTTCCCTTGGGTTCTTCTTCTTCTGATTTTCTTCTCTTGGATTTTTGATTGATTTTTCTCCCTTCTTCGTTCTTCAGACCCATCTGCTACTGAGCCAATGGAGACAGAGGGCGCCGGCGAGGAAGGCGCGCATGGCAGCATTGACGACGCCGCCGCCAACGAAGAAGGGGCCGGTGCTGATGAGACCGCCGGCGAGGAGGCCGCCAAGGCTGCCGCCGCAGAAGCCGGCGAGGGGTCGGGCGATCGCACTGACGACCCTGAGGCCGCAGGAGCGCCAGGCGCTGCGCCGACCGCCGATCCCTCTGCCGCTGCTGCGGAGCCGGGCTCCGAGGAGCCCCAGCCCGGCGCCTACTTGAAGGCCGGCAACGATATCTTCATCAAGCTACCCTGGGCGTTGAGCTCCAGGGTGCCGGTCGAGGGGGAAACTTTCGATGAGGAGGTGCTCGCCTCCGCTAGACTGTCGTTGGTCGACGCGCCCAGCAGCAGCAGTGGCGAGCCTGAGGAGGAGCAGCTGCTGCGGAAGCTGCTGTCACTCTACCGCGCACGGCAAGCCAAGCTGGCTTCCCGGGAAGCGCTTGTCGCGAAGGCGGGAGTTGATATGGAGAAGCGCGCGGAGGAGCTCCGGGGCCACAATCAAGAAGCTCTCCGGTCCCTGGCACAGGAGCGGGAGCGACTCGCCGAGGAGCGCACGGCCTTCCTTCCCGAGAAGGCCGAAGCTGAGGAGGAACAAAGGCTGGCCACCGAGAAGCAGTCCGCGCGAGAAGGCGAATTGGTGCAGCGGAAGGCCAACCTCGACAGCTACGAGGAGGAGCTCGCCGAGCGCGAGCAAGCACTTGGCAGGGCGCTCAAGGAAGCAAAGGACGCTGCCGCAATTGCAGAGGCCGCCAAGAAAGAGCTGGAGGAGAAGGTGGCGCAACTGGAGGCCAACATCGGGAAGAGCGGCGAGGAGCTTGCCGCGCTCAAGCGTGAGCGTGAGAAGGATGCTGCCGCCCACGGTGAGCTGCAAGGTCTTCTCGCTGAGAGGGGCAAGGAGCTCAGCGCCGCCAAGGATTCCAATGCAGACCTGGAGTTGAAGCTGGCCACGCTGACGCAGACGCTGGACGACGCCAAGGAGCGGGAGAAGACCTTGTCGGAGAAGGTCAAGGCTGACAAGGCGCTGCTGGAGAGCATCGCAGTTACCCAAAACTCATTCAGAGATACTGTGGAGCACTAGACCGAGGGTCTGGTGAATATTGCCGCAGTCATCGACGAGGAGCTGGCGTAGCTGGGGATGGAGGACTTTGGGTATCCCTCCGACGAGAATCTCCAACCCAGCGCCAAGCTCAGCCTGTTCTTCAAGGGCGTGGCGACGACACTCCAGCGGCTCCGGGAGAGGGTCCGAAAGCAGCTGGCCGACGAGTCGCGCAGAATCTGCGCCGGGGTTCTCCAGAAGGTGCTGATGAAGGTGGCCTTCCGCAATCCAGGCCTCAGCTTCACCAACGTCCTCAAGTCCTTGCCGCCAGACGCCGATCGGGACGCACTCAAGGCCCTTGTCGCACCCATTGTGGACAAGGTGAGTGAGATCAAGAGGGTTGAGGGCGATCGCATAGATTAGGCCGCCCATTTCTTCTTTTCCCTTGTCGCTGCTAATCATGTTATGAAAACAGTCTGTTAGAGCTGCGACAAGTTATCTTGTAATATAACTTTATTTCTGTTATCAATTGCTATGTTATTTCCTCTACTAGATTACTTCCTTTGTATGTTTTTACCCTAAGCTTCTAGGGAACTTGTCGGCGCAGGCACCCGAGCCGCGAGCGCTGAGTGCGGAACATCAGCAGCCTGCTGGCGGTGCTGCTTCCGACAAGAAACCTTGTCGCGACTAGATGCAGCACACTTAAGTTGCTGAGCGGACTCGAAACAAAGTAAGGGCGCAACTAGCCACGAGTTGGTTCCTCCGCGCATAGGTTTTCCATACAAAGCAGGGTCGTTCGAGGAAGATAACTCAAAAATTTAAAAACTGATTGCTCAAACTTTGGCAACTTAGCTTTTCTGTCGTTTGCTTCCCGGCAAGGCAAAACTTTGCTTGAACGACGCTTGGTCCATACCACAATCTTCTCCTTCCCCCCCCCCCCGGCAAACTTGTGTGCGAGGGAACCTTCTTTTCCTTTGTTGAAAAAAAGAAAGAAGAGAAAATAATGATATGGAGCCCTTCGGCTCGTTATTGCTTACCGGATGTAGGTGCTGCACAAAGTGTTAGATAACGCATGCAAGAAAGAAACTAATGCATGAAATGGACAAGTTGTGCGGAGCACATGGGGTTTTATTTATGCACGGGATCTGCGCCCGGCTTTGTACAAAGGATTACATGCAACAGCGGCAAGACTTGTACAAAAGGTGGTTGCCGGAACGGGTTCCGGCAACCGCGCCCTACGGGAAAAACTTATGAAGATGTTCTATGTTCCAGGAGTTGCTCACCGGAATGCCATCTTCGGTCTCAAGGCGGACAGCGTCGGGCCTAGTGACTCGTTTCACCCGATAAGGGCCTTCCCACTTCGGCGTCAACTTGTTGGAATTCTTGGCGGACTGAACGCGCCGAAGAACAAGGTCGCCTTCCTCGAAGCTTCTGGCCTTAACTTTGCGGCTATGGTAGTGGCGCAAAGCTTGCTGGTATCGAGCAGCTCGTACAGCAGCCTGAAGACGATCTTCCTCAAGGAGCAGCGTGTCGTCTTGTCGCAGCTGTTCTTGCTCAAGCTCATCATAAGCGAGCACTCGAGGCGATCCGTATACGAGTTCCGTGGGGAGAACTGCCTCTGCTCCATAGACTAGAGCGAAAGGCGTCTGGCCAGTGGCTCGATTTGGCGTCGTTCTGATCGACCAAAGAACCACCGATAGCTCCTCGATCCAGTTTCTTCCGCACTTGCGCAGCCTGTCGAAAGTTCTGGTCTTGAGCCCGCGCAGCACTTCAGCATTTGCCCTCTCTGCTTGACCGTTGCTTCTCGGATGAGCAACAGAAGCGAAGCAGACCTTGGTGCCAAGGTCTTGGACGTACTGCATGAAGGTGCGGCTCATGAATTGCGTGCCGTTGTCGGTGATGATCCTGTTAGGGATCCCGAAACGGCAAACAATTGACCTGAAGAACTTGACTGCTGACTGTGCTGTCACCTTCCTCACTGGCTGCACTTCCGGCCACTTTGTGAACTTGTCGATTGCGACGTACAAGTACTCAAAGCCCCCGACAGCTCGGGGGAAAGGGCCAAGGATATCGAGCCCCCAGACCGAAAATGGCCAGGATAAAGGGATCGTCTGGAGAGCTTGAGCTGGCTGGTGTATCTGTTTGGAGTGGAACTGGCACGCTTCACACTTGGTTACTTGTGTAGTTGCATCCTGGAGGGCTGTCGGCCAAAAGAAACCTTGCCGGAAAGCTTTGCCGGCAAGTGCTCTTGCGCCAATGTGGTGGCCACATATGCCTCCATGTATCTCTGCCAACAGCTTTTGTCCATCTTCCGGCAAATACACTTCAATTTCACACCGTTGAGTCTTCTTCTGTACAGTATGCTATCGACAAACTGGTACATACTTGACTGTCGGGCTACTTTTTCCGCTTCTTCTTGCTCTTCGGGAAGTTCTCCTGTCTGAAGGAAATGGACAATTTGTTGTGCCCTTGCTGGAGCTTGTGGCTCGACAACAAGGACTAAAGGCACATCTGCTGCTGCGGGAACATCCGCTTCTACGGCAAGGACTTGCGGCCCTGCCGGAGCTTGATGTTCCCTGGCAAGCTTGCTGGAGCAAAACTTGTCGGGAGCGTCTGCTTCAACGGAACAAACCATAAGGCTTGCCGGAGCAGACTGCCCCTCAGCATCCTTGGTGTTGATCTTGGGGACTTTCTTGGTGGCGGCTTCGGGGAGCTCTGCCGGAAAGTAGTCACCAGAAACCAACTTCCTCTTCTTGCTTTGTCCAGTTGATGGTGTTACGGATGGTTGAGTCAACTTGAGCACAAAGATCCCTGGTTCCACAGGTAACTTTAGTGCGCGCACTTTGACAGGCCATCGGCAATGTCATTCTGAGCTCTTGGGATATGCTCCATCTGTAGGCCGTCAAAGTGCTCTTCTAGCTTCCTCACTTCATCAACATATGCTTCCATCAATGGACTCTGGTAGTTCTTGTTCACTTGGTGGACGACAAGCTGTGAGTCACCCCTGACAATGAGCTTCTTGATCCCAAGGTCTGCTGCGATTCTGAGACCGGCAAGCAATCCTTCATACTCTGCAGTATTGTTGGTTGCTTGATCCTTGGGAAAGTGCATCTGGACTACGTACTTGAGGTGCTCTCCGGTGGGCGCGACAAGCAGCACGGCCGCACCGGCGCCTTGCAGCGAGAAGGCACCATCAAAGTACATCAGCCACTCTTTGCTTGCCTCTTTGACGGGGATGCTCGTCTCTGGAATTTCTTCATCTGGTGTTGGCGTCCATTCTGCTATGAACTCTGCCAATGCTCTGCTTTGGATAGTTGAAGTGCTCTCAAACTTGAGGCCAAAGCTTGACAGTTCCAGCGCCCACTCGACAATCCTGCCTGTCGCTTCTGGATTTTGCAGTATCCTCTTCAGCAGAAAGCGAGTGACGACTGTGATCTCATGTGCTTGGAAGTAATGGCGCAGCTTTCTCGAGGCCATGAGGAGGCCGAAAAGCAACTTCTGCACACCAGAGTACCTTGATCTAGCCCCCTGTAGAAGGGAACTGACAAAGTAAACTGGACGCTGCACCATTCTCTTCTGCATCTTATCATGCTCCTGCGCAGATCCATCTCTGTCGGGGCCAGAGCTTGTCGGCGAAGCCCCCTGCTTGTCGCTGGATGCATCTGCCGTGGTTGCTGGCTCATCATCTGCCTCCCTCTCCGCCACTAACGCAACACTAACCACTTGATTGGTTGCCGCTATATACAGCAGCAACTTCTCTTGCGGCTTAGGTGCGACAAGTGTTGGAGTGGAGGACAGGTATCTCTTCAAGTCCTGCAGCGCAGCCTCCGCCTCCGGAGTCCATTTTATTGGACCTGCCTTTTTCAAAATTTTGAAAAATGGCAGGGCGCGCTCAGCAGATCTAGAGATAAACCTACTGAGAGCAGCCACGCAACCGGCAAGCCTTCGTACATCCTTGACGCGCTTTGGTGCTTCGATCTGCTCAATGGCCTTGATCTTGTCGGGATTGGCTTCAATTCCCCGTTGAGACACGAAGAACCCGAGAAGCTTGCCGGAAGGGACTCCAAACACGCACTTCTCGGGGTTAAGCTTGAGGTTGATCTTGCGCAGATTTGCAAATGTCTCGTCTAAATCTTGAATCAGGGTCGCCCTGTTCTTGCTTTTGACCACTATGTCATCCATGTAGGCTTCCACATTTCTGTGCATCTGCGGCTCAAAAGCGTGGTGGACTACCCTTGTGAATGTTGAACCAGCATTCTTCAAACCGAAAGGCATCCGTACGAAGCAGTACGTGCCACACGGGGTGATAAATGCGGTTTTCTCTTCATCCTCTTCTGCCATGAAGATCTGATGGTATCCTGAGTATGCATCAAGAAATGAAAGCAAATCACATCCGGCGGTGGAGTCAACAATCTGGTCAATGCGCGGCAAGGGAAATGGGTCTTTGGGACAAGCTTTATTAACATCAGTGAAGTAAATACAAAGCCTCCATTTCCCGTTAGCCTTGCGCATGACAACAGGATTGGCCAACCACGTGGGATGGAGCACTCCTCTGACAAGGCCTGCTGCTTCCAACTTCTTGATTTCTTCTGCGATGAATTCTTGGCGCTCCACTGCCTGTTTCCTGACTCTCTGCTTGACGGGCCGCGCATGAGGACAGACGGCAAGGTGGTGCTCAATTACTTTCCTGGGAACACCGGGGATATCAGACGGTTGCCACGCAAACACGTCGACATTCGCCTGCAGGAAAGCAACGAGCGCGCTTTCCTATTTGGGGTCAAGAGTGGCGCTGATGGTGAAGGTACTACCAGTGTCGTCCTCCTTGGCGGACACCTTCTTGGTCTCAGGTGGAGCTGCCATTGCCTTCTTACACTTGCCGGTGGAGCTCGATGGTGCGTCCTCGACGGTAGCGCACCACTCCGAAGAGGTGCGCTTGCCGGAGTGGGCATCAGAGCTCTTGCCGGACTTGGTCTTCTTCTTCCCCCCGGGAGCTTCAGCAGCAAGTGTCTTGCGTTCTGCTGCGGCTGCTACTTCCCGGTAGATCTTGTCGGCATAGATAAGAGCATCCTTCTTGTCGCCAGGGACAGAGATGACACTTATCGGGCCTGGCATTTTCAGTATGTTGTACGCATAGTGAGAGGCTGCCATGAACTTGGCGAGTGTCGGACGGCCAAGGATTCCACTGTAAGGTAATGGAAAGTCAGCAACATCAAACATGACCCTCTCAGTCCTGAAATTCAGCTCGCTGCCAAATGTTACCAGCAACGTGATCTTTCCCTTCGGCTTGCTCCTTCCCGGGTTGATTCCTTGAAATGTACCGGTCTCTTCGAGCTCGCTGTCAGGGATCTGGAGTTTCTGGAGCACCGCGGAGGAGATCAAGTTCAAGCCGGCCCTGCCGTCAACTAGCATCTTAGTGACCTTGAGATTGCGGATTGTTGGTGAAACCAACATCGGCAAGCACCCGACCGCAGTTATGCGATCAGGGTGGTCCTCAATATCAAAGATGATAGGCGTGCTGGACCATTTCAGAGGCTTGCGTGACTCGACGGGTGGTTCTGCTGCATTAACTTCCCGCACCCACTGCTTGAGCTGACGGTGCGAGGTATGCAGAGAAGCACCACCGTCAACGCACAGGACCTTTGTGGCTTTCTGGAACTCCTGCTCATCAGTCTCCTCATCATCCATGTCTTCATCGTCGTCGTCATCTTCATCCTTGTCGCGGCCGCGAGGAGGTCTGTCTCCTTGCCGCTGCTTGGCCTTGCCGCGGTGTCCTCCTCGGCCGGGACGTTTCTTGCCGGATCCCCCAGCACCTTCCTGGGCCTTCTCCTTGTCGCGCCACTCATATTCAGCTTTCTGTTGCTCAACAAGCTGCTCGACTTTCTTGCAGCTCTGGAGATCATGGCCCTTGGTGCGGTGGATCTTGCAATACTGCTTGTTGGTGCCGTCCTGCTTGTCGGCGACCGCCACCTCCGCGGCAACCTCCTTGCCGGAGTCACCAGCTTTGGCTTTCTTGGCGCCACCACCGTTGCCGGACTGCTCAACAGCTAGCACCTCTTTGCCTTTCCTCTTCCTGTTGTTCCGCCGCCGGTTTTTCCTTGCCGGGGCAGCATCTTCACTGTCAGATCCTCCCGCTCCTACATTCTCTCCGGGGAGTCTCCTCCCTTCCTCAGCACGTGCACACTTGTCGGCCAGTGCATATAACTCACTGACGTCTGGGATGTCGTGCTGCACACTGCTGAATCTCTGAATGTACTTGCGCAGGGGCTCTCCTTCCTTCTGGGCGAGCAGATGAAGATCACTCTCCTGGCCATGAGGCTTGTGTCCGCCTGTGAAGGCGCCGACAAACTGATGGCACAGATCAGCCCAAGAGGATATGGAGTTGTTCGGCAAGTGCATGAGCCAGGATCTGACGTTGGGCTTGAGCACCAGCGGGAAGTAGTTGGCAAGGATCTTGTCATCCCGTCCCCCGGCAGCCGGCACCGCAATGGTGTAGATGCTGAGGAACTCCGACGGATGCGTCTTGCCGTCGTACTTCTCCGGTACGTCTGGCTTGAAGTTCTTCGTGCTGGGCCACTGGATTTGCCGCAGCTCACGAGTGAACGCAGGGCAACCTACCGCGTACGGCAGATCGCCTGGTTCCCCTGGCGCATGCATGTCAACAGAGGGCCCAGTGCGCTTGTCGGATTGACGTCGCGCTTCTCTTCGGCGCTCGATGCGAGTTCGAGCGTCTTCTTGTTATCGATCATGAAGAACTTGGCGCTGATCGCGACGAGCTCGTGGATCCGATGATGCGGTGGAGTCGCTGTCGAGGTGGATCCGGCGAGTCGGCGATCTTGGCCTTCGGTGTGGTGATTGCATGGTAGTTGCACCTCCACCCGTTTCGTCGCCACCGGCTCGCGCCCGGCAACCCTGCCGCGGCGGCGACGCGCTCGGCGGCCGTGGAGTGTCGCCGTTGGCGTAGCCGATGAGACTCTGAATGGTGGCCCTCCATTCGTCGATCTTGTCCGACGTCGGAGGGTAATCTAGGAGCAGTTGAGCTCGCGCCAAAGCTTCTGCTGGAGTGGTGGGTGGCAGTGGCGGACGGCGCGAGGAGCGGGACGTGCTCGGACTTCTAAAGATGTTAGAAGGAGCAGTATCCCGTCCAGGCGACCGTGCCCCGCTCGTGCCAACACGCTGGCGTGCATGCTGGTCTTGAGCGCCCCGAGATCCACCAGCTTGGTCTTGGCCTATCATGCGTATCGCACTGCGAGTGCCATGACGCTGTTGGTCTTGCGTCTCCTGAGAGTGGCGCGGAACATGTACAGTCGCCGAGGTTTGTGCAGCCTTGTCCTTGGACCTAGCAGCATCATAAGCTTCCTCGTCGACGTCCATTCTTCCACCGGCGTCCATTCCACCACCCGTTTGCTTCAACAGTGGCGGAAGTGACGTGGACGGAGCGGCTGCCGCCGAAGTCTTCTTCTTCGGTGGCATGGGAATGAAGATCTAGCTCAAGTGAACGCCGGATCAGGTTCACACAATCTCGACGCCCCCTACCTGGCGCGCCAAAGATGTCGGGGAAACTAATCCACGAACACCTATGGGGCCGGCGGACCGAGCCCCTTTCGGTTCGGCGGGGGGTGGAGATCACACGAAGAGCAGATCGAGGCGAAGCACACGAGCAGTTTACCCAGCTTCGGAGCTCTCCGGAGAGATAACACTCCTACTGCTGCTTGTTTGATTATCTTGTGTTCTTGCTCCAGAGAGAGAGCGTAGTGTTTTTCTGGGTTCCGAACCAGTCGAACCCCCTCTACGTTGCGCATGGGCCTCCTTTTATACGCTAAAGGGGTCACCGACAGGTGGCAACGCAGAGAAGGGTACAAATGTAAAAAGTGAGGTGGTTAGTACAGTTACTTGTACAGTGCACCCTACCTAACCCTGACAGCAGGGGACAAGGGCATTAAATGCCCGTCTGAGTCGCCCAAACAGTGCAGAAAAGGACCGTTAGGGGCGCCACCGTTCGCCACAATGGCGATCTTGTCAGCTTCGCATGCCACTGCGCACCGCTGGCTGCACAGCCTCCCGCCACGCGCGCCTGGAGAGGCCCCCAGAGCGACACGTTGGTGGATGCGCTGGAGCGTGGGCATAGAGTGGCCGCCTGCCGCGGCAAGCGCCTTGCCGCTGCTGTTATCTTGTCGGGTCCGGAAGCTTGTCGCTCACCGGGCCTCGAGGTACCTTGGTTGGTCTTCCCGGCAAGCTCCTCTTGCCGGGGCCTTGTTGCCTTGCCGGAGCGCGTGGCGCGTCGTGGCAAGTTCCTTGGAGTGCCTTGGTTGGCCTTCCCGGCAAGCTCCTCTTACCGGGGCCTTGTCTCCTGAGCTTAAATACTTTGTTCTTGAATGGCTCCAAGGCAACCACGGAGGATCTTGGCGTTCGCCCGGCAAGCCTTGCCGCGGGGTGCTGCAACTGCCCGTGCACAAGTTCGGGGTACTAGGGTACCCCTATTCTAGTACACCGACAGGCGTACACTGGGGGTATGCGATGGAGAGAGAGATGCTCTTCGTTTCTCTTTATTATGACTAACTTTGTATATAGTATAAAAATATACAAATTCATAATGCGGAATAAATATCATTGTGCGCACCATGCAATGCAAATTAGCGTTCGTACTCCTCCATATAACTTTGTAATGTTGTATATATGTAGAAACTCTAAAATAATTTTTTGGCCACACTTTATTCAAAAGATGTTGTATGCGAAATAAACGTGAAGAGAGGGCTTTTTAGATCAATGGGGTACGTGATGTAACATGTGTGAATGTGTAGTTGATGCATTTGGCGGGGCCTAGAGAGGTATGTGTGTGTATTACATATTCGAGAGAGGCATGGATAGAGGGGCCGACGGGGGGGCATGGGAGAGATAGCACGAGAAATGAGAGTGGTCTAGAGAGAGAGACGAATATGACGTCACGACAAGAGATTCCATTCCCTTGCGTGTGTATATGCAAGGGGGGAGGGAATAGAGGCACCAGGAGAAATTTTCTGTGTGTGTGGTGTTTGTGTTGGTATGTGTGGGTGTGAAAAGATAATGAGACGTGGGGGCAGAGGGTGTGTCACCGCGTGAGGTCCGGTGGGTCGAGGTGAGGCCCTTCGTTCTATTCCGTCCTACGCCACATTGGTCGGCCCGTGATGCATTTAGGAAGACCCATGGATGACTAGTCGTAGAAGACAAAGATAGCAGAATTGTGAAGGACTCTGTGTCCACTGACAAAGCCGGCTAGGATTTGTAACCCTAGGTTCTCGGACTAAGGTAACCCCTTTATCTCTGATATTACTATTCATCCAACCTAACTTTAAGGGGCATCCTACAGAATGCTCTGCTAGAATCATACTCGTCGATTAGGAAGAGAGGTGTGAGACAATGCATGAGAGATAGACGTAAAGATAATGTGCGTACATGAGACACGTAGGCAGGTCCATGTATATAGAAAGGGTCGATGAGGATTGTGCGTGTGTGTGTTTGCGAGAGGAAGAGTGCTTGTGATAAAGGTTAGTGAAAACAGTTGTAAATGGTTACGAGAGGGAGGGAGGGTTATATCTAGAGCATGTGTGCGAGAAAGACACCTCGGGAGAGAGTGTGTGAGCATGTGTGAGAGACCACCGATGGAGAGTGAAACTACACGTAAAAAGACTGCTCTACACATTGATTAAAGATATAAATTTTATACAAATATTAGGATTGGATCATGATATTTGCAATTCGCGTAAGGAGCGGTCATTGATCCATCAGACATCTAGATTCTATCGAATTTGAGCATGTCTATGTTATTATTCGACACAATTGATCCACATAGTTAGTATTTTGAACTCCAGACAATGCATCGCTTTAGCAATCGAATATAAACATGAGTATAGTTCATGTTGTGTGTGTAAAGCACATTATACATATGAAAGTTACACAATGGACATTATAAATAGCTACTACCTATGAACTAGCATACATCTGAATTCAACTTAAGGTGGTTTAAAAAAATCGAATTCAACATGAAGTCCATTCAATTATTTGAATTTGATATCATGGCATTTGTAAACCATACCTAAATTATGGGGGCACCAATCTTTGCTCTGATTTTGTACATAATAGCATATGTAGTCGTGTACAAAATAGATTCAAACTTAGCTCCTCCATCCCAAAATAATTGTTGTTATAGGATTTTCAAGTGTCAAAATTTCAAAAATAAGCGGATAATTTAATGAGGTTTTCAAACATACAAGGTCAAACATTGTATATTTAGGTCAATCCTCATAGTTCAAGAGTACTCTAAACGTGAATGCTTGTGTTTCAAAATTTCGAACGAAGCCCCAAAAGAGCCTCTACTCACCCAAAACCGTGTGAGACCAATGTTTGGTAGTACAAGGAAATTACTTTTCTAATAACTCCGACCCGTGAAACCTACCGGCCCGACGTCCAAAGGTCTAAACCGGGGTAGGTTTGTAGCTTCATCTAGACGCCACACAACTGCATCCGAAAAACATTCATACACAATGGCCGCCTAAGCACACATGCACGCGGCCGAAATCGCTCCCGCCCACTATTTGGGACACCTGGGATTACCATCCTACCCCTAACCCGTAGTAGGTCCGAAATTTAAGAGGGGGGCAAAGTTTGTACTTTCCCCAAATTTCAAACAAGCGTGTCCCATTTCTGTTCAAAAAAGCCAAAAACAAGCGCGTCCCAGACCGAAACATGGTCCCCCCACCCGTCTGATTCCCCATTCGTACTCCGTGGGCGCCAAAACTACCTCTCCACCAGCCGTGAAACTCAGGCGTCCTCCGTCCGCCACCCCATCCCACCCATCAACCGCCGCCCTCCTCCATCACGCCGGAGCCGACACCCCGACGTCGCCGTCCACCGCAACCTCAACCGCAACGCCCTCCACGGCAAGTAGTTGGCCGAGCCAGTTCAACCACGCCGTCCTGCGCCTCACCGCTGTCGCTCCAACTTCACCACAGTCCACCGCACCGGAGCTGTTCCTGCTATGCCATCCTTCGCCGCCTCGGATCTGCTTCCCCTCCACTGACATACGACCACGGCAACACAGTCAACAATTTTTCCATGGGTTCGTCCAAGCCTGCATCCTCCAGAACATCGGTTTCCCCGGTAAAAAGGAGAAAATCGGCACGACTTGTTGAGGTGACCACACCGGCAACCAAAAAAGGTACTCCTCTACCCTTATTCATGCAAATTTTACGTCTATGCTTGCACGGTATTCATCCCACAGAAGACACTAGTTGACCGCTTCTTCTTGATACTAGATGTTCCTTGTAACTCGCGATGCACAAGGTTTCTCCTCATATACTATTTCACCTTAGCTAGAGGTCCGTCGCCCCCCTGAATTTCAATTTCTGGCAACTTGATTCCCAATTAACGGAAGCATTCCCCGGCGTAACAGGCGCTAGTACACCTATTACGTCGGATCTGGAGGTCGGCCGAGATTAAAGGGATGGCCTGGGGGCGCTGCCAAGCACGGCGGTGGTGTGAGGTCGATGGGAGGGCGGGGCGGCGGAGGCAGGGGTCTAGGCCGGTGGTCGTTGGCGGTTCGAGAAAGATCGTCAACAGTGACTGGCGGGAGGTAGACGAAGGTCATCTGCCCGTTCCTTATAGATCGGACGGTTCATTAAAAAATCGACTGACCTATTTATTTTCAGTCGACTGTTATCTTAGATATGACCACATGTGGTGGTATGCTGGAGGAGTACCTGCATTTCCTGTGCTCATATATTACAAAATCATACAGAGTAGAATCTAATTTTGTTTGCCATGCAATGTTGTAGAGCTATCATATGTCTCCTGTCATTTATTTTTCAACCACCTGCTATCTGCTACTTTTACAGTGCACTAGTTCTGCACACACTTCACCCTTACTCTCACTATTGTGTTTTTATGCAAGGGTATTCCCGACTCTGCTGCCATGAGAGAAGCCAAAAAGAAAAGAGAGAAGTCGCTCCAGTTTAGTGTGCGGCTAGGCAAGACACGTTTCAACGCTTTAAAGGGTGTAGTGTCAGCAGATGGAGACGGGGAACATAGCTCTGGAGTTGATGACCTCGCTCGCAATGAACCACCATCCTAGGTGCTTGCTTTAACTTCGCGGTGTCATATGTGGTTGCATGTTCCATATGGTGTCTAGCTTGTATTCGAAAGGCCGAAGTCGGTAAGATAAGGAAAGTTATTTTTTTACATGAACCACCATCCCGTGAGCACCAGAAGACAAATAGCTAGTCAGGGCACTGGCCGAGCCAGTGACAAGCCCATCAAAGATAGGCATCACCTGGAAGCCAACTAAAAAGCTACGATGGTGGCGAAGCAGCCCGCCTCCCACCAGGCTCTTAGGTCCTAGATGATCATGCTTACCACTCCAGCCAGATGTCTAGCTTGTATTGCTTCCAATTTGGTTAAATTGCATCTGTTTAGCTTACACATTATACCTTTGAATATGACATGCCTTTCTGTTTTTGGTACATACTAGTACATCTGTGTATTAACCATATTCTTACATCAAACTAATGTTCTTGTGTATGCCTCATCAATCACTTATGACGAGGCAGGCAGGCAAGGGGACTACTCCTCATTTAAAGAATGCAGCGTCAGCCTCCCGACATGATTCTGAAGAAACAGAAATGCTAGATGAAGATAGTGAACGTAACTTTGTAGTTGATTATAGCATTTCCCCTACACTAGCATCGCAGGTGCTTGCTCTAACTTGGCAGCATGATATGTGGTTGCATGTTGCATATGGTGTCTAGATTGTAATTCTTCCAATCTGGTTAAACTACATGTGCTAGTCTGCTTAGCTTATACATTATACCTGTTAATGTGACATGCCTTCCTGTATTTAGTACATAGTACATCTGTCTATTAAGCATGTCCTTACATAAGACTATTGTTTTTTTTGTATCCCGCATCAATCAACATGACGAGACACCTTTAGTATATGCAGTGCGATATTAGTTGCATCTTTCATATGATTTATAGCATGCGCTACTTCTAATTTGTTGAAATTCCATTTATGATGGGATGCTTTTAACTTGGCAGAGTCATATTGGTTGCATCTTTCATGTGCTGTCTAGCTTGCATTGCTTCTTATTTGCTGGAATGGTTTCTGCTTAGTTTACACAAACAGTTGTGAACATGCCATGCCGTCCTATTTTTCGTACATATTCCATCCTGGTATCATGTGTTTGCCTTACATCAAAGTAGTGATTGTCAGTATCATGCATGAATGAGTTCTGAAGAGAGAATATTATTGCTTTTTCTTGTCGGTTTTACTTGACAATTCAAAATCAATAAAGCGGAAGGAAGTTAGCAAGGCAGCGGATAAAGGTGCTCCTTCCAAACGGAGGGCCTCTACAGTTTCTACTCCTCCACACCCCCAAGATGATTTCCAAGACAACACATGCATAGACACTCAACAAAGATGTGTTTATGATGAGCACGTCTCCCCTAGTGCAGCATCACCGGTGCTCCCTCTAACTTGGCACTGTTATATGTGGTTGCATGTTATGTGTGATGTCTAGCTTGTATTGCTTCTAATTTTGTTGAATTCCATTTGCACATTATACTTCAATAAGACATGTGTTCCTATTTCTAGAACATACAATATATGTCTATCACACCATGTTCTTACATCAAATTACTACTATTGTGTAACCTGCAACAATCACTTATCATAAGACATGTTTGACTTTGGAGTGTGATATAGGTTACATCTCACATTCTTTTCTAGCTTGTATTACTAATTTGTTGAAATGGCATTTATGACGAGACAGTTTTAACATGGTAGAGTGATATTCGTTGCATCTTTCATATGGTGTCTAGCTTTCATTGCTTCTAATTTGTTAAAATGCCTTCTCCTTAGTTTACACATCATAAACTGTGAATATGCAATGCTGTGAATATGCAATGGCACTAATGACGAGAGACCTCTAACATGGTAGTGTGATGTTGTTTGCATCTTGCATATGATTTATTTCTTGTACTGCTTCACATTTGTTTAAATGCCATTTATGATGAGACATTGTTAACTTGGCAGAGCGATATTTGTAGCATCTTTCATATGGTGTCTACCTTCCATTGCATTGCTTCTAATTTGGTGAAATGTCTTCTTCTTAGTTTACACATCATAGTTCCGGTTATCTCTTCCGTCCTATTTTTCATACATATTACATCCTCCTATCATGTGGTTGTCGAACATCAAAGTTCAGTTCGTCTGCATCACGCATCAATTTGTTCTGAAGAACTAAATTGTTATTCTTTCTCTTGTCGGCTTGACTTAACATGGCACAGAGAAAGAGGAAGAAACACAGAATGGCGGGGAATGAGAAGCGGATGAATCCTGCAGATTCTGCTGGTATTGATGGTGCAATAGAAGGTCAAAGTACGGCAGAAAATTCTACAAACACGGCATCCCATGCTACACGAGTTGCAAAAAAAAGACAAACAGAAACAAATAGCTGCCACCAAACAAGTAGAGACAACCCTAGTTCTTGCAACACCTACCACAGTACTACCAGCTGCACGACGTACTCGTGCGTCAACTGAGCTAGCAACACGTTCCCAAGCTCCCTTGTCACCTGACACTACTTCCCAAGCACTCTTGACACAAGACGAGTTGGCAATATCAGATGAACCTTGTGAGCTTCAACAGCAAGAAGGTAGTTGCTGGAGTCAAGTTACAGTTGAATGCTTCTTTATATGTAGTCTCACAGTTTGATGTACACTAACACTTCGTATGTTTGTTGTTGGACTAGCACCTAGGCGCAAGAGGAAACAAACATCAGGGATAATGCTCGATAGGTTAACTAAATCTAGAGGAGGAAGAATGGAGATCCGTTATGAGGCGGGTTTAAAAAGGCCACGTGATGCTACAGAGTCAGCCAAGTTAGTATAAGAGGCAGCGGTTGCTGTTAGGTGTCATGTACGTATCCTCCCAACATGGATTTGGTACAGGAATGACAAAAACGAAACCCAGTTCAACATCTTCCTCGACCATTTATCTGTAAGTATGGTTATGTATGGAAACTAGTAATATCGTCTTGCTCTGTCCAATACTTTCTAGGTTGCTGATAATGCGACTCCCATAATTTTCAACAGATGAGGTTCAAGTTGGATAGCCAAGATGATGCAACCATACAAGCTTGCACCCATGTTTTCAAGTCTGCTCTGTGATAGTATCGATATAACTTGAGGAAAACTCACTTTGAAGGCAAGGCTAACAGTGAACTTGCCCAAACATCTCCAGTGGAAAATATATCTGATGAAGACTGGAGAGGCCTTGTTAAACACTGGTCCGATCCGAAGTATCAGGTACATTATATATATGTCATCAGATCACATGTTGAAGTCCTATTTACGCATGTGCCACACAAATATATCTTCTTGTAGGTGAACTGTTCAAAGAACAAGGCCAACCGTACGAAAGTGAAATTCCAACAGACGACAGGATCTCGTAGCTATATTGCACACTGCGAGGCTCTTGTAATTAGCTGTTGTTTCACTCTTTTCGTTGTACCATATTATCAGATCTATATTGACTTGTTCTAAATGCAGAGGAAAGCCCGCAAGGACCAAAAAGTACCTGAACCAAATGCAGTGGAAATCTTCAAGGACTGTCACACCAGTAAGAAGAAGGGCATGACTACACCAGTAAAAGCCGTTGTTCTAAGTCCTTAATCCGCATGCCTTTTAACTACTATTTACTCTGACTTGTGCCTTGAACTGCATGGTTTGCAGCCAATGTCTATTACTCTTTTCAATTTTATACACAATTGTCTTAGCGTATCATTGCACCTTACAAGGTTTAAAAGAGAGGAGTGATGTTCCTTTGATCTTGACCCGTAATCTAGTTCCGTGCTGGACTTGCCCACACAATGTTACAATTGCATGTTTGTCTGTTCTCAGTTGTTTTGTGATATGAATGACGTCATACTATGCTTACCGTATTATAAACTTCGTCTCTTTATCCTTAGCCCTCAATACAATGTGAAGAAATAGACAATACATTAGCGATGGTACATGGTCATATGTTTGGAACCTGGTTTTATTATGTACTTTGCAATAAAATACAACTAATATTTTACATGGGTTCACCAGAATAAGTTCTGTATATAGGCCAAAGTTATTTTGTTTGGTTTAGCTGCCTCCTTAATATCTTCTGTTCTGGTACTACTAATGTAAAACCTCAACTTTTCAGTGAGCTATGGAAAAAATGGTGGAACCACCACCTTTTGAAGGTGGCGAGGCAACTATAGCCGCAATGTCAGCTCTTGCTGCAGTGGGTCAGTACCTGTCCACTAACAGTGCCAAAAGCACGTTCCTGCGTAATATTGGGTTGGTTGTTAAGGCAATATCGTCCAAACTGCCTCATGATCAAGATATGCAAGCTCAAAGCAATGTTGTATCTGTGCTCCAGACACAAGTCCACTCCCTAACAGAGACCCTTTGTGAAACAAGGAGAAACATTGCTCAATGTTGTCAAGATATGCATGGTTTTGAAACCAGACTATCAGACATTTGCTATGTTGTTCAGGAGCCTAGGGGAAATGAAGGCGAGGGTTATGGTGCTCCATCGGACAATACAGAATGAAAACGTAACAGTCAGGTCAAATGAACTGAGCTTCTGAACTTCCGGTGGTGCATTTATCTGCTAGACTGTTAAGTTTTATGCCGACCTTCCTTTTGTTATATAGTTGTAATTTGTTTTGGTGTGATACAAAATTTATTCTTAACGTGCAGCCACCGCCTGAAGAAAACAGCAAGACATTTTTGTATAGTGTAGGGTGTTCCCTATATTTGCACTGGTGGCGATCTTTGATGCCGAGTGGATGTAATCTGTGCAATCGCCTTAACAGCCTAGCGTTAGTTTCGGCCTTATTTATTTCCTAGTCTTCTTTTCCCCTGGTTTGCTAGTGGCCGCAACTACCATGGTCCATATACGGGTCGTAGGATCCATGGGTCTCCTACGGGCCGTCGATAAATGGGCCTGTAATCGGTGGGCCTCGGGCCGTCGGATAAATGGGTCTACATGGGCCATAATCGGGTGTAATTGGTATCGGCCCAGCACGGTAACATGTCATTAACAGGTTGTAGGACAGCAAAGGCTTAATTCTGTCACAGGCATAACGGGTCGTTAATGGGCCAGAATATAGGACGGGCTGGAAACGGCGCAACAGGTTAACAGGCCAGAAACGGGCCGACTCTTGCCATGGGCCGAATTTGGCCCATTAGGGTAACAGGCCAGTAAGGGGCCGACTCTTGCCGTGGGCCGAATTTGGCCCATTAGGGTAACAGGCCAGTAACGGGCCGACTCTTGCCATGGGCCGAATTTGGCCCATTAGGGGAACAGGCCAGTAATGGGCCAGAAGTAATCGAGGGCCGAAAAGGAGCCCAAGAACGTATGGGCCGTCAATAGGCCGAAAGCTAACACGGGCTGGAAACGGCCCATGTAAATCACGGGCCGTTAACGGGTATAAAGAAAATTACTGTTCATTATGGGCTAGAGTCACCGTGGGCCTTTACCTGGGCCGGCCTATTATGGCACATGAAAATCTTGTGGGCCTTTACCTAGGTCGGCCCATTATGGCTCGCGAAATCTTGTGGGCCTTTAGCTGGGCCAGCCCATTATGGTCCGCAAAATCTCGTGGGCCTTTAGCTGGGCCGGCCCATTATGGCCCGCAAAATCTTGTGGGCCTTTAGTTGGGCCGGCCCATTTAAACTTGTTGGGCCGTGCCATGTGTCGACGTATCATAGGCGCCTTCTGTCCAGTGAGTGGATGACATCTGTCCCGATGATGAGCCGACACGTGTTTCCTCTAGCCAATGATGATTTTACACGTGGAAAATCCCCATTGGCCGGGGCTGTTAACGGGTTATCGGATCCAAAACCCGACCCGATAGCTTAACGACGTTCTGTTACGGTGGATGCCACGTGTCGGTCACCCTTGACGAAAGCACTTCTGTGACGCGCGATTTATCGTCATGGAAGTGGACACTTCCGTGATGATAATTTTGGTAATGTCCTGGGACACTTCTACGACAGCACATGTATGACTATCTTGATTCTGTCATAAATTTGTCATGGATGTACATGCAGGACAAAAAAAGCGACCTACTATGACAAACACGTATCATCACGGAAGTGTATTTTTTTTGTAGTGGAGGTCTAAGCTTGGGGGAGTTGATACGTCCATTTTGCATCATGCTTCTATATCGATATTTATTGCATTATGGGCTGTTATTACAAATTATGTCACAATACTTATACCTTTTCTCTCTTATTTTACAAGGTTTACATGAAGAGGGAGAATGCCGGCAGCTGGAATTCTGGGCTGGAAAAGGAGCAAATATTAGAGACCTATTCTACACAACTCCAAAAGTCCTGAAACTCCACGAAAGTCAGTTTTGGAATATATTAAAAATATTGGGCGAAGAAAGCACCAGAGGGGAGCCAGCCACCGTCCACGAGGGTGGGGGGCACGCCCTAACCCCCTGGGCGCGCCCCCTGCCTCGTGGGCCACCTGGCAGGCCCCCGATGCCCATCTTCTGGTATGAGGTGTCTTTCGCCCTGGAAAAACTAATAAGGAAGCTTTCGGGACGAAGCGTCGCCGCCTCGAGGCGGAACCTTGGTGGAACCAATCTAGGGCTCCGACAGAGCTGTTCTGTCAGGGAAACATCCCTACGGGAGGGGGAAATCGTCACCATCGTCATCACTATCGATCCTCTCATCCGGAGGGGGTCAATCTCCATCAACATCTTCACCAGCACCATCTCCTCTCAAAACCTAGTTCATCTCTTGTATCCGATCTTTATCTCAAAACCTCAGATTGGTACATGTGGGTTGCTAGTAGTGTTGATTACTCCTTGTAGTTGTTGCTAGTTGGTTTATTTGGTGGAAGATTATATGTTTAGATTCTTTATGCATATTAATACCCCTCTGATTATGAACATGAATATGATTTGTGAGTAGTTACATTTGTTCCTGAGGACATGGGAGAAGTCTTGCTATAAGTAGTCGTGTAAATTTGGTATTCGTTCCATATTTTGATGAGATGTATGTCGTCTTTCCTCTAGTGTTGTTACGTGAGCGTCGACTACATGACACTTCACAATTGTTTGGGCCTAGGGGAAGGCATTGGGAAGTAATAAGTAGATGATGGGTTGCTAGAGTGACAGAAGCTTAAACCCTAGTTTATGTGTTGCTTCGTAAGGGGCTGATTTGGATCCACATGTTTCATGCTATGGTTAGGTTTACCTTAATTCTTCTTTCGTAGTTGCAGATGCTTGCGAAGGGGGTTAATCGTAAGTGGGATACTTGTCCAAGGAAGGGCAGTACCCAAGCACAGGTCCACTCACAAATCAAATTATCAAAGTAACAACTGCGAATCACATGAGCATGATGAAAACTAACTTGACGATAATTCCCATGTGTCCTCGGGAGCGCTTTCCTTTATATAAGAGTTTGTCCAGGCTTGTCCTTTGCTACAAAAAGGATTGAACCACCTTGCTGCACCTTGTTTACTTTTATTACTTGCTACCCGTTATGAATTACCTTATCACAAAACTATCTGTTACCAATAATTTTAGTGCTTGCAGAGAATACCTTACTGAAAACCGCTTGTCATTTCCTTCTGCTCCTCATTGGGTTTAACACTTTTACTTATCAAAAGGACTGCGATAGATCCCCTATACTTGTGGGTAATCAATCATCATGAGAAAGTTGAGCATAAAAATTCTGAATGATAATTTCCTTCGAGAGCTCATGATTGGGGCATGAATATAACATTGAATTAAGCCTCCCCCAAGATAGAGCGATACTTTCTCCTTCACGAGGCCAAAAACTATATATATAATTCCGATCACGATGAACTAGATGCATAGGATTTTTTGGTGAAACTCCAATTCCAAGATCCAATATCATCGCATAGCGTATACCATACCAATGCCTTTCCCTTAATAGATAAAGGTAAACCCTTCTTCTTAACTTCATCTCTAGATAAACCTGCAAGCCTAAGGAATCCACAAATTTCTTCCACATATATCAAGTGCATATCAGGATGTTCGGTTCCATCTCCTCCATAAGGATTAGCTAGGAGTTCTTCTATCATACCTGAAGGACTTTCATATTCAATATTTTTAGTAGGTGTAGTAGGTTGAGGGGTGACTAATTTTGGTTCTGGTCGAGGTGAAGATACCCCGAACAAACCCCTTAAAGGATTGTTTTCCATAGTAACAAGTAACAATAAATTTCGGCACGTAGTAATAATTTTTCCTTACCAATTTCCACTTGCCAAGAGCGCTTCTGTCGATGCTCACGACACCTACGGGACCACATGGATCCCTTCTACGGTTTGGCAGGGAAGAGGCGTGGTACAAAGAGCGGATCTAACGGTCAACACGACGGATTTTTACCCAGGTTCAGATCACTGAGGAGAGTATATTTCTTGTATTCTTGAGCTTCGGCTCGCCGCTATGCATGCAAGCTGGGTCAAGAGGTTCAAAAGTTTGAATCCTCCTCCAGTACGCCATGGGCCTCCTTATATATGTCCAAGGGGTTGTCACAGTGGCACATAGGAGGTGTAAAGTAGCTATAGTGCCTATGTTTATCACCAGCGTCTTAGGACAAAACACATTAAATGCGTTGCTTACGTGCCCCTCAGCTTTATCGGGGGCGGGAGTAGAACCCGTCCCGTCCGCCGCCACCCCGCTCTGTCTTGACATGCGTCCATGCCGGCGAGGCATGCAGTGCCAAGTTGGTTGGCCAGCTGCCGCGCTGGAGAGGTGGCAGGATCTTCACGAAGATCTGCATGCCACCATGCAGGCGCTTGCTTGGCTGGCTGGGCGGCCACTGCGCGGAGTGGTGACGGGGTGGCGAAGTCTTGCCGTGGTCTTGTCGACGTCCCTGGCTAGGATCTTGTCAGGGCCTCGCAGACGTCTCCAGCAAGGATCTTGCTAGGTACCTCGTCTTCTGGCCTCCACAAAGATCTGCACGCCTCTACGTGCGCACCCCTGGGTCTTGGTCTTAACATTGTCGATGGCGTCAGAGCTCTCAATCACAAGGGTGGTGCTCTTGTTAGTGCCCTTTAAGCTGTCCCGGCAAGGATCGTGCCGGCGTGGCGCAAGCTGTCCTGGCAAGGATCTTGCCGGGGGTGGCGCAAGTTGTCCCGACAAGGATCTTGCCGGGGGTCCAGCTCGTCCTCTGTTCTCTGGATTGGCCACTTATCTTCGCCTTGTATCTCATTTTTATCCTCGATCGCGTTCTTCATGCCTCGCCGCGCGTGGGGCTATGACTGCCCGTGCACAAGTATGGGGTGCTAAAGGGCCCAAACTTTAGTGCACCGACAGGAGCCCCTGGACCTGGGCCATGCACGTGCGTGGAGCGGCATTGGGCCAGGCCCAAACAATGCACGGGCATGCGTAGCAGGGTATAACTATTATAATCTTCTCGTCTGCTGTGCTTCCCCATGATCTGTATTGAGTGTGCGGTGTGGGGGTCATGCGTGGAAAGGTTGCAGCACGCTTGTGCTTGCGCCAATGCCTTCACATCGAACAGTAAAGAGGCAGCCCCGCGCCTTCCCCATAAAAATAGGAATCCGCAGGGGCACTGCTCATTTACCCCTCTCGCCCTTTCCAATCTAGGAAACCACCATCTCCTTCTTCTTCCTCGAGCCCAATCCAGAGCCTCCTTCTCTACTCATCGCCGCCACGTCCTCACCACTTTCAGTCCCCTCGCCCTCCGTCAGCTGCTATGGCACTCTAAAACAAGGGAGCGCTCAAGGCGAGCGAGGGGTGAGGTGCCGGAGGGTGAGCTGGTGATGATGCGGAAGGAGCATGTCGTCTTCACTCCTGGGCTCGATGTGCGCGCTCAAGGATCAGTACCAGTTCATGTGGGGGAGGGAGACGATGGGGTATCCCGCCACCCGCGTCATCCCTGGACCCAACGGCGCGCCAAGTCCAAATAAATTCCCCTTTTTTGTTGATTATCTCTACTGCGGGCTCTGCCCCCCATTTTCGGGTTTCTTCATCGACATCATGTATACCTTCGGCTTCCATATTTTGGATTTCACGCCGAACGCAGTGGCGTGTATGGCCATCTTTGCCCACCTTTGTGAAAATTTCGCCGGGGTGGTCCCCAACACGGCGCTCTTCTGCCACTATTTCATCCCCCGCATCTAGCCAGGAGGGGCGCTGTCCATCTGAATCACCTGGATCCCGAGGGCTTGCTGCAAGGGGACGTATCCAAATGGAACCCAGAAGGAGAAGTGGGATGAGTGGCGGCACAGGTAGTGTTGGATTGTGGAAGAAGAGCCGCATCCATTTTGCACACCCCGGCAAGTGCAAGTGGCCCGTCGCAGCAACTGGGGCAACCTCGACCCTCAGGACAAGATGCTCACAGGTGCCACCAACAGAATCCACCACCTCAAGGCTGCCGGGCTTACTCTAGAGAGATGATCGGGGCCGATTTCCTCCGCCGCCGTATCGCCCCTCTGCATAACAAAGGGAGGCCGACTTGGGATTTTCATAATGCGGCGGATATTATGAGTTTGTGCCCTGGCTTGAATCGCAACTTTACAGTGATGCAGCACGTGTCCCTCTGCTCAAAGTTGTTCCAACTCAAGGTCGACAAGCCCAGCAAGGCCGGCAAGGCAGAGGACGCCGACAAGCTGTTCAAGTTGCCGGCGGCCGTGGTCCCCCTGTGCAACAACTCCGCCTGGTCCTCCATCATTGCTATGATCCCGGAGTTCAACACTCACAGCCTTGACCAGGGCTGGGTCGAGCCAGATGGAGTGCGGGTGCAAGAGTTCTTCAACGGCTTGTCGGAGCGGCCCTTCTACGAGGAAACGCAACTCATCTGCGACACCACCGATGCTGAGGTGGCGTACATTGCCAGCATGGCGGAAGAGGCAGCTCTTGCCACGGCGGCCAGCAGCGTCGACTTTTGGGAAAGCGAGGCTGGGGCTGAAGAAGATTTTGTTGAGCAGGCGGAGACCGCCGGGGAGCACAGCGGCACCACCACCGGGGGCCCTTCTGCCGAGGAGGCGGCCAAAGAGGCGGTCGACCATGTGGACGAATAGGAGCCCCCAGTCCAGGGGGAGGAAGCGCGTCCTCCGGTGAATTCGCTCCAGCGAGCCAGTGCGGCGAGCCTCCTCGCCCGAAGAGGTCCCCACCAAGAGGGCGGCTGAGGGAGTCCTGGATTAGGGGGTGTCCGGATGGCCAGACTATACCTTCAGCCGGACTCCTGGACTATGAAGATACAAGATTGAAGACTTCGTCCCGTGTCCGGAAGGGACTTCCCTTGGTGTGGAAGGCAAGCTTGGCAATACGGATATGTAGATCTCCTACCATTGTAACCGACTTTGTGTAACCCTAACCCTCTCCGGTGTCTATATAAACCGTAGGGTTTTAGTCCGTAGGACAACATATAGAACAACAATCATACCATAGGCTAGCTTCTAGGGTTTATCCTCTCCGATCTCGTGGTAGATCTACTCTTGTACTACCCATATCATCAATATTAATCAAGCAGGACGTAGGGTTTTACCTCCATCAAGAGGGCCCGAACCTGGGTAAAACTTCGTGTCCCTTGCCTCCTGTTACCATCCGGCCTAGACGCACAGTTCGGGAGCCCCTACCCGAGATCCGCCGGTTTTGACACCGACATTGGTGCTTTCATTGAGAGTTCCTCTGTGTCGTCGCCGTTAGGCTTGATGGCTCCTAGGATCATCAATAGCGATGCAGTCCAGGGTGAGGCCTTCCTCCCAGGACAGACCTTCGTCTTCGGCGGCTTTGCACTGCGGGCCAATTCACTTGGCCATCTGGAGCAGATCGAAAGCTATGCCCCTGGCCGTCAGGTCAGATTTGGAAGTTTAAACTACACGGCTGACATCCGCGGGGACTTGATCCTCGACGGATTCGAGCCACTGCCAAGCGCGCCGCACTGTCACGACGAGCATTATCTAGCTCTGCCGCCGAATAGTGCCCTGGAGGCCGCACCCGCATCGGCTTCGACCCTTAATTCGGAGCCAACTGCGCCAATCGAGGATGGGTGGTTGGACGCCGCCTCGAGGGCTGCGATCCCAACAGCGATCGAGCCGAACACCAGCCCCGCACTCCACGAGACTCGTGACTCCAAGGAGCCGGACTCCTCTCTGGACTCCGAACCCTCCGCGCCCCTGCCGATCGAATCCGATTGGGCGCCGATCATGGAGTTTACTGCCACGGACATCTTTCAGCACTCGCCTTTCGGCGATATTCTGAAGACACTAAAGTCTCTCCCTTTATCAGGAGAGCCCTGGCCGGACTACGGTCAGCAAGGTTGGGATATGGAAGATGAAGAAATTCAAAGCCCACCCACCACCCACTTTGTAGCCACTGTCGACGATTTAACCGACATGCTCGACTTCGACTCTGAATACATCGACGGTATGGACGCCGATGAAGGAGACGATGAAGAACCAGCGCCTACTGGGACCTGGAAAGCCACCTCATCATATGACGTATACATGGTGGACGCACCAAAAGATGACGACGAGGAGCGGAAGGACGCACCGAAGGCTTGTTCCCTCGAGAAGCAGTCAAAGCGGCGACGCAAGCGCCGCCCCAAATCCCGCCTCGACAGAAATAATGATCACACAGACCCAGTGCTGGAGCAGGGCGAACTGCTGCCGGACAGCGGCAATCCGGATAATCAAACCGAACAAACAAATTCTATCAAGGATAATGGTCCGGACGACATAACGCCGGAAAGGCACCCGGAGCAGCAGAATGCCCGTAAAAGGCTTGTTGCCACCGCGAGGAGTCTTAAAAAGCAGAAGCAACGGCTCAAGGATGCGCAAGACACACTCCAAATCAGATGGAGTAAAATACTCAACACAGCAGCGAGGTACGGTGACAATCGCCCCTCCAAGAGCTACCCAAAGCGGAAGCTGCTACCTGAATTCGATGAGGAGGCCTTAGACCCCCCACAACCAAATATCAAATCAGCCACCTGGCTGGATAAACGACCCCTCTACCAACACAGAGCGGCATACAACGCCACTCACAATACAACACGCGACCCATGCGAGGGCTCGCACCCAAAGGACGGCGCAGCAAGATCCATCTATGGACCACGCAAGCGCGCCCCAGCATACAATGCAACACCACAAACATCCGAACAACGCGGTACACCCAACTACAGGGGTGCCGCACACCCCTTATGTTTCACCGATGAGGTGCTGGACCATGAATTTCCAGAGGGATTCAAACCCGTAAACATAGAGACATATGACGGAACAACAGACCCTGGGGTCTGGATTGAGGACTACATCCTTCATATCCATATGGCTCGAGGAGATAATCTTCATGCCATCAAGTACTTACCCCTCAAGCTCAAAGGGCCAGCTCGTCGCTGGCTTAAAGGCCTCCCCGAAAGCTCCATTGGAAGTTGGGAAGAGCTCAAAGACGCCTTTCGGGCAAATTTTCAAGGGACTTATGTCCAACCTCCGGATGCGGATGATTTGAGTCATATAACTCAATAGCCCGGAGAGTCAGCCCGAAAGCTTTGGAACAGGTTTCTTACTAAAAAGAACCAGATTGTCGACTGTCCAGACGCCGAAGCCTTGGCAGCTTTTAAGCATAGCGTCCGTGACGAATGGCTCGCCAGACACCTCGGCCAAAACAAGCCGAGAACGATGTCCGCATTAACAAGCCTCATGACCCGCTTTTGCGCGGGTGAGGACAGCTGGCTAGCCAGATGCAGCACTAGCGACCCCAGTACATCTGAACTTAGAGATGGAAACGGGAAATCACGGCGCAACAGCAATAACAAATGCCGGAATAAAGAAGACAACATGAAGGGCACGACATTAAATGCCGGATTCAAAAGCTCTCGGTCAGGTCAGCAAAAGCCACCCTCTAAAGGCACCAGGGATGAACTTTCCAACCTCAACAAAATTCTGGACCAAGTATGTCAGATTCATAGTACCCCTGGTAAACCGTTAATCATACCCATAGAGAATGTTGGGTCTTCAAGCAGTCCGGCAAGCTCAACGCCGTACACAAGGGGGAGGATACACCAAGTGAAGACGACGACGAGCCTCCCAAGCAAGACACTGGGGAACAAAAGAAATTTCCACCATAAGTCAAAACAGTAAACGTGTTACACGTGATCAAGGGAAAAAACAACAGGGCACTCCCAGGAAAATATACCCAAGTGCCTGTCACCGCGAAGTCCTGCCACTGGTCGTCTCAACCGATCACTTTCGACCATCGCGATTACTCAGCAAGTATCTGACATGCAGGATGGGCTGCCCTGGTATTAGACCCAGTAATTGGCGGATATCACTTCACACGAGTCTTGATGGACGGTGGCAGCAGTCTAAACCTAATATATCAGGATACAATCCGCGGGATGGGGTTAGACCCAACAAAAATTCGCCATAGCAATACTACCTTTAAAGGAGTAATGTCAGGCCCAGGGGCTCGTTGTACAGGCTCCCTCCTACTACAAGTTATATTCGGCTCCCCCGACAACTTCCGTCGCGAGCATTTAACCTTCCACATCGCTCTGTTCCAAAGTGGCTATCAAGCACTGCTTGGACGTGAAGCTTTCGCTCGCTTTAATGCAATACCACACTACGCCTCCCTCACACTCAAGATGCCCGGTCCACGTGGCATCATTTCAGTGAAAGGAAATATCAAGCGATCTCTGCACGCCGAAAAGAGTGCGGCTGCCTTGGCAGCCGCACACTAAAGGTGCCCGGACCAGCGAAAGCATCCAATAGGTCGTCAAGCCCTCAGACACAACTAACCAAGTCCGACGCCGCTATTTATACCGAATAAATGGTCACACCCCTATTTTCCAAAACAAGGGGCTCAACGCGCGTAGACAAGTGGCAATTTCCTCTCATCTTGAATTATACATGGTTTCTTTAAAAACTATCTTTTCGCACGACAACTTCTTCACCTAAATTCCTCTCTTTTACAGACGATCATCGTGCTACACCCGTCTAGGATACGGCACAACGGAGACACAGGCGCAGACGTGCAGCAGGGACCCGCTCCAAGGATTCTTTTTAGATTAAGACCCTGCGTAAACCTTTTTTACTGTCTCTTGTTGATACATATCCACCGTTGAGAAGGATGCTAGTGTCTTGGCATGTGGCCACGCCAGAACAATGCACGTACCTGGACACAAGGGGCTTCTTACAAAGGCCATTATTTAGGCCCGGTTTATACCACAAAGACTGAACACCTTAGGGAGTGTTCGGCGTCGTGAGTTTGGCCCTATATGCATCAGCTCCGAATCATTGTCTTTGGTCAAATGTTGGGTTTGCCCGGCTCCTGTGTTTTGGTGCCTTACGTTCCGCTTTACCGGCTAAGGTACCACCAGGAGAACTACTGCGATTGTGCCCTGGTTCATCCGGACGAGCACCTCAGTAGAGAAAGCCGAAAACTGACTGTCATGATATAGCATGAGACTGGTCAACCACTCGATGACCTGTTAGAATGATAGAATTCCTCCGCCTTAACGAAGGGTCGTTTCCCGGCCAGGCATGTACGCACCCCGGGATCGGGAGAGTGCGGAGCCACCAGGGGCTATCTAGTAGCCCCACTGTCAAACTCCTATGGCTAAGTGAAAGTGTTAAAGCATTATAGTTCGGTTGCCTCGCTCACTCCGCTATCACCTCCTTAATAGGACCAAGACATTGGGTAAGTGTGAACGCGTGTTTTTTGCGAGCACCTCCGCATTATATGCGTGGGGGTCGAAGTCGACGGCTGCAATCTTTCAGGTTATACACATGTATACATAAACGGCCGCCCAGGAGGCATCATATTACTTTCAGGCAAAAGTATAAAAATAGCCTTATGAAAATTTATAAAAGCATTTCGCTTACAATGAGATTACATATCACTCAAACATAATATTTTTTGAGCACTGGGTCTCTATCAAATGAGCACCCTCAAGAACTTCTTCAAAGTAGTGCCCAGCAGCCCTTCGGCCTATGGCCGAATCCCGCGCTGCAACAGTGGTAGCATCCATCTCCGCCCAGTATGCCTTAACACGGGCAAAGGCCATCCGTGAGCCCTCTATGCACGTCGACCTCTTCATCGCATTAATGCGTGGCACCACGTCAAGGAACTGCTGCACCAAGCTGAAATAGCTGTTCGGCTTTGGCCTTTCCGGCCATAGCTGATCCACAACAGACCTCATGGCAAGTCCGGACAACCTATTCAGTTCGGCCCATTCAGCTAATTGGTCAGTCAATGAAAGCGGACGCTCGGGAGAATGGAATTATCTCCAAAACAGCTGGTCTACTTCATGGTCCATCTGACCCTGGAAGTACTTGGCCGCATCGGCAGCGCTCGCCGCCAAATCCATATACACATTCTCCGAACTCCACAGCCGATCCAGAGTGGCATACTGTGGATCTCCGAACTTCCTTCGCAACATAAAGGATTTCCTAGCTACAATATCCCCGGCTTCCCGCAGCTCCTCCTTCTTCGCCCTCATAGCAGAGCGGATGTCTTTCCACGTCGCAGCAGCCTTCTCAAGGTCTGATGCCTTCGCCAGGTTTTCCTTTTCAAGAACCCGGCAACGGTCGGCGGAGGCTTTTAATTCTATGGCCATCTTGGCCATCTTATCCCAGCTCTCGCCGTGCGTGGCCTTCTCGGCTTTCAACTCTTTGGCCGCCTTCAAAGCAGCCGCATTACCAAACCTCGCTTGTTCCTTGGCTCGGGCAAGTTCTGCCCGCAAGGCTTCAACAGTGGCAACTCCATCTGCAGTCACAACATATTAAAGATACTGGCATCATGCTGCTCTTACTATGTGGCGTTTACTAGATAATGACACTTACCCTATGCCTCGTCAAGCCTTTTGTTAACAAGCTCGATGTCGGCGTCTGCCGCATCCAACTGCCATTTTGGGCAAACTCTCTAGTCCGATTAGCCACCGGAGCTTCCATCACCTGCACATAAAGGCATTATGGTTACTACCTGGGAATATGATCCTCTGTTCGTCGTCGTTTCCGACGACAACCAGTCTTAGGGGCTACTATCTACACAGGGCACACCTAGCATGTGCAGGACTATCATACATTATTTTACGTACCTCAAAGCCTGTCAGTAGACTCATAAAAGCTTCATGCAATCCGCTTATGGCGGACAAGATTCTCTCCATCACCGTATTCATCAGCACATGGTGTTCATCTGAGATGGCCGCTCGCCACACCAACTCCCTCAGAACATCCGATCGCACACCAGACGGTGTCGGACTCTTTTGTCTACTCTCTTCGGGAGCCGGACACTGGGAGCTTCGGGGGTCAATGGGATTATCTTCTGGCCTCACCGGACTCGGAGAGGCCCTCCGCGACGACACTTCGGGGTCGCCCGCTTCCGGAGCGGAGGAGTCCGGAGGAGGCATTTCGCTCTCCGTCATCTCTGGAAGAAGATCCCCCGAAGATGAGCTCATTTGAGAGGGGCTAAGGCCCACACTGCAAAGATATATGCGGTGGTTATTTTCTCAGAAGAAAAAGATGGCATACCTGTACTATTGAAGTATTTTAGGTCACTTACGACTCGCTGGAGAATTGATCCCCCCGCGGACTTTGTGCGGCAAAAGCACCCCCCAAGGTAGGACCCTCTGTGGGAGACTTCTTCTCCCGTTTGGAAGCTTCGGCTTCCGAATCCCCGAGCGTAGTCCTTTTCCTCCTCCGGTCGTCTTCCTTCATGGAGACGCTCGCTCCCTCGGTTAGAATGGGCAGCGTTGGGGGCCCGCGTCCGCCCATATTATCCTCCCCGGTATCTTCCTTCAAGGGCTCCGGGCAAGGTGCAACCTAGAGCATCTTTTCCAATACCAGATTATCCAAACCCTCAGGGAGGAGGCCGAACACTGAATCAACTTCGCCTTTGTTAGCCAGTCCTGGTCAAAAAGCAAATTCTCAGAAATAACTTCGTAACAAGTGAGAGATAGTATGTTCGGCCGGAAGATTCCTTACCTGTTCGGCGATGCGGTTACTGCTCAGGCCCATGTCCTCGGTAATTTCCGGACAGTCTACCTGAGGTCTAAAGAATGACTTGTACATCTCCTTGCGCGTCAGGCCGAGGAAATTTTGAATGACACGCGGTCCCTCGGGATTGAACTCCCACAAGCGAAGGGGCCGGCGTTTGCAAGGGTGGACTTGACGAACCAGCATAACTTGTATTACCGCAACCAAACTAAAATCTCCATTGAAGAGATCTCGAATGCGGCTTTGCAGCATAGGCACATCCTTGGCTGGACCCAAGCTCAGACCTCTGCTGATCCATGACATCAGCTGTGGTGGAGGGCCCGAGCGGAAAACAGGGGCGGCCGCCCACTTGGCACTTCTAGGAGCCGTGATGTAGAACCACTCCTGTTGCCACAATTCAGACACCTCTGGAATGGAACCTTTGGGCCATGGAGCTCCCCTCATCTTGCGTATTGAGGCACCTCCACACGCTGCATGTTGCCCCTCGGTCATCTTCAGCTTTACTTCAAAGGTCTTGAGCCACAGGCCAAAGTGAGGGGTAACCCGGAGGAAGGCCTCACACACGGTAATAAATGTCATGATATGAAGAAAGGAGTCCGGAGCTAGATCATGGAATTCTAGCCCGTAATAAAACATCAAACCCCTGACGAAAGAATCCAGAGCAAGGCCTAGACCTCGGAGGAAGTGGGAGACGAATACGACATTCTCGTTGGGTTCGGGGGAGGGGATGGCCTGCCCTCGGCCAGGCAGCCGATGCAAAACCTTGGCGGTCAGATATCTGGCCTCCCTCAACTTTTTGATGTCTTCTTCTGTGACGGAGGAAGGCACCCATCGGCCTTGAAGGCTAGATCCGGACATGATTGAAGGTTCAGAGCACCTGACCTGAACTTTGGGTGTTTGAGCTTGAGGTGGGGGAAGGATTCGATTGAGCACGGGAGGGAAAAGAGTAAAAGCCTTGTCCCTTTATAAAGAGGGTGAATATCAAGTGTCCTCTCCGTGGCCATTCGGACTTGCTTATAGTCTAGGAGTCCTAGAAGTGGTTGGGTTACCCACGCCCGTATTAATGAGAATCCCGGAATAAGGGGACACGATCTCTGCTTTAACAAGACGTGCCAAGGAAACTGCCTCGCATGACACTCTGAGGTGGGACAATAAAACGATTCGAATAAAGGCTTGGCCGTGGTGTGATGTCATGCTACGGAATACGTCAGCAGATTAGATTTGTGTAAATATTATTCTCTCTATGGCAATATGTGGAAACTTATTTTGTAGAGCCGGACAGTATCTTTGTGTTCAAAATCTTCTATGAAGTACTTGGAGGAGGAACCCGCCTTGCAGTGCCGAAGACAATCTGCGCGCCGGACTTGTCGTCATTGAAGCCTGGTTCAGGGGTTACTGAGGGAGTCCTGGATTAGGGGGTGTCCGGATAGCCGGACTCCTGGACTATGAAGATACAAGATTGAAGACTTCGTCCCGTGTCCGGAAGGGACTTTCCTTGGCGTGGAAGGCAAGCTTGGCGATACGGATATGTAGATCTCCTACCATTGTAACCGATTTTGTGTAACCCTAACCCTCTCCGGTGTCTATATAAACCGGAGGGTTTTAGTCCGTAGGACAACATACAGAACAACAATCATACCATAGGCTAGCTTCTAGGGTTTAGCCTCTCCGATCTCATGGTAGATCTACTCTTGTACTACCCATATCATCAATATTAATCAAGCAGGACGTAGGGTTTTACCTCCATCAAGAGGGCCCGAACCTGGGTAAAACTTCGTGTCCCTTGCCTCCTGTTACCATCCGGCCTAGACGCACAGTTCGGGACCCCCTACCCGAGATCTGCCGGTTTTGACACCGACAGTGGCCGGGAAGGACGCACATCGACAAGAGGCCCAGGCGCAGTACGTGCGCCAAACGAGGCGCACAACCGTGACAGCACAGGAAGCAGCGGCCGCTGCTTCCGCCGTGACCAAGCAACCCAGGCCTCCGTCTCCACCTCTCTGAACGAACACCATACCAGAGGCCGACTATGCCCTCTCTTCCATGATCCCGAACAGGAGGAGGCAGGAGGGAGAGGACGAAGAAGGGGACGAGTAAGTGCTCCACCACCTTCTTCATTTCCTGAATCTCTGTTTTGGTTATTTCGCATGACTTGATCTTGTCTTGGCTTGCCTCTGTAGGGACACAGAGACATTGGCACAGAGGATGGCGAAGAGGGCCAAGACCTCGACGGGCGATGAGCCCCCGGCAAGCACCTCAAGCGTGCCGGAGGTGATCACGATCAGCCCGGGCCCCAGTCCACGACATAGCCCCCGACTCAGCCCCCAGCGTGAGTGTATTTTTTGACCGGTTCCCCGGTGTAACTTCTTTCTGCTTCAAACTCCGATCTTGGTTTCATCCTTTTTTCCTCCTTGGTTTTCAGATCTCTCCTCGGTGGGTCAGATGGATATCGATGGCATCATCAAGGAGATTGCCAAGGATGCCGCCGCTGAGGCCGACAAGGTTGCCGCCGACGAGGCCGCCAAGGGGGCACATGAAGAGGCCGCCAGGGGATCTACCAGGGAGGCCAGCAAGGGGACCGGTGACTGTACTGATGGCATCCCTGCCTCAGGAGCGCCTGGCGCTGCAGCGGTCCCGGAGCCCATGGCTGCCGGGGCGACGGTGGGCGACGACCAATGATCCACCTCCGAAGCCCCCAACTTGAGCAGATACCTGAAGATCGGCAAGGATCTGTTTGTCACCATCCCGGGGATGGCAAGCACCGGAGCGCCTGCCGAGCGGGAGGTTTCTGATGAAGAGGTCATAGTTGCCGTCGGGCTCCAGGTTGTTGACGAGCCAGGTGCCAGCAGCGACAGCTCCTCCAAGCCATGAGCAGAAACTTCCAGAAGCTTCAGGTGCTTCACCGGGCCTGCAAGGAGAAGCTGGACTCTCGGACGGCGATCGTTGACGCGGCGGAGGAGGGCTTCCACGAGCGCGTCGAGCAGATGCAGGCTTAGTTTATGGAGGCCCGACAGGATTTGAAGACCAACCGGGAGCAGCTAGGTTAGCGCTGGAATGAGCTTCTTCTGAAGCAATCAGACACCGAGAAGGCCCAGGAGGAGGCCGCTGCACAAATTGCCAAGCAGGACAGTGAGCTAAGGGGGTGCAGTGTCCTGCTCGATGCCCAGGAAGAGGACCTTGCCGCCACGCTTCGTGTCAAGGATGAAGAAATAGAGAAGCTCGTCGCGCGGCGGACCCAGGAACTGGAGCAGAAACGCAAGGATACACTCGATGCTCTGGTCTTGGATCATGCCGGCAAGATGAAGGAGGCTATCGATGCCGCTAAAGCCACGGAGGCCGCTAAGAATGAGCTGGCCGGCATGGTGGAGAAGCTGGAGAAGCACAGGGAGGAGGTCGCGACGCTTAAGAGCGACATGGACAAAACCATTGACACCTTGGCGGGGCTGCAAATTACCATATCTGACAAGACCAAGCTGCTATCCAAGGCCAACGACTCCATTGCTGATCTGAAGCTGAAGCTGTCCACTCTAGGGGAGACCCTTGAAGGTAGCAGAGCTCATGAGAGGACCCTCGCCAAAGATCTTAAGGACGAGAAGCTGCTGCTCAAGAGCGCTGCTGCCACCCATAACGACTTCATAAACGGCATGGGGATGTGGACTGACCGCCTTGTCGATGTCGCAGAGAGGCTCACCACGCAGCTGTCCACCTTGGGCATGCCAAGCTTCAGGTTCTCTCATGATGAGAGAAGAACCGAGAGTGTCAGGGTGACCATGTTCTTCGAGGCCGTCCTTGACGCCTTGAAGATACTCCACGATGGCCAAGCGATCCACCTGGCCAATGAGTCCAGGAAGCTTTGCCGGGGCACCCTCCTCAAGGTGCTCACCAAAGGTGGCGTACAGGAACCCCGGCATTGACCTCAACCAAGACAGCTTGCCGGCAGATGTGGACTGCAGGGCGCTTGAAGAGCTTGTCGCGCCCATCGTCAGCCTGGTTGACAACGTCAAGAGGGTGGAAGGCCAGCACCAAGACTAGGCGCTCCGCTCCCTCTTGCCGCCATGGATCTGTACCCACAACAATCCTAGTTAAGTTAAAACTGCGGCAACTATTAATGTAATATAACTTGCTATTTTTCGAATTGAATGCATGCTATCTTCCTCGTATGATTCCCCTTTGTATGGTACGCACCCTACACGTTACTGGGAAATGCTTACCGGCGCGCGCACCCTAGTCGCGAGCAATTTGAGGACGGATCCTTAGCAGCCTGCTGGGGGTGCCGCCACCGCCAAGGAACCTTGCCGTTCTTAGTGCAGCCACTTGAGCCGTTGAGCGGACTCGAAACGGAGCAAGGGCGCAACCAATCCCGACAAGGTTTCTTCGCGTGAAGGTTTTCCTATACAAGAACCGAGACCATTCAAGGAAAATAACCTGATATTAAAATAAATTTGCTCGAAGTCTCGTGACTTAGCTTTTTTGCCGATGTATTCTTTTTCGCAAGATGCCACCTTGAGCGTCGCCAGTTGGCATCCCCACTTTCTATCCCCCATGGCAAATTTGTATGCGGGGGAACCTTCTATGCTCTGAGAAAAAAGAAAGAAGAGAAAATAGGAATATGGAACCTTTTGCGGTTCATTAGTGCTTGCTGGCCTTGTGCATCTCGAGAATGATGTTGTGGCTCTTCCCGCGGCGGTGTCCGGGGTCACCAACGTCGCGGCGCTGCTTGTCGCACACGACATGGGAGGACCGCAGCATGGATGCCGGTGGGGTTGACTTGGAAGTCACCGCGCCGCCCATAGGCAACACGACTCCAGACGGACCGACCGCCATGATCCCCTTCTTCTTGGGAGCCATGCTGATCGAGGAAATGACGCGCTAACTGCTAGATCGGGTTTGCAGGACTCTCATCCCCTGCCTGGCGCGTGCTACCTCTTGAGAGTGTGTTGGTTTTCCCTTGAAGAGGAAAGGGTGATGCAGCAAAGTAGCGTAAGTATTTCCCTCACATTTTGAGAACCAAGGTATCAATCAAGTAGGAGACTACACGCAAGTCGCCTAGTACCTGCACAAACAAACAAGAACCTCACAACCAACGCGATAAAGGGGTTGTCACTCCCTTCAGGCCACTTGCAAAAGTGAGATCCGATAAATATAATAAGATAAATATTTTTGGTATTTTTGTTGTATAGATTGGAATGTAAAGATTGCAAAATAAATAGTAAACTAGATTTTTAGATCAGAAACTTATATGATGTAAAGTAGACCCGGGGGGCATACGTTTCACTAGTGGCTTCTCTCAAGATAGCATAAATTAGGGTGGGTGAACAAATTACTGCGGAGCAATTGATAGAAAAGCGCATAGTTATGAGAATATCTAGGCATGATCATGAACATAGGCATCACGTTCGTGTCAAGTAGACCGAAACGATTCTGCATCTACTACTATTACTCCACACATCGACTGCTATCCAGCATGCATCTAGAGTATTAAATTCATAAGAACAGAGTAACGCATTAGGCAAGATGACATGATGTAGAGGGATGAACTCAAGCAATATGATATAAACCCCATCTTTTTATCCTCGATGGCAACAATACAATACGTGTTGGTTCCCTTTCTGTCACTGGGATCGAGCACCACAAGATTGAACCCAAAGCTAAGCACTTCTCCCATTGCAATAAAGATCAATCTAGTAGGCCAAACCAAACTGATAATTCGAAGAGACTTGCAAAGATATCAAATCATACATATAAGAATTCAGACAAGAATCAAATATTGTTCGTAGATAAACTTGATCATAAACCCACAATTCACCGGATCTTGACAAACACACCACAAAAAGAATTACATCAAATAGATCTCCAAGAACATCGAGGAGAACTTTGTATCGAGATCCAAAGAGAGACAAGAAGCCATCTAGCTAATAACTATGGACCCAAAGGTCTGTGGTAAACTACTCACACATCATCAGAGAGGTTATGGTGTTGATGTAGAAGCCCTACGTGATCGAATCCCCCTCTGGCAGATCACCGGAAAAGGTCCCCAGATGGGATCTCACGGGTACAGAAGGTTGCGGCGGTGGAAAAGTGGTTTTGTGGCTCTCCTGGATGTTTTTAGGGTATAAGAGTATATATAGGTGAAAGAAGTAGCTCGGTGGAGCTGCGAGGGGCCCACGGGGTTGGGGGGCGCGCCTGCCGCCCTACCTCGTGGCCACCTCGTTGCTTCCTTGACCTCCACTCCAAGTCTCCTGGATTGCGTTTGTTCCAAAAAAATATCCTCTCGAAGGTTTCATTCCGCTTGGATTCCGTTTGATATTCCTTTTCTGCAAAACACTGAAATAGGCAAAAAAACAACAATTTGCACTGGGCCTTCGGTTAATAGGTTAGTCCCAAAAATAATATAAAGGTGCATAATAAATCCCATTAAACATCTAAAACAGATAATATAATAGCATGGAGACGTACCAAGCATCCCCAAGCTTAATTCCTGCTCATCCTTGAGTAGGTAAATGATAAAAACGGAATTTTTGATGTGGAATGCTACCTAACATAATTTTCAATGTAATTCTCTTTATTGCAGCGTGAATGTTTAGATCCAAATGATTCTAGACAAAAGTTTAATGTTGACATAAAAAAATAATACTTCAAGCATGCTAACCAAGCAATTATGTCTTATCAAAATAACATAGCCAAAGAAAGCTTATCTCTACAAAATCATATAGTTTGGCCATGCTTCATTTTCGTCGCACAAAATGCTCCCATCATGCACAACCCAGATGACAAGCCAAGCAATTGTTTCATACTTAGCCTTTTCAAACTCTTTCAACTTTCACACAATATATGAGTGCGAGCCATGGACATAGCACAATGGGTGGGATAGAATATGATGATGGAGGTTGTGTGAGAAGACAAAAAAAGAGAAAGTCTCACATTGACGCGGCTAATCAACAGGCTATGGAGATGCCCATCAATTGATGTCAATGCAAGGAGTAGGGATTGCCATGCAATGGATGCACTAGAGCTATAAATATATGAAAGCTCAACAAAAGAAACTAAGTGGGTGTGCATCCAACTTGTTTGCTCACGAAGACCTAGGGCATTTTGAGGAAGCCCATCATTGGAATATACAAGCCAAGTTCTATAATGAAAAATTCCCACTAGTATATGAAAGTGACAAAATGGGAGACTCTCTATCATGAAGATCATGGTGCTACTTTGAAGCACAAGTGTGGAAAAAGGATAGTAACATTGCCCCTTCTCTCTTTTTCTCTCATTTTCCCCTTCTTCTTATTTTCTCTTTTTTTATTTGGGCCTTTCTTCTCTTCTTTTTTATGGCCTCTTTTTTTCGTCCGGAATATAATCCCGACTTGTGGGGGAATCATAGTCTCCATCATCCTTTCCTCACATGGGACAATGCTCTAATAATGAAAATCATCACACTTTTATTTACTTACAACTCAAGAATTACAACTCGATACTTAGAACAAAATATGACTCTATGTGAATGCCTCTGGTGGTGTACCGAGATATGCAATCAATCAAGAGTGACATGTATGAAAGAATTATGAAGGTAGCTTTGCCAAAAATACGATGTCAACTACATGATCATGCAAAGCAATATGACAATGATGGAGCATGTCATAATAAACGGAACGGTGGAAAGTTGCATGGCAATATATCTCAGAATGGCTTGGAAATGCCATAATAGGTAGGTATGGTGGCTGTTTTGAGGAAGATATAAGGAGGCTTATGTGTGATAGAGTGTATAATATCATGAGGTTTGGATGCACCGGCGAAGTTTACACCAACTCTCGAGGTGAGAAAGGGCAATGCACGGTACCGAAGAGGGCAATGATGGAAGGGTGAGAGTGCGTATAATCCATGGACTCAACATTAATCATAAATAACTCACAAACTTATTGGAGAAATCTACAAGTCATCAAAACCAAGCACTACACGCATGCTCCTAGGGAGGTAGATTGGTAGGAGAAGACCATCGCTCGTCCCCGACCGCCACTCATAAGGAAAGCAATCAAAGAACACCTCATGCTTCAAATTTGTCACACAACGTTTACCATACGTGCATGCTACGGGACTTGCCAACTTCAACACAAGTATTTCTCAATTCCACAATTACTCAACTAGCACAACTCTAATATTACCACTTCTATATCTCAAAACAACTATCAAGTATCAAACTTCTCATAATATTCAATGCACTCTATATGGAAGTTTTTATAATACCCATCCTGGATGCCTATCATATTAGGACTAGTTTTATAGCCAAAGCAAATTACCATGTTGTTCTAAAAGACTATAAAAATAATATGAGTGAATCATGATAGATCAATAATTTCTATAAAATAAAACCACCACCGTGCTCTAAAAAGGTATAAGTGAAGCACTAGAGCAAAATTATCTAGCTCAAAAGATATAAGTGAAGCACATAGAGTATTCTAATAAATTCTGATTCATGTGTGTCTCTCCAAAAGGTGTGTACATCAAGGATGATTGTGGTAAACTAAAAAGAAAAGACTCAAATCATACAAGATGCTCCAAGCAAAACACATACCATGTGGTGAATAAAAATATAGCCTCATGTAAAGTTACCGATAGATTAAGACGAAAGAGGGGATGTCTTCCGGGGCATCCCCAAGCTTATGCTTTTGGTTGTCCTTGAATTTTACCTTGGGGTGCCTTGGGCATCCCCAAGCTTAGGCTCTTGCCACTCTTTGTTCCAAAATCCATCAAATCTTTTACCCAAAAACTTGAAAACTTCACAACACAAAACTCAACAGAAAATCTCATGAGCTTCGTTAGTATAAGAAAACAAACCACCACTTTAAGGTACTGTAATGAACTCATTATTTATTTATATTGGTGTTAAACCTACTGTATTCCAACTTCTCTATGGTTCATACCCCCCGATACTAGCTATAGATTCATCAAAATAACCAAACAACACACAAAAACAGAATCTGTCAAAAACAGAATAGTCTGTAGTAATCTGTAGGTCTCGAATACTTCTGTAACTCCAAAAATCCTGACAAATTAGGATGTAATAAATAATTTGTATATTGATATACTTCAGTTGGAATTGGTATTTTATCGCTCTCTGATAAAAATAGAAAATTATTCTCGTGAGCACGTACTTTTTGTTTTTTCAGCAAGATCAAATAACAATCATCCAAGAAGATCCTAAAGGCTTTACTTGGCACAAACACTAATAAAAACATAAAATACACAATCATAAAAGGGGGTAGATGATTTATTTATTACTAAACAGGAACGAAAAGCAAGGAACAAAAATGAAATTGGGTTGCCTCCCAACAAGCGCTATCGTTTAACGCCCCTAGTTAGGCATAAAAACAAGAATAGATCTAGGTATTGTCATCTTTGGTATGCAATCCATATGTGGCTCTCATAATAGATTCATAAGGTAATTTAATTTTCTTTCTAGGAAAGTGTTCCATGCCTTTCCTTAACGGAAATTGGGATCTAATATTTCCTTCTTTCATGTCAATAATTGCACCAATCGTTGTAAGGAAAGGTCTACCAAGAATAATAGGACATGTAGGATTGCAATCTATATCAAGAAAAATGAAATCTACGGGCACATAATTCCTATTTGCAACAATAAGAACATCATTAATCCTTCACATAGGTTTCTTAATGGTGGAATCCGCAAGATGCAAATTTGAAGAACAATCATCAAATTCACGGAAACCTAACACATCACACAAAGTTTTTGGAATCGTGGAAACACTAGTACCCAAATCACATAAAGCATAGCATTCATGATCTTTAATATTAATTTTAATAGTAGGTTCCCACTTATCATAAAGTTTTCTAGGGATAGAAACTTCTAATTCAAGTTTTTCTTCATAAGATTGCATTAAAGCATCAATGATATGTTTAGTAAAAGCTTTGTTTTGATCATAAGCATGAGGAGAATTTAACATGGATTGCAACAAGGAAATACAATCTATCAAAGAGCAATTATCATAATTAAATTCCTTGAAATCCAAAATAGTGGGTTCATTGCTATGTAAAGTTTTGACCTCTTCAGTCCCACTTTTACCAATTTTTGAATCAAGATCTAGAAACTCCGAATCATTGGGACGCCTTCTAACTAAAGTTGACTCATCTCCAGTCCCAACTTTATCAAGATTCATATTGGAAAACAAAGACTTAATAGGAGACACACCAATCACTTTTAGATCTTCGTCATTATTATCATGAAAACTAGAAGAACACGCTTTCACAAAGCAATCTTTTTTAGCACGCATCCTAGTGGTTCTTTCTTTGAACTCATCAATGGAAATTCTCATGGCTTTGAGAAACTCGTTGATATCATGCTTAGGTGGAATAGATCTAAGTTTCAAAGAATCAACATCAAGATAAATTCTATCCACGTTCCTAGTCAACTCATCAATTTTAAGCAATTTTTCTTCAAGCAAAGCATTGAAATTCTTTTGCGAATTCATAAATTCTTTAACACTAGTCTCAAAATCAAAGGGCATCTTATTAAAATTTCCATAAGAGTTGTTGTAGGAATTACCATAATTATTAGAGGAATTACTAGGGAACAACCTAGAATTAAAGTTTCCTCTATAGGCGTTGTTACCAAAATTGTTCCTACCAATAAAACTCACATCCATAGGTTCATTATTATTCTCGATAAAAGTGGACAAAGGCATATCATTAGGATCAGAAAAAACACTCTTATTAGCAGACAATTTCATCAGTTCATCCATCTTTCCACTCAAAACATTAATCTCTTCTATCACATGAACCTTTTTACTAGTGGATCTTTCGGTATACCATGGAGAATAATTAACCATAATATTACCTAGGAGTTTAGTAGCTTCTCCTAAAGTGATTTCCATAAAAGTGCCTCCCGTGTCCAAATCTAAATGATTTCTAGAAGCAAAATTCAATCCAGCATAAAATTTTCGTAGAATCATCCATAAGTTCAAACCATGTGTAGGGCAATTACGTATCATTAATTTCATCCTCTCCCAAGCTTGTGCAACATGCTCATGCTCAAGTTGCTTAAAATTCATAATATCGTTTCTAAGAGAGATGATCTTAGCGTGAGGAAAATACTTAGAGATAAAAGCATCTTTGCACTTATTTCATGAATCAATACTATTTTTAGACAAAGAACAGAACCAAGTTTTAGCACGATCTCTAGGCGAAAACGGAAATAACTTCAATTTAACAATATCATTATCCACATCTTTCTTCTTTTGCATATCACACAAATCAACAAAGTTGTTTAGATGGGTAGTGGCATCTTCACTAGGAAGGCCAGAAAACTGATCTTTCATGACAAGATTCAACAAAGCAGTATTGATTTCACAAGATTCAGCATCGGTAAGAGGAGCAATCGGAGTGCTAATAAAATCATTATTGTTGGTATTCAAGAAGTCACATAATTTAGTGTTATCTCGAGCCATCGTGACAAACAATCAATCCAACACACAATCACACAAGAGGCAAGCGAAAAGAAATGAACGGAAAAAGGGCGAACGGAAAAGAGGCGAATAAAATGGCAAGGTGAAGTGGGGGAGAGGAAAACGAGAGGCGAATGACAAATAATGTAATGCGAGGGATAAGAGTTTGTGATGGGTACTTGGTATGTCTTGACTTGAGCGTAGATCTCCCTGGCAATGGCGCCAGAAATCCTTCTTGCTACCTCTTGAGCATGTGTTGGTTTTCCCTTGAAGAGGAAAGGGTGATGCAGCAAAGTAGCGTAAGTATTTCCCTCAGTTTTTGAGAACCAAGGTATCAATCCAGTAGGAGACTACACGCAAGTCGCCTAGTACCAGCACAAATAAACAAGAACCTCGCAATCACCGCGATAAAAGGGTTGTCTATCCCTTCACGGCCACTTGCAAAAGTGAGATCTGATAAGTATAATAAGATAAATAAAATAGATAATTCGAAGAGACTTGCAAAGATATCAAATCATACATATAAGAATTCAGACAAGAATCAAATATTGTTCATAGATAAACTTGATCATAAACCCACAATTCATCGGATCTCGACAAACACACCGCAAAAAGAATTACATCAAATAGATCTCCAAGAACATCGAGGAGAACTTTGTATTGAGATACAAAGAGAGAGAAGAAGCCATCTAGCTAATAACTATGGACCCGAAGGTCTGTGGTAAACTACTCACACGTCATCGGAGAGGCTATGGTGTTGATGTAGAAGCCCTCCGTGATCGAATCCCCCTTCGGTAGATCGCCGCAAAAGGTCCCCAAATGGGATCTCACGGGTACAGAAGGTTGCGGAAGTGGAAAAGTGGTTTTGTGGCTCTCCTGGATGTTTTCAGGGTATAAGAGTATATATAGGCGAAAGAAGTAGGTCGGTGGAGCTACGAGGGGCCCATGAGGGTGGGGGCGCGTCTGCCCCCTGGGCGCGCCACCCTACCTCGTGGTCGCCTCGTGGCTTCCTTGACCTCCACTCCAAGTCTCCTGGATTGTGTTTGTTCCAAAAAATATCCTCATGAAGGTTTCGTTCCGTTTGATATTCCTTTTCTCTGAAACACTGAAATAGGCAAAAAAACAACAATTTGCACCGGGCCTTCTGTTAATAGGTTAGTCCCAATAAAAATAACAAAGTGCATAATAAAGCCCATTAAACATCCAAAACAGATAATATAATAGCATGGAACAATAAAAAAATTATAGATATGTTGGAGACGTATCAGCGCAGCAAAGATGTCGGTGCTCACGACACCTACTGGACCACGCGGATCCCTTCTATGGTTCGGCAGGGAAGAGGTGTGGTGCAAAGAGAGGATCTAACGGTCAACACGGCGGATTTTTACCCAGGTTCGGGCCGCTGAGAAGCATAAAACCCTAGTCCTACTTGAGTGTATTTCTTGTGTTCTTGAGCTTCGGCTCGCCGCTATGCATGCAAGCTAGGCCGAGAGGTTCAAAAGTCTGAATCCTCCTCCAGTATGTCATGGGCCTCCTTTTATATGTCCAAGGGGCTGCCACAGTGGCACACAAGAGGTGTAAAGTAGCTACAATGCCTATGTTTATCATCAGCGTCTTAGGACAAAACACATTAAATGTGTTGCTTATGTGCCCCTCAGCTTTATTGGGGATGGGAGTAGAACCCGTCTCGTCCGTCCCCGCCCCGCTCCATCTTGACACGCATCCATGCCACGCGAGGCATGTAATGCCAAGTTGGCTGGCCAGCTGTCGCACAAGAGAGGTGGCAGGATCTTCACGAAGATCTGCATGCCACCACGCAGGCACTTGCTAGGCTGGCAGGCCGGCCACTGCGCTAGAGTGGTGACGGGGTGGCGGAGTCTTGCCGTGGTCTTGTCGACGTCCCTGGCAAGGATCTTGCCGGGGCCTCGCAGACGTCTCCGACAAGGATCTTGCTAGGTACCTCGTCTTTTGGCCTCCACAAAGATCTACACGCCTCTACGCGCGTACCCCTGGTGTCTTGGCCTTAACGTTGTCGATGGCGTCAGAGCTCTCAATCACAAGGGTAGTGCTCTTGTTAGTGCCCTGCAAGCCGTCCTAGCAAGGATCGTGCCGGGGTGGCGCAAGCTGTCCTGGCAAGGATCTTGCCGGGGGTCCAGCTCGTCCCCTGTTCTCTAGATTGGCCACTTCTCTTCGCCTTGTATCTCATTTTTATCCTCGATCGTGTTCTTCGTGCCTCGCCGCGCGTGGGGCTACGACTGCCCGTGCACAAGTATGGGGTGCTAAAGGACCCAAAATTTAGTGCACTGACAGCTTCACTCCCCGTCCCCGGCAACGGCGCCAGAAAAGAGCCTTGATGACCCACAAGTATAGGGGATGAATCATAGTCCTTCCGATAAGTAAGAGTGTCGAACCCAACAAGGAGCAGAAGGAAATGACAAGTGGTTTTCAGCAAGGTAATGTCTGCAAGCACTGAAATTGTAAGTAGCGAGTAGTTTGATAGCAAGATAATTTGTAACGGGCAAGTAACGATAATAGTAACAAAAGTGCAGCAAGGTAGCCCAATCCGTTTGAGGCAAAGGACAGGCCAAAATGGTCTCTTATGATAAGCAAAGTGGTCTTGAGGGTACACGGGAATTTCGTCTAATCACTTTCATCATGTTGGTTTGATTTGTTTTTGCTACTTTGATAATTTGATATGTGGGTGGATTGGTGCTTAGGTGTTGTTCTTGAAGGAAATATGCCCTAGAGGCAATAATAAAGTAGTTATTTATATTTACTTATATCATGATAAATGTTTATTATTCATGCTAGTATTGTATTAACCGGAAACTTAGTACATGTGTGAATACATAGACAAACAGAGTGTCACTAGTTTGCCTCTACTTGACTAGCTCGTTGAATCAATGATGGTTATGTTTTCTAACCATAGACATGAGTTGTCATTTGATTAACGGGATCACATCATTAGAGAATGATGTGATTGACTTGACCCATCCATTAGCTTAGCACGATGATCGTTTAGTTTGTTGCTATTGCTTTCTCCATAACTATACATGTTCCTATGACTATGAGATCATGCAACTCCCGAATACCCGAGGAACACTTTGTGCGCTACCAAACGTCACAATGTAACTGGGTGATTATAAAGGTGCTCTACAGGTGTCTCTAGTGGTGTTTGTTTTGTTGGCATGGATCAAGATTAGGATTTGTCACTCCAATTGTCGGAGAGGTATCTCTAGGCCCTCTCGGTAATGTACATCACTATAAGCCTTGCAAGCAATGTAGCTAATGAGTTAGTTGCGGGATGTAACATTACGGAATGAGTAAAGAGACTTGCCGGTAACGAGATTGAACTAGGTATGGGGATACCGACGATCAAATCTCGGGCAACACTACAAAAAAAGACACATCCGTGACATTTTGGGTCGAACGAATTTTTTTCCTGTCATACATATGACACTTCTATGATGATAATTGTGACAAAACCCAGTATCATCATAGATGTGGTGGGCTCCTACTTCTATGACAAAAAATCATGACAGAAAACGGGCTTTTCATCCTGGGCGGGCTGGAGACGCAGCTGCATGACATTCTTTGGGCCGTCCATGACGGAAAAAACCGTGGTAGAAGCGAGGGGGAGGAAAATTTCGGGGAGTTCCCGGTTACGGTGGGAGGTCGGGGGCCGAGCAATGCGCGTTTCTCTCGTACATGTACGCGCATGTGTGCGAGGCGTTGGCTCTAACTGAACCCGAGCGAGGTGTTGGGCTCTAACTGAACCCGAGCGATTGCACTACAGGCTATGCGTTACTGAACCCGAGCGATCGATCGATGGCTGTTAACTGAACCCGATCGAGCAATTCCTTCGCCGCTGCTCCTAACTAAAGCCGATCGATGGTGCCTCTGGGATGAATA
>NC_041380.1:317709477-317748742 GCF_002162155.2 Triticum dicoccoides | reverse complement strand
CGGTGGAGGGGTGCCCGTGGAGGGGTGGTTGAACAGGACCCCGTGATGTGGAGGGCTGGATGAACAGTAGACGGTGGAGGGGTGCCCGTGGAGGGGTGGTTGAACAGTAGCCGGTGGAGTAGCGCGCGATGGAGGCTGGATGAACAGGAGCCCGTGGAGGCTGGAGGAGGTCGACGGTGGAGATGAACAGTACCCCGTGGAGTCCCGTTTGCAGTACGCCACACCCCTCCCGATGAACAGGACCCCTGTTTCAGCCGTAGGAGATCCATTTCGTCTGTTTTGCGGTACGCCACACCCCTCCCGATCAACAGGACCCCCTTTTTGACCGTAGGAGGTCCATTTCATCCGTTTTGCGGTATGCCACACCCCTCCGGTCAATAGGACCCCCATTTCGACCGTAGGAGGTCTGTTTCCTCCGTTTTGCGGTACGCCACACCCCTCCCAATCAACAGGACCCTGTTCCGAACGTAGGAGGTCTGTCTCCTCCATTTTGCGGTACGCCAGGCCTCGTTTCCATCACCGGTTCCGTCCAAGCCCTCCCGATTAACACGACCACGCATTCTGTTCCGACCCAGCCAGTTGGCTCCCACGCGTTCCGTTGCCTCCCGATGAACACGACGCATTCCGTTGCCTCCCCATGAACACGACGCATTTCGTTGCCTCCCCATGAACACGACGCATTCTGTTGCCTCCCCATGAATACGACGACAACGCTGTTTCTCCATTCTGACCCAGCCATGTACACGAGCCCTGGTCGTACGTATGAGCGAGCAGGCGTTCGAGACCCCGCCCGTATGTACACATATGTGGCCGTATTTTCTTTCTTGCACCCTGGCTGCTATACGTACGTGTACATGCTACGTGCGCGCCTCTACTACGACATGTGCGTGCCTCTACATCGACCAGTATGTACGTACACGTTCGCGACCAGAATGACAACGCTACGTACGCTTCGACCAGGTGGGTCCCGACTGTTAGGCACTTCCTTGCGTGCGAAGATGTAGCTGGTGGGTCCCAGCAGTCAGGGGGGTGAATCATTTTGTTTGTTTCAGACGCACTTCCTTGAGTGCGAAGGTGCATCTGGTGGGTCCCAGCAGTCAGGGGGGAAACGTTTTTTTGTGAAATACGGTGGCTCGTCCAGTGGGCCCCGCTGTCAGGTGGAGGAATAATTATTTTGCACGTAATAAGGAGGCACTTCCTTGTTGTGGCCGTGGACCCAGCTGTCAGCCTCTCCACATACAGTCCATGTTCGATGGAAGCCGTTCCTCGACCATGTTGACCACGCCGCGCCGAGAGCACCAGGACGGTGGACGAGGGCGAGGCCTAGGAAGGGGACGACGCGGAGCCGGGGAAGACGCGGTAGTGGATGCCCACGTGTAGAGGAGTACGAGGGTTCACTCGTTCGCTGTGGTGTGAGGCAGCCGTCGCCGCAAAATAACAGGGTGTGTGGGTGAGTAGAGGGATGGCCTGGCCAGCGGTGGGAGTAGTAGGGGGCGGTGAGGCCTCCGCCGCATCGCAGTCGGCCACGGGAGGCAGGAGCACGAGGCACGACCGGCACTGGTTTGGGCGGTTGGAGCAAGAAGACCAGAGGTTGAAGAAGCACTACAGTCGTTGGATGGACATCGTACGGTCACTGGAGCTAGAATCGTGCATATTGACTAAGTTGACAAAGCCCTCCGTCCCCGTCAACTTAGTAGGCCCACAAGTCAGCCTGCCACTATACTGGGTCACAGCTAATAGGGGGAGTATTCATTTTTTTGTGCGTAATAAGGAGGCACTTCCTTGCGTGTGAAGATATAGCTGGTGGGTCCGAGCTATCAGCGGCGGTAACGTTTTTTTCGCGAAATACAGAGGCCCTTTCGGTGGGTCCTTGATGTCAGGTGGAGGAATCATTATTTTGCGCGTAATAAGGAGGCATTTCCTTGCGTGCGGCCGTGGACCCAGCTGTCGGCCTCTCCACGTACAGTCCACTTCAGATGCATGTCGGTCGTTGACCATGTTGACCAGGCCGCGCCGAGAGCACCAGGGCGGTGGACGATGGCGAGGCCTAGGAAGGGAACAACACAGAGGCAGGGAAGACTTGGCAGTTGTTTCCCACGCGGAGGGGAGTATGACTGTACAAGGGTTTACTGGTTCGTCTGCCGTCGCCGGAGAATAACAGCAGGTGTGGGTGAGTAGAGGGATGGCTAGGCCAGCGATGGGAGTACAGTGGGGCGGTGAGGCCTGCGTGGTAGCACAGCCGGCCGTGGGGAGGAGGGAGCAGGAAGTCCTCCCGGTGCTTGTTTGAGCGGCTGGAGCAGGAAGAGCAGAGATTGAAGAAGCAAGACGGCCGTTCGATGGACATCCAACAGTCACTGCTTGTGCGTCAACCTTTTTTTAGGAAAGCCTCAAATCTGTGGAAAATAGCATACAACCCATCTGCCATTATTTCTAATAATTTACAGCCCATTTGCTAATTCTTAAGGTTTTTTTTGGATCCCATATTCTTTTTGTTACCATTACAGCCCATATTGTGGCCACGGTTAAAAAATTATACGAAATTTTGCATATTTCGGTGCGGTCCGAACTGTTATTAATCCCGAAATTTCGCCTCACATTCAAACTGATTTTAAAAATAAATGTATATCAATATAAAATCCAACAAATTCTCCACACATAAAAATTAATGTAATTTAAAATCTCGAAATGAAAAAAAGATATTTGAAACTAATTGCCGGTTTGATGTGTTTTTAAAATGTACAACCCATTTCTCATTACTGATGGGCCATTTTCTCGGCCAGCCGAATGAAAGCTCTCCTCGTCTTGAAAGATTTGCAGCCCAACAGGCCTGACAAAGCGACTTACTTGGCAAATCACAAAAAAAAACTGGGTTGTGTCCGTGGACCCAACTGTCAGCCTCTCCACGTACAGTACTCTTCCGATGGAAGTCGTTCCTTGACCACGTTGACCACGCCGCGCGGAGAGCACCACGGCGGTGGACGACGGCGAGGCCTATGAAGGGGATGACACGGAGCCGGCGAAGACGCGACAGTGGAAGCCCGCGCAGAGAGGAGTACGAGGGTTCACTGGTTCGGCTGCGGTGTGAGGCTGCCGTCGCCACAGGGCCTGCCAGCAGTGGGAATAGTAGGGGGCGGTGAGGCCTCCGCGGCAGCATAGCCGGCCACGGGAGGCAGGAGCATGTGGCACGACCGGCGCTGCTTTGGGCGGCTGGAGCAAGAAGACCAGAGGTTGAAGAAGCGCTACGGCCATTGGATGGACATCATACGGTCACTGGAGCTAGAATCGTTCATATTGACTAAGTTGACAAAGCCCTTCGTCCCTGTCAACTTAGTAGGCCCACAATTCAGCCTCCCACCAAGGTGGGTCCCAGCTAGCCGGGGAGTATTCATTTTTTTGTGCGTAATAAGGAGGCACTTCCGGTGGGTCCGAGCTGACAGTGGGGGGAACGTTTTTTTCGCAAAATACGGTGGCCCATCATGTGGGTCCCAGCAGTCAGGGGGCAAATGTTTTTTTCTCAAAATACGGTGGCCCGTCCAGTGGGTCCCTGCTGTCAGTTGGACGAATCATTATTTTCCATGTAATAAGGAGGCACTTACTTGCTACGGCCGTGGAACTAGCTGAGACTCTCCACATACAGTATACTTCCGATGGAAGTCGTTCCTTGACCACCTTGACCTTGCCGCGTTCCGTTGCATGCATGCATCCATGGGCGTGGTCCGTCCCCACTGTCAGCCTCTCACGTACAGTTATCTTCCAGTGACTCTCGATTGTTGACCATGTTGACCACACCGTGCCGAGCACACCCAGACTGGAATGACCCGGAGATGGGGAAGATGGGGCAGTGGAGTCGCAGATGGAGAGGAGTGGGAAACTTCACTGGTTCGGGTGCGCGGCAGCACAGCCGCGGTGCCGCCCACGGGAGACAGGAGCAAGAACATAGGTTGAAGAAGGAGCACGGCTGTTGGATTAACATCCAACGGTCCAGCTGTTAGAATCATTTGTTGATTAAGTTGACAAAGCCGTGCGTACACGTCCGCTTAGTAGGCCCACAAGTCAGTCACCAAATCTGACGGTCCTAGCTGTCAACGGGGTGAATAATTTTTTTCACAAAACAAGGAGGCACTTCCTTTTGTGCGAAGATACAAACGATGGGTCCCAGCTGTCAAGTGGAGGAAACATTTTTTCAGCTTAATAAGGAGGAACTTGCGTGCGACCATGGACCTCGTGGGTCCCGGCCGTTAGGCTCTCCACGTATAGTCCTCTTCCGATGACTCTCGTTTGTTGACCACGCCGCACCGAACGCAGCGAGGCGGTGGACGACAGCGAGGCCCCGGACGGGAACGACTCGGAGATGGGAAAACGCGGCAGTAGAGTCACATATTGAGAGGAGGAGAAGGGTTATAACTGGTTCTGTTGCGGCGTGGGGCTGTAGTCTGTGGAGAATAACAGGAGGTGTCGAGGGGTTGAGGGATAGACTGGCCGGCGGTGGGGTAGCGCTTCGTAGCGATGCGTGCTAAGCAGAGCCGCTAGCCGCCGAAGGCCGGACCAGGCGGTCCCGGCGACGCTGGAGGAAGAAGACGAGAGATTGAAGGTGCATGCCGACCATTGGATATAAATCCAATTGTTGTGGATGACACAATCATTTGTTGACCAAGTTGACAACACCCTGCGTAGGCTTCGACCTATTGGCACACATGTGAGCCTACAAAAATGTGGCATATATTTAACCCATGTTTTCTAGAATGTACAGTCCATTTGCTGGGCTGGGTGAACAAATAATTCCACGTCAATCAGGCCCATTTATATTTTCTAAGAAATCCCAGCCCATTTGTACTTCCTTGAAATACACGTATTAGGTGGGCTCGTTATATATATAATGTTATGTTAGAAGGAGCAATTAATATCAAAGGATAAACCGGAGAGGCACAGTATATATATATATAATTAAGAAATTAGCGAGTTATTGCTCAAAATAAAAATGAGCATGTTATTATTAAATTGGTCCTTAAAATCTTCGCAAGCTTTTGTACGCAATCACCAGGATTTTCCTTGCCTGTGAGTCAAAAACAACTAGGATTTTCCTTGCCAATTTCCGTTAAACATTTACTTTTATAAATTAATAACACGTGGGATGTTTCTATAATGTATATATAAGTCTCTATAAAATATACGATAATAGTAATAATATAAATATATATAATGTGGTTAGAAGGGAAAACATAAATTGGACACAACATTACTTTTATAAGAGACCTGTGTTTTATACCCCATAATAGGCATACTAACAAGTTCACACACAAATACAATAGAAAAGGTAAACATTCATATCAAACTCAGGTTCACAGGACACGTTCATATTCATAGCCAACATTCACTATCAACAACTCAAAAGATTCATATATACACAAGCTCAGCATATCTATCCATCCAAATGATTGATAGATCACACGACAATATTCATACATAATTCACAAAAAGATTCAGATATACACATGTTTAGTATGTTTATGCATCCAAATGATTGAGATCACAGCCAATATGATCCATGGACGAACTTTAATTACCTAGGGTACAAACTGGTAAATGGTGTTCAATCGGAGGTACTTCTTGCTAAAATTAGTTCTTGTACGAGTAAACTTTCGAGTACATAAGAGGCAGCACAGACAATCTGAACTTTGCTTGTAGGTTTATCCTCAAATAGTGGCCTCGTGCCGAGGGAGGTTTGAGCAACTTGGCCACTACTTTCATCCAACTAGTTTACTGGCTCATGTATCTCGCCAAAATTCTACATTGCAGACGAGAAAGGAGGCGGTTGAGAAAATGAACCACCCAAATTTTTTGTTCAGTTCAACTGAACTGGAGCATCCTTGGTGTGCAGACTGATTAAGTGCCAGATGAATATACGCGTCAACCAACTTGTCTGGAATCTTTAGACTCCATGCCATATAGTTTGCTACCATATGTGCCGATAACCAAAAGGCATAAGTTGGGACCAAAGACTGGACTGCGTTTTTCTGGGCTATGCACCAAGCAATATTTTTGGCGTTCACTCTCCTAATACTTGGAGTTTGACAATTGGTTGATGCCGGTTGATACTCAAATGAATATAGGCACTTCTTGTCAACATCGATGCTTGTCTGAGTGAACTTTGGAGTACATAGCAGCAACATAAGTACCTGTCCATCTGATCATTTTGTGCAGCTCTACTGAAATCACCTGATGTAATGATTTGCCTGCGAGTTCAGGCTCCAAATTACTCCTTTACGAAATCGGCAAATAGTAGCACAATACCAAATTACCAATACATATGATAGGCACAATAATCAGGATAAAGACCAGTACCAACCTGTGTGAGGTAGCATATCAATTACTATTTCCTTAGACTGGAAGCCGAGATAAGCCAAGTGACTGACAGCAAGGGAAGAAAGCAAGCGGAGATTAGCGACTGACAGGAAAGGACGGAAGCTGTCGAGGCAATGAAGCACCCAAAGTTTTTGTGCAGTTTCACCAAAATCGAGCATCCCTGTTGGCACATATATTGAGAGAGTGAGATTATTGTAATAGTGGGACTAGTTGATCAAACATACACTAACAAATAGAAGCGCCCTCATTATCTTAATGGGTAAAGTTAGCAACATAGTAGTCTTGCTTAAAGAGAGGTATTAGTTTATTTAATCAGTGCCAATTAGCTCAACTCAACACTCAAAGCATTGCCATTTATCATAGGTTGCAAAACTTTAACGTGCAAAGATAAAGGTGTTTCTCATGACAGTAGCACGATACAAATAGAGATGATAGCAAACTAATATGGATGAAGGCCTTAGGCCCGTACCAACCTGAGAAAAAAAAGCTTATTCATGTAGTCCCATAAGAGATGATAAAGCACTCACTGGAATCACACAATACTATATATTTTTGTGCACTTCAAATGTATGGTTGAAATCACTCTTGTTTACCAGTGCTGAGATTATATCGAAAGATTATCAAGAACTTCCAGTAGAGTTAAAGCACTGGCTAGGATACAGTTCATTGTATTGTCTTGTGTAGTTCCACTAAAATGTATGATTGGCACAACATGATCCTTGTTTGCACAAGTAGGAACAAGGTGAAACCTTCATTAGCTTAGTGAGAAAGGATAGGAAGACATTAGCATATTACTCAAACAGTAGCATCAAATTCATGATGGAAAATACGCAAAACATTGCCTCATTGAACCAATGGCAATAAATTGACATGCAAAACAATAGCACTATTATGTCATGACACTAATAATATCCCCTCCCTGCTCCACCACATGATTCACCTCCATAGACAAACATACACACGTACATGATTCAGCATAGGGTCCTACTAAAGATTTGTTTAACTCCAACAGGAAAAATAGGCAGTAATAAATTAGTGGTACTTAAGTACTCCTAATTAATTAAGTGAGACAGGAGAAGTGGAAGGGCTCCCTGGAGGATCGTCTCACATGCAAGGTAGCCGTTGCCGGAGCCCTTGAATGGCCTCGACTCAGGCCTCTGGCTTCAGCAAGATCGCCTTGGCACTATTTATTCTTCTTCTTCTTCCTCTTCATGCTCTGTTTCTCTTTCTCCTCACCAGTTGGTGAAACCAAGTACATGATTGGCCTTCTAATTCAGAATTGGTTTTGTCCATGAGGGACTACAAGTGTACTAGTAAAAAATAGCATTATTTTCTCATGGTAGTCGGAAAATAGAGATTAACACATGCATTAAATATCATTCTTACCTAAAGGAAGGTTATGGCGTAAATATGGATGATGAGGATTGGAACACAGATCTCCCTTTGTGCACTTCCACCAAAATGAACCAACTGTTCCATTCTAACATTCCAGTTAAATAGCACAAAAGTCACTTCTTTTAAGAAGAGTTTTGTGCGGTACACCAAAAGGTCACAACAGCAACCAGGTGAATTGGGTATCCTTGTTTGCACAAAAAGGCACAGAGGAAACAGTCAGAGTCTCAAACAATTACAGGAAAAAACATTTGGCTAAACTTGTCATGGCTTATAACAGTGGCATGGCTTCATTTTTACCAGGGACATTAGATTAAGAACAGCTAAGGCTGCGTTCGGTTCACAGGTTTGGTGCAGGATTTCCGTAGGAACACAATTCCTATGGTATTCTTTCCCTTCCAACCGTTCGGAACACGGGAAAGGTGAATAGTGTTTCATAGGAAAGCTAGTCTGGTAGTACTGATTCCATAGGATTAGAAACGTCCACGCGCTGCTCATTTTTTGGGTGGAAGCCCGAGGCAGGCGCTCGCTGCCATGCGTTAGACAGGTTGTTGTGCTGTGTTGCCGGAATAAAAAAATCAACCTATGTGTAGTACGTGAGGTGAGGACAAGAGTAGTCACTGTGCAGCTGAATAAACAAATAGCATCTCATACTGCCAAGCATGCTACTCTAGAAAACAAATCTGTACATTTCGTAGTCCATCCGAACACATTTTCTTGAGAGTTTCCTCCGGTTCGCTGTTCCATAGTTTTATACCTACATTCCTTTACTATTCCTCTATTTTCATCAAGACCTATGTTTTCTGCCCCTTTATTCCGAATGGAGCCTAAATATTTGGTATAAGGGCATGAGACAGTGGGTGCACCAGCAGTCCATCACCATGTACATAAACAGGGGCATAAAGTGGTGATTCATAGTTTGTTGCCCCGAGAAACAAACATCCAAGAAACATATCTGGGTTGGTCCCATTTTTGTTCACTCTAGCCACCTACTCCTATGTGCGGATAGCAAATCTAGTCCTGGTCATACCACTGTGTACAATGTTACCCCTATATTTCCCTTTTCGACCAAGAGACCGGTTGGATGACCGGTCTGTACTACTTTCACCCCCTTTCCTTCCTGTTTGTACCAAGTCCGATGTACATACTAAATTCCCCCACCCCCACTTTATTTCTTGTTTGAACCAAGTACTCCCTCCGTCCGGAATTACTTGTCATCAAAATGGATGTGTCTAGAACTAAAATACATCTAGATACATCCATTTCAATGACAAGTATTTTTGGACGGAGGGAGTACAAGATTCGACTCCATGAAGTAGCTTTACCTCTAACAATAGAAGAAAAAATATGTGACGTTGGACCATCCGACCGAGAGGGGCTGAGAGCTAGAAAACGATGCACATGCAGCGACGTAGCGAGCTGGGGAAGTAGAGCTAAGGCGGTTTCGAACAAAGATATACCTAAAGGTCGTCGGGATGTGGATAGGTGGGCGGCGGGAGGCCGGATCCGCCCACAGGCAACGACGAAGGGATCGGAGGACCTCCCGCGCCGGCGCTCGGCCAGAGATAACGGTGCGGCCGGCAGTGGGTCTCCTCCCTCCCTATCAACGACGGCATAAATGTTGCCCCTCCTCCCCTTCACCGGCGGAGGGGGATACGTCCGGATCTATAACCAGCGGTGAGGATAGAAAGCCAGTGTTTTTTGAAGGGAGAAAGACAGTGTTACTACCCCTATCTTGTTTAGATCTGGAGAGGATAAGAGTGTGTGAATAGAGCAACCCTAGCAAGCAAGCGCGGAGGCTTCGGCCTATATATACGTAGTGGGGTAGTTTTCCTTTTTCACTGCATCAAAACAATCGTTTAAAATTGTGTACTACTACATCCCAGGTCGCGATTTTTTTAGTCGTTGATTGTTTTTTGAGATAGCTACCTGCTTGTTCCAAGTGGTGTTATGGTGTGCCAGGTCGCACTTTGTATCATTCAAGTCTGGTACTACAAGTCCCTTGTGAACAAGCCCACGGCTAAAATTAGCGGAAACGTGGGTTGCCCCAACATGCATTACTATTTATATTTTCTACTCCCTCCGTTCCTAAATATAAGTCTTTTTTATTAGCCACACTTAAGACAAGAATATTTTTTATTAGCAGTGAACCCCACAAGTCATAGACACAAAAATTGTGGCAAGATTCCCTTAGGCAAGCCAAAGTGTGTCTAACAATTTGAGCAACTCAGGTTAGGCAAGTGTGGCAAGTGTGGGAAAAATAATGTGGCAACATAAGACAAACATAGTCACAATCCAAACAACCCTGTAATTTTTTGTGACATGCATGAAAATTTGGTTAGTTAAATTTATAGTCAAAATTTGGCAAGGTGCATCAAATCAACACATGCAAGTATCAAAAGGAAAGTCACGGCATGCATGCATGCGTTGTACTCCCTTCATTTCCAAATATAAGTCTTTTTAGAGATTGTAACAAGTGACTACATACGAATCAGAATATGTCTACTCCTACATACGAAGTAGCCCATTTGAAATGTGTAAAAAGACTTATATCGAGTGCAGTGCTTTGATGTGTCACGTCAACTCGTACAAGACCGAGAAATTTGATTACTACAACGCCCTCTCCCTCGCGGACTGAGCTCCGGTGCCTTAACTGCACCTGCCTTTGGCTGCATGACAGGAAGGCCAACCACCTGTTGGGCCCACCTGTCATAGACGCAAAGGCAGGAGCAGTAAGTAGAAGCTTTCACTACACGCTATCCCTCCCGCACGAGGTGGACGGACATGCAGCAGTGGATTCGATACTATAGAAGTAGGAGTAACATCATTGTTCGTCTTCTCGAAGAGGCGAAGAGCCAAGCGCAACCCGAATGTGGCAGTTGTGAACGCTCACGTGGTGCGGTTCCTTGGAGTACTAGCCTGGCTCTTGCATGAGACAAAATTGCTATTGTTTAACAATTAAACTCCATTATCCATTGGTTGATACTCATTCTGCATAGGTCCACGCGCTTAGCACCGTTTCCTCCTGGGGTCACCAATGTTTATATGTTAATTAATAGCATTGCATGCAATGAACTAGCCATTGCAAGTCATTAAAAGCATGCACACCTCTCATCTCTTATTGGTTGATATGTCAAGAAACAAGAAACAAGGTAGAAGTTAATGCACCGCGCCTAAGTGTTTTGGGACCATTTTGGTTTTCGTAAGATGACTTACACACCTCGACAGAGGGAGTAGTATAGCCCTGTAAACCGGAAAGGAGTATTTGCCTTTCTAGAGATTTCAACAAGTGATTAGACTACACCGTGTGCAGTACTCCCTCCCTTCCGGTTTATAGGGCTCAAATCTCATGAACCAAGGCATTTTGCGATTGGAGGAATATATCTCATACTTTACAAAACTACCCTAATTAAACTCATGCATAAATTACATAGTTCTCTCGTTTTCCTCTCTGCCTTGGTCGCGGTGCACATGCGGGACATTTCAAAGCATCCGGGCCCACGTGCCATCCACCAAATCACAGCGAGGTGCTACAGTCGAGACTCACCTGTCACCCCTATGTGCCCGTCATGACCTGTCATATCACAAAACCCACACCTTTACCAGCAGTGGTGAGGTGGCCTCCAAGTTGGACTGGACGAAGCAACCATCATTTCACTGGAACGCTCGTTCAAGCCCTTTCTTCCCTTTCTTGAAGAAAACCTCACTCCAGGCTACTCACTTCTGCCATTTTTCTTCTGTACCGACGAAGGAAAGGCGGGCGAATCAGTTATGCTACTATATTTTCATTCCAAGAATCTTCTTTTTGCGAAGCACCGACCGATTCTCACATCCTATTCTTTTCCCATTTTCATTGCGATTGTGGTTTCCTTTTGATTGCTTTTTGTTTGTCAGTTCATTGATGGATCCTGGAGCATTAGGCAAAGAGTTGCCGGCGGACAACCCACTGGAGACAACGATCTCCAGGAAGCGAGCACCGACCAACGAGTTGACCATGTTGGCGGGCCAACCCATGGATACGAAGAACTCCAAGAAACAAGCACTGGCCAAAGAGTTGAGGACGTTGGCGGACGAACTCCTCAAAGAAAATTGGAAGAACAACAAGGGCCCCACTGTGCCTACCCCAGGAACTCTGATTCCCACCTATGTGAGGCTCAAGACCGAGTTTGAGGAGATAGTCGTCGTTGAGAAGCAGTATTCCCCTGACAAGGTGATGGCCCCCATCGAGGATGAGGAGATGGCCCCCGGAGGGATGAGATCCCCCGGTGAGCTGCACAAGGTAAAAAATAATGGCTTATTACCATAGTTGTGGTTTTTGATTATTTGCAATGTACTTGCTAATATGTTAGGGTTGTGCAGGTGCCGGTGGACGTCCTTGATGATTCCGATGTCGTGGCCTGTCCTGTTGGCATCGCCCCGGAGATCGATTCCGATGCCGCTGTCCATCCTGTGGACATCGCCCCAGAGATCGATTCCGATGTCGCGGTCAGTCCTGTGGACATCGCCCCAGAAATCGATTCCCATGCCGCTGTTCGTGCTGTGGTCATTGCCCGAGAGATCGATGACAAGAAATAGTTGGTTGCGCTAATCCTTCAGGGTAGTTTGCATTGCCCTATGTTTAATTACCAGAATGATGTGTGTTATCAAACCATCTTAGGGCTAGTACACTTTCTTGTGTGGGCGGATCTTGCTACTTTTGTTTGATAGTGAATCATGTGAACCCTCTCCGAGTTATGGAAACAGATGTATCCTCACCAGCTTTTGATGTAATATATGGCATGCTTAGATGTAAGTTTGAACTATTTATCATATCAGTAGGGCTTGTTTGATGATTCTTGGTGTTAGTAGGCTAGCTACTGTGCGAGCTATAGTACTTGCAAAACACTCACCGAAGAGAAAAGTTTGGGCTGATGAGCTCGTGGTACGCTTATACTTATCCCTCGTCGATCGACCAATAGCCCTAGCTCCTAAAATTGTAGGCTTAGCGATCGATCAGACAATAGTCGACATACATTCAGGCCTCATTTGGTTCATAGGGTAGGAAAATCGTAGCAAAAGTACAGAGAACGTGCAACACAATCATAGTAGTGCAGAGACGTACTCCCTTCGTTCCAAAATAGATGACCTAGGCGGGCTAGTTTGTCCTAGTGGGTTTCAGTGATATGACGTGGTACAGTGCCGTCCAGTCTTCGCGTGTGGTAGCAGTATTGCGGGTACAGTAAGTTTTCTTGAAGAAGCGGAATTCAACGAAGTCATGATGGTTCCTTCGTCTGAACAACTTACAGTGGGAAAGGTTGGGCCAGCAATACGACCAGGGTATACCAGGATAATTTTGTGCATGGCAGGTGGACCAGGATGGTCGACGTCCCACATGTCGGCGAATGAAAGTATTCTTTCCGATATAGAGGACGAGAACGAGTATTCATTGTTTATTTTTGATGAAAGCTATTGTCTCCACTGTTATGACGGAGGAGTGTGAAACACGGCAGCCGAGTGAACTTGGCATGTGCACCACTCCCTCCTTCCTCATGTATTGCCCAGGTTACAGCTTTTTCTCACTTTCTCTCTATCTATTTCCTCTCAAATGTTTTTTACCTTTCTTTTTTAAGACACAATTGTTTTTATGCCTTTTTTAGAATTATTTTTTTATACCTAGGAGCACGTGTAGAGACGAGCTCTTGCAGAGCCCACTCCTTGACTTTGTCAATGCCTCTCTCACCTCCACATAAGGAGTACTACTTGCTATGCATGCATGCGGCGGGCAGCTGGCATCTTGAGGGGCCAAGGCGGTGAGAGCGGGCTCCAGAAGCGGTCCGGACTCGATCATGGCCCACCTCACATTATCACCATATATTTCTTGGAGTCCGTGTGCGGCGGGCGGGCGATCTCTTCTCCCTCCCCCGTTTCTCTCTTCTCAGCCGACGCCCGCCGAGCGATTAGATTTCGGCTATCGACGGTTTATTCAATTACGGTCCCACATGTCAGTGAAATTGCAAGACAACACGTGTCCCCTCTGGTGAGCGGCGTGTGAGCCGGACTGTCGAGGTTGCGATGCGTACGAGTCATAAGTGTGCCGCCTTTTCCTTTAGAACTTGCGAAGCATAACATTTTCGCGCGATCGATCGATATAAATCCAGAACAAAATGATGAAGCGTATACAATGATCAAAGTGAGCTATCAAGACAAGTTCGATGACCGCCAATGCATTTTACTCGGTAATAAATGACCAGGATTGAAGGGGAATCCAAATTTGCTTCGTCTTCTGTCCTTGAGCTCTTGACAAACCAATGCACTATACGGTTGTCCGGCCACTCCACCCCAGAGCTCTCACCAAGCGTCGTTCATGCCAGCACGCCGTACACTAACCGGTAAGGCAGCGATGGCATCCCGTCGCGCCGAGTTCCTTGATACGTCCATTTTGCATCATGCTTTTATATCGATATTTATTGCATTATGGACTGTTATTTCACTTTATGTCACAATACTTATGGCTATTCTCTCTTATTTTACAAGGTTTACATAAGGAGGGAGAATGCCGGTAGTTGGAATTCTGGTCTGGAAAAGGAGAAAATATTAGAGACCTGTTTTGTGCAACTCCAAAAGTCCTGAAACTCCACGGAACGTCTTAAAAGAAATAAAGAAAAATCCATGCCAAAGATGAAGGCCAGGGGGCCCACACCCTGCTTGCGAGGGTGGGGGGCACCCCCCCTAGGGCGCGCCCCCCTACATCGTGGGCCCCCTGGTGGCTCTCCGACGCCCACCTTCTCCTATATGAGGTCTTTCGATGAGAAAAAATAGGAAGGAACTTTTCGGGACGAGACTCCGCCGCCACGAGGCGGAACCTTGGCGGATCCAATCTAGAGCTCCGACAGAGCTGTTCTGCCGGTGAAACTTCCCTCTGGGAGGGGGAAATCATCACCATCGTCATCACCAACGCTCCTCTCATCGGGAGAGGGCAATCTCCATCAACATCTTCACCAGCACCATCTCATCTACAAACCCTAGTTCATCTCTTGTATCCAATTCTTGTCTCAAAGTTCGGGATTGGTGCTAGTAGGTTGCTAGTAGTGTTGATTACTCCTTGTAGTTGATGCTAGTTGGTTTATTTGGTGGAAGATCATATGTTCAGATCCTATATGCATATTATTACCCCTCTGATTATGAACATGAATATGCTTTGTGAGTAATTACGTTCGTTCCTGAGGACAAGGCAGAAGTCTTGCTATGAGTAGTCATGTGAATTTGGTATTCGTTTGATATTTTGATAAGATGTATGTTGTCTAGCCTCTAGTGGTGTTATGTGAACGTCGACTACATAACACTTCACCATTATTTGGGCCTAGATGAAGGCATTGGGAAGTAATAAGTAGATGATGGGTTGCTAGAGTGACAGAAGCTTAAACCCTAGTTTATGCGTTGCTTCATAAGGGGCTGATTTGGATCCATATGTTTCATGTTATGGTTAGGTTTACCTTAATACTTTTTTTGTAGTTGCGGATGCTCGCAATAGAGGTTAATCATAAGTGGGATGCTTGTTCAAGTAAGAACAGCACCCAAGCACCGGTCCACCCACATATCAAATTATCAAAGTATCGAACGTGAATCATATGAACGTGATGAAAACTAGCTTGACGATATTCCTGTGTGTCCTCGGGAGCGCTTTTCCTATTATAAGAGTTTGTTCCGGCTTGTCCTTTGCTACAAAAGGATTGGGCCATCTTGCTGCACTTTATTTACTTTTGTTACTTGTTGCTCGTTACAACCTATCTTATCACAAAACTATCTGTTACCACTTATTTCAGTACTTGCAGAGAGTACCTTGCTGAAAACTGCTTATCATTTCCTTCTGCTCCTCGTTGGGTTCGACACTCTTACTTATTGAAAGGACTATGATAGATCCCCTATACTCGTGGGTCATCAAGACTCTTTTCTGGAGCCGTTGCCGGGGAGTGTGGTGCCTTTGGTAGGTGGAATTTGGTAAGGAAAAATTTATATAGTGTGCTGAAATTTACTGTCACTTGTTACTATGGAAAGTAATTCTCTAAGGGGCTTGTTTGGGGTATCTTCACCCCGTCCAGTAGAGCAAAGAGTTGCTCCTCAACCTACTGAACCTATTGAAAATGAAACTCCTTTTGAATTTCCTTCGGGTACAATGGAAAGACTGCTAGCTAACCCTTTTATAAGAGATGGAACAAAGCATCCTGATGAGCACTTAATATATGTGGATGAAGTTTGTGGATTATTTAAGCTTGCAGGTATACCCGATGATGTTGCTAAGAAGAAGGTCTTCCCTTTATCTTTGAAGGGAGACGCATTGATATGGTATAGGCTATGTGATGATATGAGATTCTGGGACTATAAAAGATTGAAGTTGGAATTTCATCAAAAGTATTACCCTATGCATCTTGTTCATCGTGATCGCAATTGTATATATAATTTCTGGCCTCGCGAAGGAGAAAGCATCGCTCAAGCTTGGGGGAGCCTTAAATCAATGTTCTATTCATGCCCCAATCATGAGCTCCCGAGAGAAATAATTATGCAAAGTCTTTATGCTCGGCTTTCTGATAACAATCGCACCATGCTCGATACTTCTTGTGTTGGCTCTTTTATGATGAAAACTACTGAATTCATATGGAATTTATTGGATAGAATTAAATGCAACTCTGAAGATTGGGACCTCGACGAAGGTAAGGAGTCAGGTATGACACCTAAGTTTGATTGTGTTAAATATTTTATGGACACTGATATTTTCTGTAAGTTTAGCACTAAATATGGACTTGACTCTGAGATTGTAGCTTCTTTCTGTGAATCTTTTGCTACTTATGTTGATCTCCCTAAGGAGAAGTGGTTTAAATATCATCCTCCCATAGAAGCAAAAGTAGATGCACCTATTAAAGTTGAAGAAAACACTATCACTTATAACGATCCTATTGTTCCTACTTCTTATATTGAGAAACCACCTTTCCCTGTTAGAATAAAGGATCATGCTAAAGCTTCAACTGTTGTTCGTAAAAGCAATATTAGAACTTATACACCTCCTGAGCAAGTTAAAGTGGAACCTAATATTGCTATTGTTAAAGATCTCTTGTCTAATAATATTGATGGGCATGTTATTCAGTTCGAAGGTGAAACTACTAGAATTGCTAAACCTTGTGATAAGGATAAACATAGACATGTGGTAGGCGTGCCTGTTATTTCTGTTAAAATAGGAGATCATTGTTATCATGGCTTATGTGATATGGGTGCTAGTGCTAGTGTTATACCTCATGACTTATACAAAGAAATTATGCATGATATTGCACTTGTTGAGTTAGAAGATATTGATGTCACAATTAAACTTGCTAATAGAGATACTATTGCACCAATTGGAATTGTTAGAGATGTTGAAGTCTTGTGTGGGAAAACTAAGTATCCTGCTGATTTTCTTATTCTTACTTCTCCGCAAGATAGCTTTTGTCCCATTATATTTGGTAGACCCTTCTTAAATACTGCCAATGCTACCATAGATTGCACAAAGAATGTTGTTACTGTTGGCTTGGATGATATGGTTCATGAGTTTAATTTCTCTAAATTTAGTAAACAACATCGTGAGGAAGAATTACCTAGTAAGGATGAAATTATTGGTCTTTCTTCTATTGCCGTACCTCCTAGTGATCCTTTAGAACACTATTTGCTAGACCATGAAAATGATATGTTCATGAATGAAAGAAGGGAAATAGATGAAGTATTGTTTAAACAGGAACCTATTCTGCAACACAATTTGCCTATTGAAATCATAGGGGATCCTCCTCCACCCAAGGGTGATCCCGTGTTTGAGCTTAAACCTTTTCCTGATAATCTTAAATATGCTTATCTTGATGAAAAGAAGATATATCCTGTTATTATTAGTGCTAACCTTTCAGAGCATGAAGAAGAAAGATTATTGAAAACTCTGAAGAAGCACCGTGCTGCTATTGGATATACTCTTGATGATCTTAAGGGCATTAGTCCCACTCTATGTCAACATAAAATAAATTTGGAAGCAGATGCCAAACCAGGTTGTGATCCTCAACGACGTCTAAATCCTAAAATGAAAGAAGTGGTAAGAAATGAAATACTAAAGCTTCTGGAGGTAGGTATAATCTATCCCGTTGCTGATAGTGAGTGGGTAAGTCCTGTCCATTGTGTCCCTAAGAAGGGAGGTATTACTGTTGTTCCTAATGATAAAGATGAATTGATTCCACAAAGAATTATCACAGGTTATAGGATGGTAATTGATTTCCGCAAATTAAATAAAGCTACTTAGAAAGATCATTACCCCTTACCTTTTATTGATCAAATGCTAGAAAGATTATGCAAACATACACACTATTGCTTTCTAGATGGTTATTCTGGTTTCTCTCAAATACCTGTGTCGGCTAGAGATCAAACAAAGACTACTTTTACATGCCCTTTTGGTACTTTTGCTTATAGACGTATGCCTTTTGGTTTATGTAATGCACCTGCTACCTTTCAAAGATGCATGATGGATATATTCTCTGACTTTTGTGAAAAGATTTGTGAGGTTTTCATGGACGACTTTTCCGTCTATGGTTCCTCTTTTGATGATTGCTTGAGCAATCTTGATCGAGTTTTACAGAGATGTGAAGAAACTAATCTTGTCTTGAATTGGGAAAAGTGCCACTTTATGGTTAATGAAGGTATTGTCTTGGGGCACAAAGTTTCTGAAAGAGGTATTGAAGTTGATAAAGCCAAGGTTGAAGCTATTGAAAAGATGCCATGTCCCAAGGACGTCAAAGGTATAAGAAGTTTCCTTGGTCACGCCGGATTTTACAGGAGGTTCATTAAGGACTTCTCAAAAATTTCTCAGCCTCTGACTAATTTATTGCAAAAAGATATACCATTTGTCTTTGATGATGATTGTGTAGAAGCATTTGAAATACTTAAGAAAGCATTAGTCACTGCACCTGTTGTTCAGCCACCTGATTGGAACATACCCTTTGAAATTATGTGTGATGCTAGTGATTATGTTGTAGGTGCTGTTCTAGGGCAAAGAGTTGATAAGAAATTAAATGTTATTCATTATGCTAGTAAGACTCTAGACAATGCTCAAAGAAATTATGCTACTACTGAAAAAGAGCTTTTAGTAGTTGTATTTGCTTGTGATAAGTTCAGATCTTATATTGTTGATTCTAAAGTAACTATTCAAACTGATCATGCTGCTATTAAATATCTTATGGAAAAGAAAGATGCTAAACCTAGACTTATTAGATGGGTTCTCTTGCTACAATAATTTGATTTGCATATTGTTGATAGAAAGGGAGCTGAGAACCCCGTTGCAGACAACTTATCTAGGTTAGAAAATATTCTTGATGACCCACTACCTATTAATGATAGCTTTCCTGATGAACAATTAAATGTTATAAGTACTTCTCATAGTACTCCATGGTATGCTGATTATGCTAATTATATTGTTGCTAAATTTATACTACCTAGCTTCACATACCAACAAAAGAAAAAGTTTTTCTATGATTTAAGACATTACTTTTGGGATGACCCACATCTTTATTAAGAAAGAAGGAGTAGATGGTGTTATTAGACGTTGTGTACCTGAGCATGAACAGGAACAGATCCTACGCAAGTGTCATTCCGAGTCTTATGGAGGACACCACGCTGGAGATAGAATTGCACATAAGGTATTGCAATCTGGTTTTTATTGGCCTACTCTCTTCAAGGATGCCCGTAAGTTTGTCTTGTCTTGTGATGAATGTCAAAGAATTGGTAATATTAGTCGACGTCAAGAAATTCCTATGAATTATTCACTTGTTATTGAACCATTTGATGTTTGGGGCTTTGATTATATGGGACCTTTTCCTGCCTCTAATGGATACACACATATTTTAGTTGTTGTCGATTACGTTACTAAGTGGGTAGAAGCTATTCCAACTAGTAGTGCTGATCATAACACTTCTATTAAAATGCTTAAGGAAGTTATTTTCCCGAGGTTTGGAGTCCCTAGATATTTAATGACTGATGGTGGTTCACAGTTTATTCATGGTGCTTTCCGTAAAATGCTTGCTAAATATGATGTTAATCATAGAATTGCATCTCCTTATCACCCACAGTCTAGTGGTCAAGTAGAATTGAGCAATAGAGATCTCAAATTAATTTTTCAAAAGACTGTTAATAGGTCTAGAAAGAATTGGTCCAAGAAACTTGATGATTCATTATGGGCTTATAGAACTGCATACAAAAATCCTATGGGTATGTCTCCGTATAACATGGTTTATGGAAAAGCATGTCACTTACCTCTCGAACTAGAACATAAGGCATATTGGGCTATTAAAGAGCTTAACTATGATTTTAAACTTGCCGGTGAGAAGAGGTTATTTGATATTAGCTCACTTGATGAATGGAGAACCCAAGCTTATGAAAATGCTAAGTTGTTTAAAGAAAAAGTTAAAAGATGGCATGACAAAAGGATACAAAAGTGTGAGTTTAATGTAGGTGATTATGTATTGCTATAAAAATCTCGTTTAAGATTTTTTGCAGGAAAACTTCTCTCTAAATGGGAAGGCCCCTATGCTATCGAGGAGGTCTATTGTTTCGGTGCCATAAAAATCAACAACTTCGAAGGCACAAATCCGAAGGTGGTAAATGGTCAAAGAATCAAACATTGTATCTCACGTAATCCCATAAATGTTGAAACCAATATTATTGAAACCGTAACCCCGGAGGAATACATAAGGGACACTTTCCGGAACGTTTCAGACTCCAAAAAGGAATAGGTATGTGGTACGGTAAGTAAACCGACTCCAAAACAATTTTTAAGGCAATATTTCTCCGTTTTGGAATATTTAGAAAAATAGAAAAAATAAGTAGCAGTCCGGGAAGGACACAAGGGCCCCACGAGGGTGGTGGGCGCGCCCTACCCCCCTGGGCGCGCCCCCCCTACCTCGTGAGCACCTCGTGTGCCTTCCGGACTCCGTTTTCTTGCACGTTACGTATTTTGGTCGGTAAAAATTCATTATATATTCTCCCGAAGGTTTTGACTCCCATATCACGCAAATTTCCTCTGTTTTTGTTTTCGAGCTGTCGCTGCTACAGATTACAACAAGATGTCTTCTCAAGAATCAATCGGGGAGAGCCGGGTATCTAATCCGGCAACCAAGGGCAAATAGCGACGCTGACCACTTTGGGCCAGCAACAGAGGAAGAGATGGAGGCTGACTTGATGAGAGTAGATGCCATTGATGATGAAGAAGTCACCTCTCGCCTCCGAGCTGGGTTCACGATGGGGGAACTACAGAGCTCATCCATTCCAAACTCGGTTATCCCTTCTAATGTTAGATTTCTTACCTATGAAAATATGAAGAGGAGTGTCACTTGTTCTCCTGCAGCTATGCAACACCATTGGGTGCAAGGAGCTTTAGCTGTCACAGAGAAGCTTCGTAAGGAAATAATGGACCTCAAACATCAAGTCAATAAGCTCGAGGAGGAGAACCGCATCCTAAGGGGAACCATCGCCAAAAATATTACACCGACAACAAAGAAGGAGATATAGTCACATGGGTATGGGCACTCCCCTTGGCAACTGGCAAGCTTGGGGGAGATGCCCCGGTATCGTATCACAATCACAACTCCTATCTTTACCGTTTTTCTTAGTTCGATCCTATTAGTAGTATCTTGATCTAGTAGAATAAAGTTTATCGCATGATCTAGTTTTGAGTTTTGCTTTATTACCCCTCTTTGTAATCGAGTCCACGAGCTATATATAATAAAGATTAGTGTTGAGTCAAGGGCTTGATTATTCTGCCATGATCTTGGGTGAATAAAAGAAAAGAGAAAAAGAATAAAAAGAAACAAAGAGTTCATATTGATCTTATTGAGAGTAATGACTTCACATAGAAAGAGTATGATGATTAAAAGTTGTTGGGAGTTGGCAGACATAGCTTTGGTCATTGTTGCAATTAATAGGAAGTAATAAGGAAAGAGAGGTTTTCACATATAGATATATTATCATTGACATCTTTTATGATTGGGAGCACTCATTAAAATATGACATGCTAAAGAGTTGATGTTGGACAAGGAAGACAACGTAATGAGTCATGTCTTTCTTATATCTGAGATAAAGTATGTTGTCATGGATCCTCTAACTTGTTGAGCTTGCCTTTCCCCCTCATGCTAGCCAAATTCTCAGCACCAAGTAGAAATACTACTTGTGCTTCCAAATACCCTTAAACCAGTTTTGCCATGAGAGTCCACCATATCTACGTATGGATTGAGTAAGATCCTTCAAGTAAGTTGTCATCGGTGCAAAGCAATAAAAAATTGCTCTAAATATGTATGATTGATTGGTGTGGGAGAAATAAGCTTTATACGATCTTGTGATGTGGAAGTAATAAAAGCGACGGATTGCATAATAAAGGTTCATATCACAAGGGGCAATATAAAGTGACGTTCTTTCGCATTGAGATTTTATATATCCAACCATAAAAGCGCATGGCAACCTCTGCTTACCTCTGCGAAGGGCCTATCCTTTATTATTATCCTCTACCTTATACAAGAGTCATGGTGATCTTCACCTTTTCTTTTTCATTTTATCCTTTGGCAAGCTCAGCATGTTGGAAAGAACATGATATATATATCTAATTGGATGTAGGGGAGCATGAACCATTATTGTTGACATTACCCTTGAGGTAAAAGGTTGTGGGGCAAAACTATAAGCCCCTATCTTGCTCTGTGTCCGACTAAAACTCCGTAACCACAAGTATCCCGTGAGTGTTAGCAGTTATGGAGGACTAAATGATAGTTGAGTATGTGGACTTGCTTTTTAGCTCTGACATAGACTCTTTCCGATGTTATGATAAATTGCAATTGCTTCAATGACTGAGATTATAGTTTGTCGGAGCCCAATAAGGTTTATGATTTATACTTTTGCATTGTGAATGGATCATCACTTGAACATAAGTAATCATATGGCAAAATCTATATATGTTGCTGTTATGAGAATAATCATGATGCCTTCATGTCCGTATTTTATTTTTTATCGACGCCTCTACCTCTAAACATGAGGACATATTTATTGTTATCGGCTTTCGCTTGAGGACAAGCGAGGTCTAAGCTTGGGGGAGTTGATACGTCCATTTTGCATCATGCTTTTATATCGATATTTATTGCATTATGGACTGTTATTTCACTTTATGTCACAATACTTATGGCAATTCTCTCTTATTTTACAAGGTTTACATAAGGAGGGAGAATGCCGGCACCTGGAATTCTGGTCTGGAAAAGGAGCAAATATTAGAGACATGTTCTGCGCAACTCCAAAAGTCCTGAAACTCCACGGAACGTCTTAAAAGAAATAAAGAAAAATCCACGCCAAACATGAAGGCCAGGGGGCCCACACCATGCTCATGAGGGTGGGGGCGCCCCCCCTAGGGCGCGCCCCCTACCTCGTGGGCCCCCTGGTGGCTCTCCGATGCCCATCTTCTCGTATATGAGGTCTTTCGATGAGAAAAAAATAGGAAGGAACTTTTCGGGACGAGACTCCGCCGCCACGAGGCGGAACCTTGGCGGATCCAATCTAGAGCTCCGGCAGAGCTGTTCTGCCGGGGAAACTTACTTCCGGGAGGGGGAAATCATCACCATCGTCATCACCAACGCTCCTCTCATCAGGAGAGGGAAATCTCCATCAACATCTTCACCAGCACCATCTCATCTCCAAACCCTAGTTCATCTCTTGTATCCAATTCTTGTCTCAAAGTTCGGGATTGGTGCTAGTAGGTTGCTAGTAGTGTTGATTACTCCTTGTAGTTGATGCTAGTTGGTTTATTTGGTGGAAGATCATATGTTCAGATCCTATATGCATATTATTACCCCTCTGATTATGAACATGAATATGCTTTGTGAGTAATTACGTTCATTCCTGAGGACAAGGGAGAAGTCTTGCTATGAGTAGTCATGTGAATTTGGCATTCGTTTGATATTTTGATAAGATGTATGTTGTCTAGCCTCTAGTGGTGTTATGTGAACGTCGACTACATAACACTTCACCATTATTTGGGCCTAGAGGAAGGCATTGGGTAGTAATAAGTAGATGATGGGTTGCTAGAGTGACAGAAGCTTAAACCCTAGTTTATGCGTTGCTTCGTAAGGGGCTGATTTGGATCCATATGTTTCATGCTATGGTTAGGTTTACCTTAATACTTTTGTTGTAGTTGTGGATGCTTGCAATAGAGGTTAATCATAAGTGGGATGCTTGTTCAAGTAAGAACAGCACCCAAGCACCGGTCCACCCACATATCAAATTATCAAAGTATCGAACGCGAATCATATGAACGTGATGAAAACTAGCTTGACGATATTCCCATGTGTCCTCGGGAGCGCTTTTACTATTATAAGAGTTTGTTCCGGCTTGTCCTTTTCTACAAAAGGGTTGGGCTATCTTGCTGCACTTTATTTACTTTTGTTACTTGTTGCTCGTTACAACCTATCTTATCACAAAACTATCTGTTACCACTTATTTCAGTACTTGCAGAGAATACCTTGCTGAAAACTGCTTATCATTTCCTTCCGCTCCTCGTTGGGTTCGACACTCTTACTTATCGAAAGGACTACGATAGATCCTCTATACTTGTGGGTCATCATTCCTCGCCACCCATGACCGCACACAAAATGGTAGGGAAGTGATGGCATCCCGCCGTGCTGAGTTCAACGCCGCTCGCGACCTCACAACTATGTGGGAGGAATTTGAAGATGCCAAGGTCGAATGGGAGGTAGAGCAAGAGGTGGCCAAAGCCGCACAGAGGGAGTGGAAAAGTCAGAAAGCACTCAAGAAAAGACAGGCCCGCCGCTGTAAGAAAGAAAAGGATGCACACGCTGCTGCGGAGAGGTCGGCGGAGATCCACGCACGGTGGGGTGTCACCGACAAAGCCGGGAAGGAGAATGACGTCTTCTGGCCATCATGTGAGAAGTAGTAGTACCAGTAGTTAGTGTGTGTGTGTGTATCTGTGTCTGAGTACAAGCATGTACCAATACTACTAGTTACTACTGTAGTTTTTAGAGCAAATTACCAGTACATTAGCCTAGACTAAATGGAAAAATCCTATCCTAAGCATCAAATGGCATCTCTTTCTCTATAGGAATTGAGATGCATGTCATCTCACTTCCTATGATTTTCATATTCCTATCCTATGAACGAAAGGAGGCCTCTGTTGGAGTAACTAGTGTAGCTAGCAGTACTGCTGGTATAGTAGTTTTCTTCAAGAAGCGGAATTCAACGAAGTCATGATGGTTCCTTCGTCCGAGCAACTTCAAAGTGGGAAGTGGGCATGTGATTTGACGGCTCATTAGTCATTGTTACTGCGGTGCGACGACCTGGGTGACTCTCCCTTGGAGTTCTGCGTGCATGGCAAGTGGACCAGGATGGTCGACGTCCCACATGTTGGCGAACGGAAGTATTCTTTCCGATATCGAGGAGCAAGGAAACCGCGTGGTATAGTATCACTGCTGATTGGTTCGCAAAAAACTAGTATCACTACCGATTTATAATTATTTTTTATTTCTGATGAATGCTAGCGTTTCAACTCTTACGACGAAGGGTGCCAAACACGGCACGTGCTGGATGTCCCACACGTCAGCGAAACGAGTGGGACATGAACAGCGTGGTAGAGCCCAGCGTAAAAAAACAGCATGGTAGAGCATCCCCACTTCTTCCACTTCTGGGTCTGAGACCACGTACTTAGTGGTATGAAAGATACAAAGTGCGACCTGGAGAGAAAGACACGTCTAGTTGGAAGGTCTCGGGGCATACACGTAAACAAATATAAAAGTTAATATGTGCCTCCAACTAATATAGTAGTAGTAGAGTACTTAGGCACGTACTCCATAACATCACCGTGCATTGCACGTACAGCATTTAGTGGTAGTACGTAGTAAGAGACAAATGTCGCCCAACAGTTTCCTTCTCGACCTACTTTTGGGTGTTTGGTAGAGTGTATGGAGGGTGCATGAGTCCACACTAGTTTAGCACAAATACACTAGAAGCATGCATGAAGAGGGGTGTTGAGTTGAGCATGAATGAAGAGGGAACAACTATGCTGAGACGAGAACGCAACCAAACACACCTTATATGCCACGCATGTTCATACCATTTGTGCCTTTCTACTTCACTTACTGCGCTACATTACTCAGGTTCGTACGTCCACTCCTGGGTACATGTCCGTCTCGTAGTTCCAGTCCCACGTGTTCTTCATATAGATGGAACGATCCTTGCATAACACGTGCACCTTGATGCTAGATGTCTCGCGTGTTGGCAAAAGGATGAACAAAGCTCACGTAAAAAATAGAGTGGAAGAACATAGATTCCGGACGACCGAGAAGGAGCAAGGAACCTCGTGGTGGAGCGTCTGCACTTATAATATTTAATATTATTCAGTGATATAAAATTAACCAATCATCTCCACAGTGGACTAGAAGAGTACGAAACACGGCAGCCCAGTGTAGTTACATCATACCAGTACATGGCTAACCCACGCTATCACCATATTTCTTGGCTTCCGTGCAACACCTATCTCTAGTAATCCAGCAGCCTGCATCGCTTCTCCCTCCTCGTCTCTATCAAAGTGCGGCGGGCTGGCGTTTCTGCCGTCTATTGAGGTCGGTTAACTATCACATGTTAGCGACATGCCAAGAGCATTCAAAACAAATTACTTTCACGTTCTGTTTTCAAAAAGAAAAAAATCCTTTCACGTACGAATTTTCCTGTATGCTTTGAGCAACTTGCATGTCCTATACTGCTCCTGTTTGATACTCTAACTTAGCTAGAGGTTAGACTAACTCATGACTAACCCTGAACTAACTGTAACCAAAGAGGTGTTTGGGTGACAGGGTTAGATTGACAATAAATTCACTTCATGGAGAGAGAAAAGTGATTTTTCAGTGGTCCCAATGAGAACTATCTCCAATTAGCACCTCTTGGGTGGGATAGTTTTTTTTGGTGGGTTTGGTGCAACTTGCTCCAATTTAAACCCTCATGCTTGGATACTTTAGGGATATTTGAGCCCCAACTAGCTCAAACTAACTCTAACCCATGGATCCAAACAGGGCCTATGGCCAGTCTCGACGCGGAGCAATCGCGTGCACCGGGAAGCGGCACTCTCTCGGCCGTCGCACCACTTCAAAGCCGGCACCAGTGAGAGGTCGTCTCCGCTCTGGCCGGGCATTAATGCGGCACTGATGCTCCAGGGCGACGCTGACCGTTTCACGCGGAAAACGCGCGCTGGCAAGGGAGTATAGGTTTTCAACCATTTCAGGTGTAGTACTGGTAGTTTGCAAAATTACTCAATTATTGCACTCAGTTTCCTAAGAAATTGTGGTAAAAACGTTACTCCACAGCCCGCTTCCCTTCTCCTTCCTCTTCCACCGCCTGCGCACGTCCGCGGGAAGCGACCGGTCAACCCTTATATAGGAGTGCTGGCACAAAAAGATGCATGCATGACCACTAAAATTTCCATATTAAAGCGCCGCTCCGGTGGGAGTATGGCGTATGTTGTTACCTTCGGCCGACCCATGGCTACCGGGCGACGGCGACCAGAGAAGAGGCGGCGGGAGGGGAATGAATGCAGCTACTGTTTGGGTTCGCCTTCCGGCTTAAATAAATGCGCAGCATCACGTGTACCCGTGGGTGCACAAATTGTAACATACGTGTCTGCTTAAGTGGGCGTCACGTAACTGGTATGTGTGTGAGAGAGATTCTGAGAGACAGAGTGCATGTGTGCGACTCTACTCTTCGGACATGTACTCAACCTTTTGCATCGGGAAATAAGTATAATGGTATTTACTTTAGCTAGTGATTTACATGGCCATGTTAACGTGGTTGTGTCAAAAAATGTCACTTCCTGCTCGTGATTTGCGTTATATAATTACAAGCAAGATTCTTGTGCATTGCAGGGAACATCAATATGCATTTTTTACAAAACACCTGTTGTGATTGACCCATGCAGGAGTAATCCCATGTGTAAAAACTAATGATATCTCGAGAATTTTATCAGAAAACTGGTATCTCGAGAATGTCATCGAAAAAATAAAAGATGAGAGATAAGGCGAGGAGGAGTGGAGCATGGTGGTGACTGGTGGTCGGAATGGGCGGAGGCATGGGAATGGACGGCACCGGTAGGTGGCAGCGGCCACCATGCATGCTAGATTGTTCCAGAGACTTATTCCTTTTTTAATTGCTGAGCAATGAGGTTGCGGGAGATAATGATGTGGAGAGAGGTGCGGGTATCTTTTGTAAAATTATCATAGTTTGCTTTCTATCCTCAGATATAGATCATACGGTCTGTATTACAAGATGGCAGGCACACCATCACCGCCAACTCATTTTTTATGAGGGTACAGATTGTAAGTTTGCTGACTACTAAAGTAAAGTGGAATTTGTCCATGTTATGCAAGTAAATAAAGGTGATTGTTTATCATATGGGTAAGGTTGGATGAAGGGTGGTAGGAACAAATGATCCACCTAGAGCATGTGTGTGTGAGATGGAGTCTTAGTGTGTGTGGGGTGTGTGTATGTGTGTGTGTGTGTGAGAGAGAGAGATGGAGTCTTGGTTTGTTTGTGTGAGAGAGAGAGAGATGGAGTCTTAGTGTGTGTGGGGGGGTGTGCGTGTGTGTGTTTGTGTGTGTGTGTGAGAGAGAGAGATGTAGTCTTAGTGTGTGGGGGGTGCGTGCGTGCGTGTGTGTGTGTGTCGCGGGGTCCTCTGTGGCGGATGTAATTTAAGTGTGCATGGCTTCATCATAGAGAGGTGATGTGTATGGCAGAGGCCACCAACGATGGGGTGCGAGGGAGAAAATGCCCGTGGAGAGGGAAGAGAAGGTGTGTGCGCGTGAGAGGAGTCGACATCGAGAGAACGTGTTTGTTCGAGAGACAACGAGGAAGACTACTATATATCGATGGTGCATGTAGGCGGGAATTAAACAAAGGGATGGTCTTATTGGTTTTGGGGATATAGGGGAAGAGTGAGAGGCGGGGGGTAGCTAGAAGGAGATTGTTAAGTGTGAGTGTGTGTTTTACCCATCCAGGCAGAAGTTATGTGCACAAAAGAGGAGAACAATTCGATGTGGCGTTAGGATTGAGGGTAATTAACTACGTATGGAGACATAGAGACCTTGAACGTGCATGTGTGAGAGGTATACATGTATACATGGGATGTGTGTGTGTGCGCGCGCGCACATGATCGAGATAAAAGAAAGAAAACATAAGTCATAAGATCAACGACATGGGAGAGACGGATCGGTATGACAATATGCATGCATGTGAGAATGCAGGGAAGAAGGCCCGACAATTGAGCATGTGTTTTTGTCTTTAAGAGATAGTGGCGTGGGCTGGAGCATGCATCTATGGCGAGCAGAGGGAGTGAGGCACAACGATTGTGCAAAAGAGACCAACCCATAAATGCATATGTATGGAGAGACATATATAGTGTGGGTGATAGGAAGCAAGACTCCGTGCGAGAAAGAAATGTTGACGGAGAAACTACAGATAGATACAGAGATGGAGATGCTAGCTAGAGGGACATCCGCTAGTTTGGGTGTTGGAGATGACCGTCGGGTGGTTCAAAGGGTGAAGTTATATATGTGTGTGAGAGGGCACTTGACTGCATGTAGAGAGAAACATATGTAGTGTGTGTGATAGGAATCAAGAGTGAGGGCGAGAAAGAAGGTTGATGGAGAAACAGATAAATAGAAAGATAAAAATGCTAGCTAGTGTGCGTTAGAGATAGGAGTCGAGTGGATCAGAAGGCTGGGTTATGTGTGTGGGTGTGAGAGAGATAGAGAGAGGGTGCATGTGAGTCACATACAAACAGATATCAGAGAGAAATGAGATCCAGAGAGACGAAGTTTTGTGTCTGCGAGAGAGAAAGATATTTCACAACGAGAGTGATAGCTAGAGAGACATACGAGGGAACACAAGATATCTCTAGGGAGAGAGGGTGTGTGTGAGAGACATACAAGAGAACAATGGAGAAATATGAGACCCTGGGAGACAGAGTTTGTGTTTGTGTGTGAGAAAGAGATATTGAAGAGGAAGAGTCGTAGGTTCTCATATCTAAGGAGCGAAAGACATCTCTGTATGAGGGGTGTGCAAGTGGCACACATGGGAATAGTAGAGAGAAATGAGACCCCGGGAGACAAAGTTTTGTGTTTGTGTGAGAGAAAGAGATTCCACATGGAGAATCATAGTTAGAGACACATAGCAGGGAGCGAGATATACTTAGAGAGAGATAGAGTGATGAAGGTCGAGGGAGAGAGTACCGTCAGTGTGTTACGAAGATAAAAGATCATTGTCGACATACAGGTAGCACCAGAGATACCTGAGAGACGATGAACGCGTATAGGTCCAGAGAGATAGTCCTATATAAGCATGAGTGATAGCTATATGAGACAAATATCCGGATTAAAGGGGATTCAAATATTTAAACTAGAGATGACGACATCGATAATATCATAACGCAAATTGGTGTATCAAACATGCATATTCATTTGAATTTGGGCACACATGTAATGTTATATAGTTTATCAATATTGGTGATCCATAGATTCTTCAATTACAAACAATGCATGGTTTATATGCAATTAATGTCTAAACGGGATTACACTACATGTTGCGTGTGTGAAACACATTATACATGTTTGAGAAGTAAAAAAACCCACATGAAACACACATTAATTGGAGACAGTAAGCGAGGAATGCACACATTGGATTTCAACATAAAGTGGTTTCAAATATTTGAAAATCCAAATTGATGGATACAACCTTATGAATCTGAGATCATGCCATTTGTAAACCATATTTATGTACAAATGGTGTTGTGCTTTTGAAAGTATATATAAAAAATGATGTATATAGAATGTAATTCCAATTGAAAATGGATCCCGCCCGAAAAAATATAGAATACAAACGAGATTCGAATTGAGTTGGCATGGTAAACGTGCACTCTGTAAAATTTGAACGAAGCGGGGAAAGTCGCAGTAACCGCCCGAAACCAAAATCTGCGAGATGGAAATCACTATTGCCTATCCCTGTCATGCAAAGCCTATCTGCTGGATTTCTATAGGTTTCGATAGGGGTAGGTTTGTAATTTCACCCAAACATGACGTAACCGCCTCTCACCCGGATTCATACACGGTGTGCACCAAAACACAGTGTGTCCTCGGCCGAAATCGACTCCCTCCCCGATTCATATTCATACACGGTGGGCGTCAAAAACAAACTCTCGTCGGCAAATATTCGGTGTATGCAAGATTACCGTCCTATCCCCAACCGACTAATGTTGCTGTGATGTAGTAGAAATTTGAAACGGGGGCTAAGTTTGTAAATTTCCTTGCATTTGAGACAATCTCGCCCTGAATACATGGTTCCCCCTTCCTCTCTACCTCCCTTTTCCCCATTTGTACTCCGTCGGCGCCAAAACACCCTCTCCACCCCACCCTCCTCCGTCTGCCGCCGTCCGCCACCCCATCCACCGCCGTCATCCTCCACCATGCCAGAGCTGATACCCCGACGCCGCCGTCCATTACAAGAGATCGACCTCTCTCATCCACGGCTTCGGACCGGGATCCTTGCATCCCGTCCTCTCGCTTCATCCCCGTCGTCGTCCACCTTGCCGGCGCCGCTCCTACGACCGTCTCGTCCACCGCGCCCCGCCGCCACCATCTACCCTCCTAGATCTGCTTCCACGCCGCTGACAGCTATCGCTACCGCAGCACCGTCAAATTCTCAGTAGATGCATACACGACACCGCACCAGAGGCGGTACTCTTTCGTATCTGCTCAACTTATTTATCGCAACAAGAAAATAGATCGCCACTGCTTTACTCTGATTTCTTGTCTTGGTTGTGAAGTTGCCTTTGTCCGGTTTGCACCTTCAGATCCGCCATGGCACGCTCAACACTATACTCCCAATGCTTATGGTTTTCCCCTTTTATATTCCACACTAGTTAAATCACAGTAGACTAAATTTCAAAATTGGGTCAGTCGATTTTTCAGAGCTCGCTGGAGTTCGCCGGTGCGATCGAAGGGGCTCGGGTGGTTGTGGGGCCTCGCCGAACGAAGGAAACTCAACGCGGGTGGGGGGTGGGCTGGGGGTGGGGTGGGTGTGGCGGAGGAACACAGGCGATGGGGGCCGGTGGTCCGACCGGCGGCCCGTGCGCTGTTCTGTATGGGAAGAATCAGAGACGAGGAAGAAGAAGGGTTAGGAGACGTAGGATCTTCATCCAACCGCCTGAAATGGTCGAGAGACAGCTGGGAGTTGCATTCTTAATGTGCTCTGGTTCATCATGTGTGGGCACTGCGCAACCAACATTTTATTATCCAAAATCTCCTTGCTCTTCTTTACCATGTTCCTCTTCCATTCTTCTTTAATATCTACTCTCTCCATTCCTAAATACAAGTCTTTGTATAGATTCCATCATGGACTACATATGGAGCAAAATGAGTGAATCTACACTCTAAAATGTATCTGGATACATCTGTATGTGATCCATAGTGGAAATCTCTACCAAGACTTATATTTTGGAACGGAGGGAGTATGATAGTAGTACAGTATGTTCCTTGTACTGAAGATGAGCAGGGACATTTGCAGTGTAGAGGTATATACGGTTGGTTGTGATGGACACTTTGAGCCTCTTTGATTCGTAGGATCTTGTAAACATAGGAATAGGATTTGTAGTGGCCTGCCCACTTGAATCCTATAAGAATAGCAAGGAAATGCGGGAAGTTGTGTCGCCTTTAAGAGTTACACTGATATTAACAGTACCGCACCTTCACTTGAAGAGACCTGGTATCCGAAGCCTTTCTAGCCGTACCGGCAATACTAGCACATATATTCCAGCAAGTTCCACTTTGCTGATTTTACTCTGATGCTTAAGGTTTTCCTATTATATCTACACTATGTTCTATGTAGCTGCTTTGTGTCGCTCTAGCAGCAGTCCCCTCTTGAAGCTAAACATTGTAGTGACTTACAAAATTGGCACCAAGGCATTGAGTGCCATTCTGGATGCAATGAAACTCATACGCTCCCCGCCTGTTGATTCTTGTTCAGAATATGATCCTAATGACTATTCTAACCTCGAGGAGTCAAAGGCAGATGGTCTGTCATGTTCACCCATCAAGGTGCATGTTCTAATTTGGCAATGCTTTATTAATTGCGGGTATCTTGCATATGTTGTCTTGCATTTCTTCTACTTTGTTGCACCGCCATCTGCTTAGTTTACTCATCATATATGTCGAGATGCCATGCCCATCCATTATCAATACATATTCCATCTGTCATCATACCATGTTTTTCCACTCAAATGTTGTTCTTGTGCATCATACATCAAAAATGAAGAGGGTGATTGCCAAACCTGAAGGAGCACCTGCAAAGTCCTTGAAAAACGTGGTGGTGCCAGAGAAATCAGACAGCACCCCACTTATATTGGCTGTACAACCAGTGACACAAAACATAGGACCGACTCCAACAGACTGTACCCATACTTCACTAGCCACACCACTAGCCCCGCCACACAGGACCTGCACTCCAGCAAAAGGTATACCGATTTCATTTGCCATAGCACCAACTGTACCACAGAAAAATCCCACTCCAGCAAAAAGTACAGCAAGTCCACCGGCCGAAGACCTATCCCAACTGCAGAGACGGCCAATTCCTGCAGATTGGAACCCCATTCCATTTATTCTCAGTTTAAAAGACAATGCTTTCAATGTTGTTAGGGACTATGTGCATATATTCCCATCATGGGAAGATTATTGTGAAGACAAACACCATTTTCACATCTTCCTGTCCAACTTACGTGTAAGTGCTATTATTCATGGTTATTATTTTCCTGTTTTCTACTGATTGAACACATCAATGATTTACATTACATTGTTGTAACTAGGTGAGGGTCAATCTGGATAGTCAAGACGAGCAAAGCTTGCTTGTTCTTTTCAAGGAAGCATTGCAGCAGTATCGGTGTTACCTGAGAAAATCACACTTTGATGGCAAGTCTATAAATGAATTTCCGGTGAAGTCTCATGTGCTAAATTTAGAAGACATTGAATGGAAAAACCTTGTTATGCACTGGTCTCGTTCCCAGGATGAGGTACTGTCTATGAAATCACATGACAATTTGAACTTCTACTTTTCCGCATGTGCCTTACGGATCTTTTTTTGCAGGAAATCTGCTCGAAGAAGAATTCCGGTTTGACGAGAACAACAGGATATCGCAAATATGCTGCCCGCTGCTTTGCTCTTGTTAGTACCTGTTGTCCTGTATCACTGTACTTGCATACATACCTAGTTCATTATGTGACAACATTATGCATGATAGCTTGCTTATCAATTGTTCGCTCCAAATTATCTGATCTGTATGAATGGTTACATTGGTGTAGAATATATCCAATGCCAATGTTTTTTTAGCTCTGCATTGTTCTTGTAAGTACATTCTGTCCTTTATCAGTGTACTTATAATGACAGGTAGTTGTTCATGCACCATCACTATGCAGCTTATTTTCCTTTGCCCTCCATTTTCTACACATCAGATCTATATTTACTCTTACCATAAGGTTGGTACTGAAGAAGTTTAGCTGTGCATTGCTCTTGGTTGTACCTTCTGCTTGTATCGCTGCACTTACATTTATAGCTACTTGGTTATGTAGCATCACTCTTCATCTTATTTTAAATATTCTCCATTTTTTCGTATATTATCACATCTATATTTACTCTTAACAAAATGTAGAATAAAGACAATGCTTTTGAAGAAGATTCTGTGGTAAACTTCTGGAATTGCCCCGCCCCCCATCAGCATGGACAAGGCCTTTATAGAGCATGTCTTCACCAATAATGTAAGTTTGTCCATCTCAAGCCTTCAAACTTTGTTGTATATATTTGGTTAGGCATGACTGCAACAGCTGTTTATTTTTGGTGTTTGCATCAAATTGCTTGTTTAAAGTTTATTATGTAGTTCATAAACAAAAGTTTGTCCTTTCTCAATTTAAGTTTTCAGTTGTACAACCAAGTTCCTTCTTCATACCATGTAAATTAAAATATACAGAGCAAGTGATCTTCTTTTGCACTGCATGTATGCTTATGTTCTTCATCCGTAATCTAGTGGCGTGGTGAACCTATCCACTACAACATAATGTCATATTCTGCAATGTCTTAACTATGAACAATGTCATATCATTCTACTATTATTTAAACCGTCTCTTTATTTGCCAATCTGAAATGGTATAAATTGATAGCACACTAACCATTGATACTTATGAGTTCTTGATCTGTAATCCAGTGGTGTCGTGAAGCTGCCAACTCCTTCACAATGCCATTTCCTGCCATGTCTTGACCTGAACAATACCATATTGTGTTAATGCAATTTTAAACTGTGTCACTTTATTCATCAGTAAGAAATGTGATGAATTTTCAGCACTGATACTTTTATGTGCAAAACCTGTCATCTGTCTGCTTGTTTATCTTTCAGAGCGAGGAAGATATAAGTGTTGAACAAGCACAGTCTCATCATATTGCTCAGCTGCTTGCGCTGCAGCTCCCCAGCAGGGCTAACCTTTCTTGAACTCTATTGAAGTGCTGTTGGTTTTGTATATTATTTTGTCGGTGTGTTTATTTGCACTGGTGGCGATCTTTGATGCCCAGTGTATGTAATATGCTGTCTGCTTGTGCTTTATTATCATAGTGGCGAACTTTGATGCCCAATGGATGTAATATGTCGTAATTTCTTTATTGTATAGTCTAGGTTTTTTCTTATTCACGATGTTGCAGTTATTTTACTATATATATATATATCCTGTCTTCGCAGTAAACCGGCCAAACCGTAAAATTACGGTACATAATCGGGCCGTCATGCAATCACGATGTAGGTTGGGCCTGAAACGTGCCGAACAGCTCACGGGCCGGCAACAGCCCGAAATGAACCCCGGCCCATGATTGTGCGAATCAAATCACGGGCTTTTAACAGGCCAAAATTGTCTCGGTCCTTATTTGGCCCAATCAGATATCGGTTGCGAGCAGGCCAGATGCAAACCGGGCCGTAGTTGGGCCCAACTATATGACGGGCTTTTAACACACCGAAATTAATATAGGGCCGAAATGTTAAACGGGCCCTTAACAGGCCAAAACTAATATCAGGCCGAATTACTAAGTGGGCCTTTAGCAAGTGGGCCCAAAAGTATAGTGTCCAGTTGATGGGCCAAATCTGATATGGGCCATAATTGAGCCCAAAGCCTCTTAAAGGGCCGGACCTGATCTAGGCCGTAATTTGGCCCAGAACGTGGTAGGCTTTTAACGAGCCGGATCTCATATGGGCCACTATTAGGCCCGGAGCGTGGCAGGCCATTAATGGACCGGATCAAATATGGGCCAGCATTTGGCCCAAAACATGGCAGCCAGTTAATGGGCCGGCCTACTAGGGTCCTCAAAATCTTGTGGGCCTACAGCTGGGCCGGCCCATTAATGTCGGCGAAATCTCGTGGGCCTTTAGCTGGGCCGGCCTCTTATGATCCGCAAGAATCTTGTGGGCCTTTACCTGGGTCGGCCCATTATGGCACACAAAAATCTTGTGGGCCTTTACCTGGGCCGGCCCATTATGGCCCGCAAAATCTTGTGGGCCTTTAGCTGGGCCAGCCCATTATGGTCCGCAAAATCTCGTGGGCCTTTAGCTGGGCCGGCCCATTATGGTCCGCAAAATCTTGTGGGCCTTTAGTTGGGCTGGCCCATTTAAACTTGATGGGCCGGTCCACGTGTCAACATATCATAGGCGCGTCTCGCCCATTGGATGAGTGACACTTGTGCCAACGCGGACCTGACACGTGTCTCCTCCAGCCAATGATGATTTTACACGTGGAAAATCCCCATTGGTTGGGGCTGTTAATGGGTTATCGGATCCAAAACCCGACCTGATAGCTTAACGGTGTTCCGTTACGGTGGATGCCACGTGTCAGTCACCCTTGACGAAAGCACTTATGTGACGCGCGATTTATCATCATGGAAGTGGACACTTCCGTGATGATAATTTTGGTAATGTCATGGAACACTTCTACGACAACACAGGTATGACTATCTTGATTCTGTCATAAAATCGTCATGGATGTACACGCATGACAGAAAACGCGACCTACTGTGACAAACACGTATCATCACGGAAGTGTATTTTATTGTAGTGCAAGTAACATACCGATGACAAAGGGAACAACGTATATCGTTATGCGGTTTAACCGATAAAGATTTTTGTAGAATATGTAGGAACCAATATGAGCACACATGTTCCGCTATTGGTTATTGACCGGAGACATGTCTCGATCATGTCTACATAGTTCTCGAACCCGTAGGGTCCGCACGCTTAACGTTCGGTGACGATCGGTATTACGAGTTTATGTGTTTTGATGTACCGAAGGTAGTTTGGAGTCTCGGATTTGATCACGGACATGACGAGGAGTCTCTAAATGGTCGAGACGTAAAGATCGATATATTGGAAGCCTATGTTTGGACATCTGAATGGTTCTGGGTGAAATCGGGAGTATACCGGAGTACCGGGAGGTTACCGGAACCCCCTGGGAGGTATATGGGCCTTATTGGGCCTTAGTGGAAGAGAGAGGGGAAAGAAGCAAAGGAGGGGGCGCCCCCGAAGCCCAATCCGAATTGGGAGGGGGCCGGCCCCCCCTTTCCTTCCTTCTTCCATCTCCTTCCTTCTCTCCTAAAACCAACAAAGGGAAGGGGTGGGGAATCCTACTCCCGGTGGGAGTAGGACTCCTTGGGGCGCGCATAGAGAGGCCGGACCCCTCCCCCTCCTCCACTCCTTTATATACGGGGGAGGGGGCACCCATAGACACACAAGTTGATCATTGATCTTTAGCCGTGTGCGGTGCCCCCCTCCACCATAATCCACCTCGGTAATATCGTAGCGGTGCTTAGGCGAATCCCTGTTCTGGTAGCAACATCATCACCGTCATCACACCGTCGTGCTGACGAAGCTCTCCCTCGAGGCTCTACTGGATCATGAGTTCGCGGGACATCACTGAGCCGAACGTGTGCAGATCGCGGAGGTGTCGTATCTTCGATACTAGATCAGTCGGTCGTGAAGACGTACGACTACATCAACTGCGTTGTCATAACGCTTCCGCTTACAGTCTACGAGGGTATGTAGAAGATACTCTCCCCTCTCGTTGCTATGCATCACCATGATCTTGCGTGTGCGTAGGATTTTTTTTGAAATTACAGCGTTCCCTAATAGTTCTTACTTGAACAAACCTCCTACTTATGATTAACCCCCTCGCAAGCATCCGCAACTATGAGAAAAGTATTAAGAATAAATTCTAACCATAGCATTAAACTTTTGGATCCAATTGGTCCCTTATGGAATAGTGCATAAACTAGGGTTTAAGATTCTATCATTCTCGCAAACTATCATCTAATAACTACTCCACAATGCATTCACTTAGGCCCAAATATGGTGAAGTGGCATGTAGTCGACGTTCACAAGGCACCACTAAGGGAATCACAACATACATACCATCAAAATATCAAACGCATATAAAATTCACATGATTATTTGCAAGAAGATTTCTCCTGTGACCTCAAGAACAAAAGTAACTACTCAGAAATGATAATCATGCTCAAGATCAGAGGGGTATTAAATAGCATATTGGATCTGAACATATAATCTTCCACCAAATAAACCACATAGTAATCAACTACAAGATGTAATCAACACTACTAGTCACCCACAAGTACCAATCTATAGTTCCGGTATGAAGATTGAACACAAGAGATGAACTAGGGTTTGAGAGGAGATGGTGATGTTGAAGATGTTGATGGAGATTGCCCTCCCCAAGATGGGAGAGTTGTTGGTGATGATGATGATGATGATTTCCCCTCTAGGAGGGAAGTTCCCCCAGCGGAATCGCTCCGCCGAAGGGAAAAAGTGCTCCTGCCCAAGTTCCGCCTCGAGACAGCGGCACTTCGTCCCGAAAGTCCTCTCCTATTTTTTTTCTAGGTCAAAATGACTTATCTACCAGAGGATGGACACCGGAGGTGGGCTGGGCTGAGCACAACCCACCACTACTAGGGAAATGCCTATACACAGGAGCTTAGTAGTAGCACTTTTTATAAGAAAATGTTGTTGCTACTTATCAGTAGCACTGCGTTCATAAAACACGCAACTACTACAACTGCCACACCATTGCCGGCAGACCAGGCTTAATAGTAGTGCTTTTATGTAGAAAGCGCTACTACTATTGAACATAGCAGTAGCGCTTTCTACATAAAAGCGCTACTACTACGGGCTCCTTATCCACAACCACGGCCCGTGCTCGACCTCACTCCCCCTCACACACTCCACTCGCGCGCATCCGCCGCGCGCCATTGCTGCCGCCCTCCCCCACGCGCCGCCATCCCTCCGTGCCGGTCTTCTCCCGCCGACCACCCTCGCCCGCGTCGGCTCTCCTCCCTCGACGGCCACCCTCCCCCGCGCCAGCCTCCTCCC
>NC_041380.1:317689594-317709152 GCF_002162155.2 Triticum dicoccoides | reverse complement strand
AGGTACTCCTCCTCCCTCCTCCTCCCTCTAGGTTAATTAGGTTAACTAAGTGAACTAGCTAGGTTAATTTAGTTTACTAACTAGGTTAATATGATGTTTTTTAGATGTTTGGTTAACTAAGTAGATGTTAATTAGGTTAGGGCAGCAGTGGTACTGTTAATTAGATGTTTTTTAGTTATGGGAGTAGGTTAGGTAACTAAGTAGATGTGAATTAGGTTAGGTAACTAAGTAGATGTTAATTTAGGGCATGAGTGTTTAGTTTAGAGAAAAAATTAATATAGTTTTTTTACTCTTTTTAGTAAGTGTTTAATAGAATTAGTAAGAAAATTAATAGAACTAGTTGAACTAGTTTATTTTTAGTAAGTACTAGTTTATTTTAGTTGAACTAGTTGAAATAGAACTACTTTATTTTTAGTAATAAAATTTAGCTATATGAGATTTGATGATCTAACTAAAATTTTACTATAGAACTAGTTTATTTTTAGAAAGAAAAAAAATAATAGAACTAGTTTATTTTTTTAGTTAAAGCAATTATTCCTGCATCGACGTCGACGATGCCTATCCCGCATCCTTGTTGTCGACTCGGTGGAGGAGGCCTGCTTGATCAGAGGGGTCATGTCCGGGACTAGGCTCCGCCGGGCTGGTACTAGGAGGTGCTACCTTCCGGGGGCGCAGCTTGGTGAGGAGCCAGTCCGTCGTTGACTCGAACCTTCTTTGGTGGCGGTCGCGTGGGCCAATGATGGTGCGGAGGCTTGAGGACCCTGTGGAGGTGGTACGTCACCGTGTTAGTGAGGAGGACGAGCACGTCCGTCGCTACATGGTTGCGTTGGAGGGCAGGTTCTCCAATACTTGGCAGGTTCTTCAGGGATCTCACTGGAGCTATGATCCTGTGATGGTTCCTTCTTTTTGGGTGTCCACCGCCTGCGCCGATACCCGTCGTTCGCTAGGGTTTTAGCTGAATTAGTGATGTTATATGTATGATACTATTTGAGATGTATTAGTGATAATATTCGACGATGTATGGACAAAAGAGATGATTTAGTTTTGCTTATTGAATGCATGCTAATTTGAATACTAATTTATTTTATGATTTGGTTTTCTTATTGAATGCTCAAATTGGAGAACTAATCCTATTTTGAATGCTCAAATTGGAGAACACTATGCAAGGTGTCGGGGATATACCCCGCGGTGTAACCCGCCGGATGTATGACCCGGTTGGAGCGTGACGACTCACTGGTGACCCGCCCGGATCTTGGCGGTTTGTTAGTAACCCGGCGGGCGGGTCAGAGACAGACGACAAGGCCCAAGGCCCAGTAGGCCGGTTCGTATGATGGTGGGCTGGCTTAAGAGGAAAGCGTAAGGAATGTTCTCTTACAAGGGAAGCAAGACTAGGAGTCCACTTGTAATAGAGTAATCCTAATCCTACTAGGACTAGTCATGTAACCCTCCCCTTCAACATATATAAGGAGGGGCAGGGCACCCCAAGGGGGGACAAGAAACAATCTCTAGGGCTAGACACAAAGGGGGAGCCAGCTTATGCGCCGACTCTCTCATGAGCATAATGAGATCTAGCCACAAACAACATGTAGGGCTATTACCGGATGATGTTTCCCGGGGGCCGAAGCTGTCTAAATCCTTGTCTTATGCATTGATCCGCCCTGCGTCTCTCATCCCGATCAACCCCTCTCAAGCTATCACAAAGATGCGCTGGCCTCATGACTAAGTCCTCACACTAAGAACATCTGCCGCGACAATTCCACGACAGTTGGCGCCCATCGTGGGGCTCACGCATGGTGGTGTTGAGTTCTTGGAGGGATCTTAACTAAGGTTTCGAGAAGTTCGCAAAATTTTGGATGAAGAGAAATCGATTTTGGAAGAATCTACATCAGCTTTTTTATCAAGATTAGAAATTTTTATGGATGGAGTTCCATGAGAGGGCCAGCCGCCTCGCGGGCGTGCTCTTCGCGTTTCACCTTAAGCCGCCACGCCCCGAGCAGGCCTGCCTCATCCTCGCCAGGTCAACTCCGTGGACTCCGTGCTTCGATTTTTGCCACCCTGACCAAGGACTCGAGCGCTACATGCCTGCCTCCATGGTTAACTTCATCTTCACCCTCGAATCCGTGTTGGTGCCGCGAGTCGCCGCACCTATTCCAAGTCGCCCTAGGGAATTTGGTGGTGTTTGGTTCTCTAGTCCTAGGACTTTTTCTAGTCTTAACTAAAAAGTCTCTAGTCCCTAAAAAGTCTCTTCCTGTTTGTTTACAGAGACTAAAAAGTCCCTAGTCCCTTCCTAGAGGTTATTAAATGACCATGTTGTCTCTAGTATATGGAAAGATAACAATCAAACAACACCATGGGGTGGCAGACCAATGGGTGCATGATGGGGCATTGTTGGAAAAGTTCCAAAAAGACTCTCCTTGAGAGTCTTCTTCTTTTGGTCCCAAATGACTAGTTTAGTTCCTAGAAAATCCCTCCCGTTTGATAAAAAAGTATCTAAAAAAGACTTTTTCTAATCCCTACAAAAAAAGTCTCTGAAAACAAACACCTCCTTTGTTTCCGTGACGGATTGGTTGCTATCGCTGTCATCCGCCCGGTCCCATCTCTGTTATGTCCTGCAACCATACGACCACCAGCCCAAAAGTCGCCAAGACCGACAAGATTTTCGGCTGCCGCTAATTGAAGGAGTCGGCCCGGCCCGACATGTATTTTCTGGTTCCACGCTGAAGAAAAGAGAGGAATATCACGCGGGATACTAATTTGACTCTAAGATGGATCAAGACCAAAAAAAGACGTGGAATTTGTTACCTAGCAAGGACGCTGCATGATTCTCACGTGACCACGACTTGGAGGAGACAGACGTGGATAGTTAAACCAACAAACAAAATGAGCAAGTGGGATGGACCTGGACTCCTTTGCCGCTGCTTGCGTGACTCCACTGCCAGGTCTCCATGAGCCGCCTTCATTGCCAGGCGACTGTTTCCTCACTGGCCATGAGTCGCCTCGCCGTGCTGTGTTTCCTCTGCCTCAGTGACGGGATCCGTCGGCCTCCGCCTGAAGCCGCCCTTTGCTCAAAGTCGCCGCAGTCGCCGCCCACGTCTCCACCGTTGCTCTGCGCCCTTGCATATCCTCGCCGACTCCCAAGCTACAGCTGTGCTCGAGTCATCGCGGGCGCGACCCGCCGCCGGCAAGACCTGCTGGTTCCGCCACGCCGGTTCACCGCTACATACACCTACCGGCTCGCCTGCCTCTTCTATCGGGAAGCTCATGCGCTGTATCCTCCACAGTTTCCCTGCGCTGTGAATCGCCTGCCTCTGTGCCCGGCCGGGTGTAGCCTCTGCTTGCGGAGATAAATCAAGAAGGGCCGAAATGATCTCTACCCTTACTTCCACCTCTCCGAGTTGCAACTGAGACCCGCCACGTCGTTTCCATCCTCTGCTAGGGGTTGCGCTGAGTCGCCCTTGACTGAGCGCCTTACTTCCCCCTCTGAGCAGGCGCCGCCGCATCAAGCCGCCGTCCGAGAGCAACCGCCTATGTCAACTGAATGTATGACATGTTTCAACCGGCTAAAAGTCAAACCGCCGTTGCCGGTGTACCAAGTCACCGCGCTGACTCGCCTCGGCCCAGAGCGGCCTCGTACCGGGAGAAATCACCATTGCCTTACCATGCGCCTCGTCCTCTTACCTGCTTGCGTGTCCGCTGTCGCGCCCAGCCTCCAACAGTCCGTGCGGTGCCAAGTCAAAAGGTTGCAGGTCTTCTTCAAACCGCCGCATGAAAAGCGTCGCCTCAGTCCTCCTTTGAGCCGCCCCGAACTGCCACCTCCGTCACCGACTCACTGGCGTCGTGACGGCCTGCCTTCGGCCGCCTGCAAACCGGTCCGGTTCGCTTGAGCTCACGCCTACATGCTTCCACTCCGGTCTGCGCCGTCGTGCCAAGCACGTGCCGCTGGCTCCGGTTTGCCGCCTCTACGTTTGCGCCTACCCGCACCCGGCCGGGTCTAGCTCTGCAACGCTATCTCCCGCCTCACCCCTGCACCGAGCCGCCGCCGTGGCCTCGCGACAGCCGTCAAGCCGCCCACGAACGTGCCGCGCGTCGAGCCGCCCCGTCGCCATGGTTCTACTCGCTGTCGCCTTCAAGTCTCCTGTGACGTGACTCTGCCTCGTGTTGTTCAAACTGCCGTCTTTGAGCCGGGCCCTGCCTGTGAGAAGCTTCAAGCCGCAGCGTCTCCTTGAAGCCAGATCATTAAAGGATCAGCTCCCGAGACGTGCCTCCCTGCTCCCATCAATACCAAAGAATTATTTGTAGTGTCCACGTCCGTGGAAGATTGGAGATTAGTAGTAGTACCACTTGATGTGTTGGTGTCACATGGAGATCAATCGGCATAGCCTCTGCAGGCACATTCTGACGGACAATGCACTACATGGAAATCATCTATCATTCAAATATATCAGGTGATATCTGTCTAATTTATTTTTATTTATACTTTATTTTTATGAGAACAACTACTCTACCCTACAGTGTTGTTATCTGTAGGACAATTATCCATTATAAAAGTGACGCCAAGATCCTGAGTACGGAGTGCGAGCCGGTGACATCTGCATTGGAGTCTGCGCGTATTACGCTGCCTGACGAATATGTGTGCAAGTTGCCACCCCCATAGTACATTATGTCAATACAAGGTCAACTCACCCGTCTGCGCCTGCGGCCGGTTTTTTGTGTCCGCGCCGGCTCACAAACGCTGCGGCAGCGCTCGACTCTCTTGTCCGCGCTGGCTTACAACGTCACGTCTGGCTCTCCCGTCCGCACCGGCTTGCAACGCCGCGGCCGACTCATCTGTCTGCTGCTGGGACCGACTCGCCCATGATTATTTTCAGCTTTGCCGTGGTGATCATCAACTCTGGGCGGATATTTCCTAGCCTAACATATCAGGTGAAATCCATCCAGTATATTTTTATATTATATATTGCTTTTCTTTAAAAGAGCAATTACTCTGGCTTGCAAGTTATCCAAATACAGGACAAGTTATATCACTGAGCTATTGACTGACTCATACCGGTTTATATCACGGTCAAATATGGAGAATCTCAAGACAACTCCTCAAGTTGCCTTGAGACTCGGGGGCTACGATGACATGACTCAGTAAATGATTGCCAATTTAAAGCAGATTCAAGAACTCCGGATCATTGGAGGGAAAAATAACCTGGCCCCGGAGGCTACTGCCTTATTGGCGAATATTTAAAGGCCGTCAGGAAATTTCCAGCTTAAAAAGAAGGATTCCGGTTCAAAATCCGGTTCAAGGGAAATCTGTCTCCCACAAAGCGTTGAAGCTCTCAGTATCCGGTTTAAAATCCGGCTCAAGGTAAACCTGTCTCCCACAAAGCTTTGAAGCTCTCAATATCCGGTTCAAAATCCTGGTTTAAGAAGAATTTATCTCTCGCAAAGCTCGAGTTCTCAGGAAAAATTGAAGGGACCAAAGAGAGTCTGTGCAAGGCACAACTCAAACATAGGTACCCTGCTTCAAAAAACTATTGGGGGTTGATTGTATTTGAATCTAGGATAACCCCTTTTGGGTCTGACTTTGATCGTATTCGAATCAGAGTCGTTAAAAAACTCTCAAGGTCATTTGGGGGCTTCCTGTTCAAACATAGGTCGTATTCGAACCAAAGAGAACATAGCTGTCGGTACCCTCTTGATCGGCGCAATGCCAAACCCACTAGGGGGCTTCTTGATCGTATTCGAATCATAGCTTAACCCCTTTTGGGTCCGACTTCGATCGTATTCGAATCAGAGTCATTAATAAACTCTCAAGGTCATTTGGGGGCTTCCTGTTCAAACATAGGTCGTATTCGAACCAAAGAGAACATAGCTGTCGGTACCCTCTTGATCGGCGCAACGCCAAAGCCACTGGGGGCTACATGATTGTATTCGAGTCCTAGCTTAACCCCTTTGGTCCGGTTTACTGATCGTATTTGAATCAGAAGCCTCAAATTTTTCTCTCTGTTTGACTTAAGTTTTTGAAAACAGTCTTTTGGGTTTGTCTTGAGACTTTTTGCTCATATCTGAAGCATATATGTGTAGTTTCGGTTAACCCGGCTTGACTTTGGATGATAAGTCGCCATCATATGACAATCATAAACATTTGGAAGTTTTGGCTTCTAAAGATTGGGTTATCACCCTTACTGCATAGGTATCCTAAACCGGCAGTACGATTCAATATCACAGGAACCGGTTTTCCAAACCGGATTATATTATTCAAATCTTTACTAGCCAACATGGCTAGATTTTTATTATGGTTATCGATAGCCAATATTATGATGGAGGTCTTCGAAGTCGCTTCAGCGAAATGGTTATTATTTTATTAATGGACATGATTTATTTTTACAATAGAGGGAATAGTCCCGAGTCGCTGCAGGCTTACGACTCGGCACTTGGGGGCTACATTATTCAAATTGAGATTACATCAAATATGCAAGTCTCATGTCACTGCCAGCATGCACCATGACACTTGGGGGCTAATGTAAAGTCATTTTTTGATCAACTTATTGAAGACCCGACTCATCCCATTGTAATGAGCCGGCCCTTGGGGGCTACCAATTGCTCCTGTCAAAAATTCAAGGTACACAAGCCTCGGTCCATTATATTGAAAGATCCGCTACTTAGTTGGTAGAGTACAAAGCTCTTAACCTTATGGACGTGGGTTCAAGCCCCATGGTGGAGATTACTGATTACATCATATGATGTTATTATCAATGAATTACATACGAAGTCCTAGCTCAGTATTATCTTACTGAGACGGCCCTTGGGGGCTACACGTTGCTGCTCACGTCTACATGATCATATTTACAAAGTCCCTGCTCATTATTGCATAATGACCCGGCCCTTGGGGCTGCAAGTAATATGGATATAAGGGAGAAATATCTTCTAATTTTCAGTTTTGAGTAAACCAGATTAACCCGGTGTCTGCAACAATCATGACCCGGCGTCACCAATAATCATGACTCGGCGTCACCAATAATCATGACCCGAAATTATCAGTTTTTATAACCCGACAATGGTGGTAATCATAAACCAGCAAGTTCTACATCTTCAAGTCGGCTGAATACCAGTTGAATATTTGAAGACCAATATTTTTGTCAAGTCAGAGCATTGAAGACCGACTCAAATGGATTTTTTATTTACAATATTTCTTCTACAAAGAAAAACTGATTATGAAGCTGGTCTATTGACCTGGATTTTCTAGGAGGAAATGACAAGGACTTAAAGATGATCAGGTGTCGGCTTACAAATATTTAACCCGGAGCACAACCTGTCAAATTTGTTCTTGTATTTATATTGTAGATCAGTTTAACATGGATACATCCTAATTAAAATGGGGGCTAATGTCGGGGATATACCCTGCGGTGTAACCCGCCGGATGTATGACCCGGCTGGAGCGTGACGACTCACTGGTGACCCGCCCGGATCTTGGCGGTTTGTTAGTAACCCGGCGGGCGGGTCAGAGACAGACGACAAGGCCCAAGGCCTAGTAGGCCGGTTCGTATGATGGTGGGCTGGCTTAAGAGGAAAGCGTAAGGAATGTTCTCTTACAAGGGAAGCAAGACTAGGAGTCCAGTAATCCTAATCCTACTAGGACTAGTCATGTAACCCTCCCCTTCAACATATATAAGGAGGGGCAGGGCACCCCAAGGGGGGACAAGAAACAATCTCTAGGGCTAGACACAAAGGGGGAGCCAACTTATGCGGCGACTCTCTCATGAGCATAATGAGATCTAGCCACAAACAGCATGTAGGGCTATTACCGGATGATGTTTCCCGGGGGCCGAAGCTGTCTAAATCCTTGTCTTATGCATTGACCCGCCCTGCGTCTCTCATCCCGATCAACCCCTCTCAAGCTATCACAAAGATGCGCTGGCCTCACGACTAAGTCCTCACACTAAGGACATCTGTCGTGACAATTCCACGACACAAGGCGTATGCATTTGATTAGTTGATAGCTTATAGGGTTTTTGTTTTTGCAGAAATCAAGGATCCCCTCCATCATCATCGCCGTCGTCCCCGTCACCGACACCCTCCGGCCTCGAGGTGAGACCTTGAAATGTTTTTTTCATATTTTCAACCATTGATGCAATGACCATCAAGTTTGAATGCTCATATGATGTAGATATAAACATGTATATCTTGTGTTGCTCAAATAGGATATGTGCTTGCCCAAGTGGTCGACCATGTTTGCAGGTTACACCTCCGAGTGGCCTATGTTTTGCCGGAGTGTTGATTAATTTCCATTCCGACAAATTTCAGGCGCTCGATATGTCCTTTTTTTTAGCAAAGGTCATGCCAGATTTTTCTCTGAATTCTGGCATGACTTGTGCTAGAATATGTAGGGAATATCGAGTGGCCTGGATTTTCTAGAAAAATAATTAAACGACATTTTGGGTTGAATTTAAGTCTGTCGAGGCTCTATACATGACAGTCAACAAATGAGTGAGGGAAAAGTCTGCACCATGTATGAGAGAAGAAGAATCCTGACTGTTGTCTTGGGGGGTCATTTTTCCTTCTTCTCCTTTTGCTAGATCTTTGTTATGCACTAGGGGAAGGAGGAATAACGACCATCACCGACGGCCGAAAAATTAGTGGGGGAGTGTATCCACCATATATGAGAGAGGACGAAGAATCCCGACTGTTGTCGTGGGGGTCGTTTCTCCTTCTTCTCCTTGTGCTAGACCTTTGTTATGCACTAGTGGAAGGAGGAGTAACGACTATCACCGACGGTCACAAATGTTAGAGAGGAGTCAGTGAGTGAGAGTCTCCACCACATATGAGAGGACGAAAAATCTCGACCGTTGTCGTGGGGGTCGCTTCTCCTTCGTTCCTGTGTGCTAGACATTTTGGTGTAATGCACTCGGGGACGAAGGGAGGAGCGACCATCACCGACGGTCAAATATATACACCACGTGAGCTGAGAGTTCTCAAGAAAAGACTCGGCAGACCGATAGTCAACCCGTGATGAATAATAATGATCTAATTTAGTTTTTGTAGTACATATATTTAATTGTATAAGTTTAATCTTTGAATTATAAGAACCTAGGAAATGTCATCATCGGACGACGAAAGTCTCTCGGGGGAGTGCGACTGGTGCAACGACGACCGGGGTCTGTGCGACAGGCCTCACCCGGGCGAAGGTCAGCGCTTCAGCAGTAAGCTCCATGAGACCTTCGATGTTGAAACAGTACGCAATGACGACAAGTTTTTTTCATAATTAAGCACGACTTCTACTACTTCAATGTGTAATTTTTGTCTTTTACAATTCGACTAGCTTATCCCATGCTGTCGGTGTCAAAACCGGCGGATCTCGGGTAGGGGGTCCCGAACTGCGCGTCTAGGCCAGATGGTAACAGGAGGCAGGGGACACGATGTTTTACCCAGGTTTGGGCCCTCTTGATGGAGGTAAAACCCTACGTTCTGCTTGATTGATATTGATGATAAGGATAGTACAAGAGTAGATCTACCACGAGATCAGAGAGGCTAAACCCTAGAAGCTAGCCTATGGTATGATTGTATGTTGCGATTGTTGTCCTACGGACTAAAAACCCTTCAGTTTATATAGACACCGGAGAGGGTTACGGTTACACAAGGTTGATACAAAGGAGGAGATATCCATATCCGTATTGCCTAGCTTGCCTTCCACGCCAAGTAGAGTCCCATCTGGACACGAGACGAAGTCTTCAATCTTGTATCTTCATAGTCTAACAGTCCGACCAATGGAGATAGTCCGGCTGTCCGGAGACCCCCTAATCCAGGACTCCCTCAGTAGCCCCTGAACCAGGCTTCAATGACGAGGAGTCCGACGTGCAGTATTGTCTTCGGCATTGCAAGGCGGGTTCCTTCTCCGAATACATCACAGAAAAATTTGAATACGAGGATAGTGTCCGACCCTGCAAAATAAGTTCCACATTCCACCATAGAGAGAATAATATTTTCACAGATCTAATTTGCTGGCTTGTTTTGGCAGCATGACATTACATCATGGCCCGGTGATTATTCGAACCGTTTCTTTTAACCAGCCCCGCGCATAACGCGAGGTAGTTTTTCGACACGTCTTTGTCAAAGCAGAGATCGTGTCCCCTTATTACGGGATTCTCATCAATACGAGCGTGGGTAACCCAACCACGCCATCAATTGCGACGCTTGAGGGATAAGCGAGTTTTACCAGGCAAGTGGGGACGCTTAGTTTCGTCCGCCCATATAAAGGGACAAGGATTCACCTTTTTATCCACGCCTTCTTCCTCCCTTACCCATCCGTTTTCGCACACTTGGGATCTAGCGCCCAAGTCCGCACTTCCCACCTCGACCTTATCCAATCATGTCCAGAGCGGGAGGCAAGTGGATGGTCTCCTTCGTCACGGAGGGAGACATCAAGAAACTGAGGAGAGCCGGATACCTGCCCGATGACATCGCGCACCGGCTCCTAGATGAGGGGCATCTCATCCCCATCTCTAGGCCCCATGAGAGGGTAGTATTCCTCACCCATTTCCTCCGCGGACTAGGGTTCCCTCTCCATCCCTTCGTCCGGGGGCTCATGTTTTATTACGGCCTGGATTTCCACGATCTGGCCCCGAACTTCATCCTCAACATCTTGGCGTTTATCGTCGTGTGCGAGGCCTTCCTCCGCATCAAGCCCCACTTCGGCTTATGGCTGAAGACCTTCAATGTCAAGCCGAAGGTGGTGGGCGGCGGCCAGGCGGAGTGCGGAGGCGCCATGGTGGGCAAGATGCCCAACGTAACATGGCTCGAGGGCTCCTTTGTGGAAACCATAAAGGGGTGGCAATCGGGGTGGTTCTATATCATCGAGCTGCGTGACCCTGCATGGGCAGCAGCCCCCGAGTTCCGATCTGGCATCCCCACGTGGCTCACCTCCTGGAAAGAGAAGGGCATGTCCTGGGGTAGTTCGAAAGAGCTGACCGGACTCCAAACATATATTCAAAACATGGTGGACAAGAAGCTCAAGCTTGTCAACATAGTCCAAGTTATGCTCATCCGCCGGATACTCCCATGCCAACAACGGGAGTTCAACTTGTGGGAGTTCAATACGGTGCAACACCAAACTCTGAACATGCTCTTCGACATGACTCATGAAGACGCCTGGAGGGTGCTGTTCAAAAGTGCCGAGGTCCCCCCTATTATCGAGGATCGCGGATTCAGCGCGAAGCGCCAAGCCAGTGCGGTAAGCTGTTTTACCTTTCACAGGATAATTATTTTTATATAGATTGACTCTATGTGGGATCTAAACTCCCGTACCTTTGACAGGACTGGCAGAAGATGGCCGGACAAATCTACTGTCCGGCTCCTTTGCCCGAAGGCCCCGCAGATGCTCTTCTGGCGAAGATGTTGACTCCGGCCCCTTATACGGTGCCGGAGAAGACCAAGAAGGCCAAGGGAACCCGAAAGAGTTCCCAACGCCAGGCTTCGTCAGACTCACCGTCTGATGACTCTGCGGCGCACTCTTCCCCTGAAGACGAGGAAGAGGAAGAAGAAGATGCTCCCCCGCCGACTGGGGGAGACAAGAAAAGGAAGGCCGCCCCAACTGGGGAGGCCGGAGGGTCCAAGAAGGGAAGGACTCTCCTTCCGGACAGTTCCACCGCCGCCGACGAAGGCGAAGATGATTGGTTGCCCAAGGTCAAGCCCCCGGGGAGATCGTAAGTATTCGGATACCAGAGTAAATCCTAGGATTCCTTTGTCGCACTGCTTTCCCTAACGCCGAACGCAATTATGCAGGCCGCCACGAGCCAGTATCGATGTATCATCGGACGACTCCTTGGGCTTGTCGGACATGGATAGCGATCTAGTCCCGACCGCCACCTCCCCTCATCCTGCCGACGACGTCGAGGTGTTGTCTCAAGAGGCACCGGATGGAGGGGAGACAATCCTGGAGGTGCCTCAAGGCGACCTTCCGGACTCCGGAGCCGCGGGGACGGGGCCCCTAAGAGCTCCGAGTTCGGCCCTCAGCTGAACACCGTGTTGGACCCTCCAGCGGTTCTGGGCTCGAGCAGGCGGCCTCCTTCTAAGAGGGGCAAGACGCCTGTGCCGGTGACCTCTGTCCATCCAGAGGCACCGGACAATCTGCTGGAAGCGCTTCGCAGCGCTTCGCCAGCCTTCTAACAGGCTTTGAGGTAAGTGTTTTAAAATGTAGTAGAAATATTACCGCATAGATAGTAGCCCCTGATGCTTTGTTCGGTGTTCACAAAGAAAAGCCGGACAGAGGATCAAATAATATCGCAGGAGTCTAAAAGTATGTCAATATGCATATGCAGGCTTCGCTGCTGGCGTCCGCCGCACTAACTGCGGAGGTCGCCGTACTGAAGCAGGACCTAGGAAAGAGCTCGGCCTTGCCAAGAGGCAGCTCGAGGAGAACAGGGGTAAGTAATACCCCGTCTATAGATATTTATATATAAGAAAGGACGCGATTGCAAAATGACAGGATCATTGTATGTTTGCCAGGGGCCATGACCGAGGTGGCGACCCTGAAGCAAGCGCTAACCAAGGCCGAAGATAAAGCGGCCAAGGAGCGCACCGAGCGAGAGAAGCACGAGGCTCGGGTGGGCGAGGTGCAGCAAGAGCTCCAGGCTCTCGTGATGAAGCACGAGGCGTTGGAGCTTGACTCGAAGATGCGAGAGTCTGAGCTTGCCGCGGCCCTTGAGAGCGCAAAGAGTGCCAAGGCCGAGGCCCAGAAGGCCCTTCAGGAGATCGACGCAATGAAGAAGATAGCGGCAGGTAAGGCATTCTATATGCAGAGCAAGCATGTAAAAGTAAATTACCGATTACTTACCCGAATTCGGAGCTCTCCAGGAGCATTCGCAGATTTGCCCCACAACATGTCAGATGCCACACAGTTTTACCAGGCCGAGGAGGGAAGCTCAACGGAGAAGCTGTTCTGGTCTCAGTATACTGGGACCAGACACCCAATGCCTCTGAGCGACCAGCTAAAGCAGATGGTCGAGCTGCACAAGGTGGCCGAACAGACCATGAAGGGCCTTATAATCTGGCTGTGGCCTGGCGACGTCCTTCCGGACAGCTACTTCGGCCTGGTGAGGCGGCTTGTGGATGCCTGCCCACGGCTGGAGGTCATCAAGCGGTCCGTCTGCATCGAAGGTGCACGCCGGGCTTTCGCTCGTGTGAAGGTGCAGTGGGCCAAGCTAGACGCTGTGAAGCTGATCAAGGAAGGGCCGCTGCAGGGCAAGGAGCATCGCACCCCCGAAATTTATTATGAGGGTGTCCTGAAGGGTGCCCGTCTTGTAGCGGACGAATGTTCAAAGGTTGTAATATTTGAGTGAACTTGCTCGTGTGATCCTGTATGATGAAAACTTGTTTCATATACGCTATGCAACGCTTGTGTGAATTTAAAATATTACCTTCTGTTTGGCCGTTTATCCAATCTGAGAGATTGCTAGTCCTCGGCTTCTGCCCTCATGCCACGAGTGCTGGGGTGTTCGGGATAAACCTGAGTACTCTTGTTCCCATGATTGGGTCCTTCGAGGGAGGTGCTCAGCACAACGAACAAGGCAACCGGACTAATAATGCTTTATCACTCTCACTTAGCCATAGAATTCTATAATTTTAAATTTCGGCGAAGCCCCTGGTATTTGGAAGGCCGAATTCGGGGCGCGATACACGCCTGTAAGCCGGACAGGGCCGACCCCTCGCCCTAAGCTGCATAAGTCTTTAGGGACTCGAAAAAACCTCGCCGAGCAGCGACCAGTCTCTCGCCTTATCATGACAGTCAGTTTTAGCTTTCTCTACTGAGGTGCTAAGCCCGGCAAAACCGGGGCACAATCGCAGTAGTTCTCCTAGCGCTGCCTTAGCCGATAGAGCGGAACGTAAGGTACCAAAACATAGGAGCCGGGCAAACCCAACATTTAACCAAAGACATGATTCGGAGCTGATGCATATAATGCTATAAGTTCGGGTGCCGCACTTGTGAAAGTGTTCAGACTTTTCACACCGCATTGTGGGGTACGTAAGCCCCTGGTGTATTGGCCATACCAGAGTGTACGGTTGCAAGGCGTCATTAATGAACACACACACATATATATATATATATATATATATATATATATGTATATATATATATCATATATATATATATATATATATATAACAAGAATGCAATAATAGTCGTAATGTCATGCATTGTTTATTAAAAAATTCCGTTAAAGCAGAGTGATACAGATAGTGCGATAAGCAAAGAGTAGGACTATGTCCCTTCTAAGGGCAAGCTGAGGAATGATATTAAATTGAATATTTCACCCGTTACTGTAACCAACCTGGGAATTCCGTGGTATAACGTAGTTGTCTGTCTCCTTGGTTGCTACATCATGTGTTTGGCAATAGTGCTGCCGGACAGTGTTTCCAGAGATTAAGGTCCTGAAAGAAAAATAAAAATAACCAAACGGGAAGCCCCTAGTGCGGTTTAGGCCACGTCTTGGGGCGTGCTGCAGTTGTGCCCCCTCCCCACCTATGCCCATGGTATTTTTAATGCGTAATTATGTACACGCGGCACGAGTTTCGCCGCTGGGCTGGGATTGGGGTGGCCACCGTATTGCTACGCGAGCTCAGATCGTGCCAGGCGGTCTATTTGTCGATTGCCCTCAGTGCGCTTGAAGGTGTCCGGGCTGTGAAGCGCCGAACTGGTTGATTGCCTTGAGAGGCTGCTTTGCGTTTCTGCTGCGAGGGCTGCGGTGTGCTCCTCTGTTCGGAGAGAGCGCTCTGTGTTTCCATTGACTGCAATAACTCTGTGAGGTCCTGGCATCTTGAGCTTGAGGTATGCATAATGCGGTACCGCATTAAATCTAGCAAATGCGGTTCGCCCGAGCAGCGCGTGATAACCACTATGGAACGGGACTATATCGAAGATTAACTCTTTGCTTCGGAAGTTATCCGGGGATCCGAAGACCACTTCCAGTGTAATTGAGCCTGTGCAATGGGCCTCTACACTAGGAATGATGCCCTTAAAGGTCGTTTTTGTGGGTTTGATCCTTGAGGGGTCTATACCCATTTTACGCACTGTGTCCTGATAAAGCAGGTTCAGGCTTCTGCCGCCATCCATAAGGACTCGAGTGAGGTGAAATCCGTCGATGATTGGGTCTAGGACCAGTGCGGCGAATCCGCCATGATGGATACTAGTGGGGTGGTCCCTGCGGTCAAAGGTGATCAGACAGGAGGACCAAGGGTTGAACTTTGGGGCGACTGGCTCCGACGCATATACGTCCCTGAGCGCACGCTTCCGCTCCCTCTTGGGGATGTGGGTTGCGTATATCATGTTCACCGTCCGCACTTGCGGGGGAAACCTCTTCTGTCCTCCAGTGTGCGGCTGCCGGGGCTCCTCCTCGTCATCGCTATGCGGCCCCTTGTCCTTGTTTTCGGCAATTAACTTGTCGGCCTGCTTGAACACCCAACAATCCCTGTTGGTGTGATTGGCTGGCTTATCTGGGGTGCCGTGTATTTGACACGAGCGATCGAGTATACGGTCCAAGCTGGACAGACCCGGCATACTTTGTTTGAATGGCTTTTTCCGCTGACCGGGTTTAGAGCCTTTGAATCCGGCATTGACTGCCATATCCTCAGTATTTTCGCAGTTAATACGGTGCTTATGCTTGTTGCGACGTGACCTGCTATTGCCGTCCTTGGTATCTGAGGTACCATGGTTCTTTGATATGTTATTACTGCGAGCCAGCCAACTGTCTTCTCCCGCAGAAAAGCGGGTCATGAGCGTCGTGAGAGCTGCCATAGATTTCGGCTTTTCCTGACCAAGGTGCCGGGCTAGCCACTCGTCTCAGATGTTGTGCTTGAAAGCCGCTAAGGCCTCCGTATCCGGACAGTCGATGATTTGATTTTTCTTTGTAAGGAACCGAGTCCAGAATTGCCTGGCCAACTCTTCTGGCTATTGAATTATGCGGCTCAAATCATCGGCGTCTGGTGGTCGCACATAAGTGCCCTGAAAGTTGTCGAGGAGTGCGGCTTCTAGATCTTCCCAACAGCTAATGGAGTCCGCTGGCAAGCTGTTAAGCCAATGCCGTGCTGGTCCCTTGAGCTTTAGTGGGAGGTATTTGATGGCGTGTAAGTCACCGCCGCGGGCCATGTGGATGTGGAGGAGGAAGTCCTCAATCCATACTGCGGGATCTGTTGTGCCGTCGTATGATTCAATATTTACAGGTTTGAAACCTTCTGGGAATTGATGTTCCATTACTTTGTCTGTGAAGCACAAGGGGTGTGCGGCGCCTCTGTATTGGGCTATATCGCGACGCAGCTCGAATGGGTCTTGCCCGCTGTGTTTGGCCCGGCCGGATTTGCTTTTACTTTATCCGGCGTGACATTTGTCGTCTCGCAGAGTGGTGCGCCCTCGTGATCCATAGATCGATCTTGAATGCTTTGCCTTGTCCTCCAATATGTCTCGCAGGTCTGGCATATCTCCCCATGCCTTTTTATTTGAATGGCGTTGGGGTGGAGGCGGAGCTTTTGGCTGGAATGCCTCTCTATCGCGGCCACGAGGTGGCCGATCAGCCGTATCATATGCTTCTTTCTCCAGTCAGGGTAGTAACCTGCGCCTTGGGTAACTCTTGGAGGGGCGCTCGAGTTTATATTCCTCGACCGCGAGGAGTTCAGTCCATTTGTCAGCTAGCAGATCTTGATCAGCTTGAAGCTGCTGCTGCTTTTTCTTCAGGCTATTTGCCGTGGCCATAAGCCGGCGCTTGAAGCACTCTTGTTCGACGGGATCCTGTGGTACGGCAAATTCATCATGCCGAGGCTTGCCTCGTCTTTGGAGGGGAGCATGTGATTGTCATCCTCCTCCTCTCCGTCTGCCGCTCTCTCAGGAGAGCTGGCTCCTCCATCCTCCTACTCTAAATCTTACTGGAGGGGTTTGTTGTTTTCTTCGGCACTATCCGGAGTGTTATTATCTCCTGTGCCGGTATCACCACTTTTGCTTAGGTGGGACTTAGAGCGGCGCCGCTGACGTCGGCGTTTGGGTTGCTTCTTGGAGGGGTCATCATCCGCCATCCCGTTGCCATTGCCTTCTTTGGGTGTATCCACCATGTATATGTCATATGACGAGGTGGCTTTCCAGTGCCCTATAGGTGCTGGTTCATGTTCGTCTCCTACATCGTCGTCCATACCATCAATGTCTTTGGAGTCGAAGTCGAGCATGTCGGTTAAATCATCGACAGTGGCTACAAAGTGGGTGGTGGGTGGGCGTCGAATTTCTTCGTCGTCCCATCCCAATCCTGTTGGCCATAATCCGGCCAGGGCTCTCCTAACAAAGAGACAAACCTTAGTGAATTCAGAATGTCGCCGAAGGGCGAGTGCTGAAAGACATCCGCGGCGGTGAATTCCATGATCGGCGCCCAATCGGATTCGATTGGCAGGGGCACGGATGGTTCGGAGTCCGGAAAAGAGTCCGGCACCTTGGAGTCATGGGCTGCGCAGAGGGTTAGGCTAGTGTTCGCCTCGATCACCGTTGAGACTGCAGCCCCTAAGGCGGTGTCTAACCACCCATCCTCGACTAGCGCAGTTGGCTCCGAGCTAAGGGTCGGAGCTGATACGGGCGCAACCTCTAGGGTACTGTTCGGCGGCAGAGCTAGGTCATACCCATCGCGACAGTGCGGCGCGCCCGGCTATGGCTTGAATCCGTCGAAGATCAAGTCTCCGCGGATGTCGGTCGTGTAGTTCAAACTTCCAAATCTGACCTGATGGCCAGGGGCGTAGCTTTCAATCTGCTCCAAATGGCCAAGCGGATTAGCCCGCAGTGCAAAGCCGCCGAATACGAAGATCTATCCGGGGAGAAAAGTCTCACCCTGGACCGCGTCGCTATCGATGATAGTAGGAGCCATCAAGCCTAACAGCGACGACACAGAGGAACTCTCAATGAAAGCACCAATGTCGGTGTCAAAACCGGCGGATCTCGGGTAGGGGGTCCCGAACTGTGCGTCTAGGCCGGATGGTAACAGGAGGCAGGGGAAATGATGTTTTACCCAGGTTTGGGCCCTCTTGATGGAGGTAAAACCCTACGTCCTGCTTGATTGATATTGATGATAAGGATAGTACAAGAGTAGATCTACCATGAGATCAAAGAGGCTAAACCCTAGAAGCTAGCCTATGGTATGATTGTATGTTGCGATTGTTGTCCTACGGACTAAAAACCCTTCGGTTTATATAGACACCGGAGAGGGTTAGGGTTACACAAGGTCGGTTACAAAGGAGGAGATATCCATATCCGTATTGCCTAGCTTGCCTTCCACGCCAAGTAGAGTCCCATCCGGACACAAGATGAAGTCTTCAATCTTGTATCTTCATAGTCTAACAGTCCGGCCAATGGAGATAGTCCGGCTGTCCGGAGACCCCCTAATCCAGGACTCCCTCACATGCCATGCAAGAAACTATGTCTTGGAGAGGCTGGGTTTTGAAGATCATGAAAGTATGGAAACAAAGAAAATTCACCTAAGGGCCCATCATGGTATGGATTTTAAAGTAAATCTGTACAATTCTGAGAGCGTAACCCATTTTGGTTGCACGAATTGGGAAGCACTTTGCAAGATGTATGGTTTTTATGAGGGTATGCTTGTCACCATGGATCTTGGTGATCCTGACATCGCCCAAGATAATTTGACATTTGGGTCCTTGTTGATACGCTTCCAATTCTACCACTATGTGAGTTTCTCAAACATAGTTATTAAGTAATTTATATTGTTTATTTCAAAATAGTTGATAGCTTATTTTCATTCTTCAAAGAATGTGTGAAAGATGGTAGACATAACCTACTACACCGGTGGCTCAGAATTAACTTATCAGGAGAAAAATCATCTGATCTCATTTATTACTGATCTTGAGAATTACAATATCTATTATCAAACTCCTCCACATTATGGTCAATATGTGCCGCCAGTGCACGTGTTGAACTACGGTAACATCCATGGAGATGTCATGGTAAGATTTTTTACTATTACGACATCCATGCATCTTTTGCATAAATTCTTCTAAAACTCAACTAAATTGCTAACTACGAAGTCATTACTATGTTTTTCAACAGAAAATCCCGAAGGATTGTGTGCCTCATCTGATGTTTCGGAAAGGTCACCTTGATGTTTTGAACTTACGGCCAGGTCATCCTACAAATCACTCCTGTCCATACCATATTTCTAAAAGGGATGAAGACATGACAATCAAAGATTGAAAAAATGTATGGTCAATCATAGGGAGCTACTTGGAAGCAACATTGCGCGAAGGGCAAGAATTGGAGACAAGATAATCTCCATTCTCCATAATGGAGAGTCAGGGCCTATCTTGTTTTATGCTATTTTACCTTAGAGAGGGTATTTAGGTCCTAGCTAATACTCATGATCATGTGCTAAGAACAACTAAGTAGGATTGGTTAGATGACTATGATGATGATGAGTATGACTTGTTATTATGGTATCGAGTAGAAGTTGTATGATCGATGATGATGAGTAGGACTTGTTATTATGATACCAATGATGAGTTATTTATTATTATGATCGATGATGCATGATGCTGAGTT
>NC_041380.1:317657054-317689279 GCF_002162155.2 Triticum dicoccoides | reverse complement strand
AATGAACATGGATTAGATTCAAGTGGAGGCAACATGTGGTGCACATCGAAAGTACTACTAATCCAAACTAGATCAAGTTTGAATTAGTAATACTTTCGACATGCACCACATGTTGCCTCCACTTGAATCTACTCCATGTTCATTTCACCCACTGTTATATATAATAACTAATCATGGTCATAAAATCATATGATGAAAGTACTATATATAAAACATATACAAATACAGCGAAAATAAGCTGTAATTAAAAAACAGAAAAACTAAGCAATAGCATTTTTTAGAAGAAACGCTACTGCTACTTACCTCTATCAGCAGTGCTTTTCCAACAAGAGCGCTACTGCTAACTAGGTGTATTAGTAGCGCTGGTAAACCAGCGCTACTGCTACCAGTTAGTTGTAGCGCCTTAGTGGTAGCGCTGGTACAAGCGCTACTAGTAGCTCTAAAACCAGCGCTACTACTAGGGTTTTCCCTAGTAGTGCATCAGGGCGCGCCTGGGGGGCCAGGCGCACCTTGGTGTCTTGTGCTCACCAGGTGGCCCCCTCTGGTAGTTATTTGCTCCAATATTTATTATTTATTCCATAAAAATTCCCCGTGAAGTTTCAGCTCATTTGGAGTAGTGCAGAATAGGTAGCCTGAGGTAGCTTTTTCAGGTCCAGATTTCCAGCTACCGGAATTCTCCCTCTTTGTATGTACCTTGCAAATTATGAGAGAAAAGGCATTAGAATTACTCCAAAAAGCATTATTATGCATAAAAACATTATAAATAACACTAGGTAAACATGATGCAAAATGGACGTATCAATGATCAACATAGAGATGTTCACCATTGATGACTACCCCATCTCACGTGATGATCGGACATGGGTTAGTTGATTTGGATCATGTGTCACTTAAATAACTTGAGGGATGTTAATTTAAGTGGGAGTTCATTAGTAATTTGTTTAATTGAACTTAAATTTATCATTGACTTAGTCTTAATAGTTTTTGCATATCTATGTTGTAGATCAACAGCTCGCGATATAGCTCCTATATATTTTTGATATGTTCCTAGAGAAAACTAAGTTGAAAGATGATAGTAGCAATGATGTGGACTGGGTCCATGATGTGAGGATTATCATCATTGCTACACGGAAGAATTATGTCCTTGATGCACCGCTAGGTGACAGACCTATTGCAGGAGCAGATGCAGACGTTATGAACGTTTGGCAAGATCGATATGATGACTACTTAATAGTTTAGTGCGCCATGTATTACGGCTTAGAATCGGGACTTCAAAAAGTTTTGAACACCACAGACCATATGAGATGTTCTAAGAGCTGAAATTGGTATTTTAGACTCATGCCCGTGTCTAGAGGTATGATACCTCTGACAAGTACTTTGCCTACAAGATGGAGGAGAATAGATCAGCCAGTGAGCATGTGCTCAAAATGTCTTGGTACTACAATCGCTTGAATCAAGTGGGAGTTAATCTTCCAGATAGGATAGTGATTGACAGAGTTCTCTAGTCACTATCACCAAGCTACTAGAACTTCGTGATGAACTATAATATGCAAGGGATGACGAAAACGATTCCCGGGCTCTTCACGATGTTGAAATCGGTGAAGGTAGAAATCAAGTAAGAGCATCAAGTGTTGATGGTTAAACAAGACCACTAGTTTCAAGAAAAAGGCAAGGGAAAGAAAGGGAACTTCAAAAAGAATGGAAAGCAAGTTGCTACTCCCATGAAGAAGCCCAAAGCTGGACCCAAGCCTAAAACTGAGTGCTTCTGCTACAAAAGAAATGGTCACTAGAAGTGGAACTGCCCAAATACTTGGCAGATCAGAAGGATGGCAAAGTGAACAAAAGTATATTTGATATACATGTTATTGATGAATATTTTACTAGTGTTCGAAGTAACCCCTAGGTATTTGATATTGCTTCAGTTGCTAAGATTAGTAACTCGAAATAGGAGTTGAAGAGACTAGTTAAAAGCGAGGTGACGATGTGTGCTGGAAATGATTCCAAGGTTGATATGATCACCATCGCACACTCCCTCTACCTTCGGGATTAGTGTTGAACCTAAATAAATGTTATTTGGTGTTTGCGTTGAGCATGAATATGATTAGATCATGTTTATTGCAATACGATTATTCATTTAATTCGGAGAATAATTGTTGTTCTGTTTACATGAATAAAACCTTCTATGGTCATACACCCAATGTGAATGGTTTATTGAATCTCGATTGTAGTGATACACATATTCTATTGATGCCAAAAGATGCAAAGTTGATAATGATAGTGCAACATACTTGTGGCACTATCGTTTAGGTCATATTGGTGTAAAGCGCATGAAGAAACTCCATGCGAATGGACTTTTGGAATCACTTCATTATGAATCATTTGATACTTGCGAACCATGCCTCATGGGCAAGATGACTAAAAGTCCGTTCTCCGGAATAATGGAGCGAACTAATGACTTATTGGAAATAATACATACCGATGTATGCGGTCCGATGAGTGTTGAGGCACGCAGCGGGTATCGTTATTTTCTGACCTTCATAGATGATTTAAGTAGATATGGATATATTTACTTAATGAAACACAAGTCTGAAACATTTGGAAAGTTCAAAGAATTTCAGCGTGAAGTGGAGAATCATCGTAACAAGAAAATAAAGTTTCTACAATTTGATCGCGGAAGCGAATATTTGAGTTATGAGTTTGGCCTTCATTTAAAACAATGTCCGAGCATCGTAACCGTACTTTATTAGATATGGTGCAATCTATGATGTCTCTTACAATTTACCACTATCATTTTGGGGTTATGCATTAGAGACAGCGACATTCACGTTAAATAGGGCCCCGTCTAAATCCGTTGAGATGACACCGTATGAACTATGGTTTTGCAAGAAACCTAAGCTGTCGTTTCCTAAAGTTTGGGGATGCGATGCTTATGTAAAAAGGCTTCAGCCTGATAAGCTCGAACCTAAATCAGAGAAGTGCGTCTTCATAGGATATCCTAAAGAAACTATTGGGTACACCTTCTACCACATACAGAAGGCAAGACCTTTGTTGCTAAGAATGGGTCCTTTCTAGAGAAAGAGTTTCTCTCGAAAGAAGTGAGTAGGAGGAAAGTAGAACTTGATGAGGTAATTGTACCTTCTCTCAATTTGGAAAGTAGCACATCAAAGAAATCTGTTCCCGTGATGCCTAAACCAACTAGAGAGGAAATTAATGATGATGATGATCATGAAACTTCGGATCAAGTTACTACTGGACCTCGTAGGTTGAACAGAGCATGTTCCGCACCAGAGTGGTACGGTAATCCTTTCCTGGAAGTCATGTTACTAGACCATGACGAACCTACAAACTATGAAGAAGTTATGATGAGCCCAGATTCCGATAGGCGCTTGAGGCCATGAAATCTGAGACAGGATCCATGTATGAGAACAAATTGTGGACTTTGGTGGACTTGCTCGATGATCGGCAAGAAATTGAGAATAAATGGAACTTTAAGAAGAAGACAGACGTCGATGGTAATGTCACCATCTACAAAGCTAGACTTGTCACAAAAGGTTTTCGACAAGTTCAAGGGTTGACTATGATCAGACCTTCTCACCCGTAGCGATGCTTAAGTCAGTCCGAATCATGTTAGCAATTGCCGCATTTTATAAGTATGAAATTTGGCAAATCGACGTCAAAACTGCATTCCTCAATGGATTTCTTGAAGAAGAGTTGTATATGATGGAACCAGAAGGTTTTGTCAATCCTAAAGGTGCTAACAAAGTGTGCAAGCTCTAGCGATCCATCTATGGACTGGTGCAAGCATCTCGGAGTTGGAATATACGCTTTGATGAGGTGAGCAAAGCATATGGTTTTATACAGACTTACGGTGAAGCTTGTATTTACAAGAAAGTGAGTGGGAGATCTTTAGCATTTCTGATATTATATGTGGATGACATATTGTTGATTGGAAATGATATAGAATTTCTGGATAGCATAAAAGGATACTTGAATAAGAATTTTTCAATGAAAGACCTCGGTGAAGCTGCTTATATATTGAGCATCAAGATCTATAGAGATAGATCAAGACGCTTGATAGGACTTTCACAAAGCATATACCTTGATAAAATTTGAAGAAGTTCAAAATGGATCAGACAAAGAAATGGTTCTTGCCTGTATTACAAGGTGTGAAGTTGAGCAATACTCAAAACTTGACCACAGCAGAATATATAGAGAGAATGAAAGCCATTCCCTATGCCTCAGTTATAGGTTCTATAAAGTATGCCATGATGTGTACCAGACATGTTGCGTGCCTTGCCATGAGTTTGGCAAGGGGGTACAATAGTGATCCAGGAGTAGATCACTAGACAGCGGTCAAAATTATCCTTAGGTACCTCAAAGAGGACTAAGGAAATGTTTCTCGGTTATGGAGGTGATAAAGAGTTCATCGTAAAGGGTTATGTCGATGCAAGCTTTGTTATTGAGCCAGATGACTCTGAGTCTTGATCTGGATACATATTGAAAGTGGGAGCAATTAGCTAGAGTAGCTCCATGCAGAGCATTGTAGACATAGAAATTTGCAAAATACATACGGATCTGAATGTGACAGACCTGTTGACTAAACCTCTCTCACAAGCAAAACATGATCACACCTTAGTACTCTTTGGATGTTAATCACATGGCGATGTGAACTAGATTATTGACTCTAGTAAACTCTTTGGGTGTTGGTCACATGGAGATGTGAACTATGGGTGTTAAATCACATGGTGATGTGAACTAGATTATTGACTCTAGTGCAAGTGGGAGACTGAAGGAAACATGCCCTAGAGGCAATAATAAAGTTGTTATTTTATATTTCCTTCTTCACGATAAAGGTTTATTATTCATGCTAGAATTGTATTGATCGGAAACCTAAATACATGTATGAATACATAAACAAACATTGTGTCCCTAGTGAGCCTCTACTTGACTAGCTCGTTGATCAAAGATGGTTAAGGTTTCCGAACCATAGACATGAGTTGTCATTTGATAACGGGGTCACATCATTAGGAGAATGATGTGATGGACAAGACCCATCCATTAGCTTAGCATAATGATCGTTTAGTTTTATTGCTATTGCTTTCTTCATGTCAAATACATATTCCTTCGACTATTAGATTATGCAACTCCCGGATACCGGAGGAATACCTTGTGTCACTACAAAAAAAGACACATCCGTGACATTTTGGACCGAACGAAAAAAAAATTCTGTCATACATATGACACTTCTATGACGATAATTGTGAAAAAACCCGGTATCATCATAGATGTGGAGGGCTCCTACTTCTATGACAAAATATCATGACGGAAAATGGGCTTTTCGTCCTGGGCGGGCCGGAGATGCAGCTGCATGACATTCTTTGGGCCGTCCATGACAGAAAAAACCGTGGTAGAAGCGAGGGCGAGGAAAATTTTGGGGAGTTCCCGGTTACGGTGGGAGGTCGGGGGCCGAGCGATGCGCGTTTCTCTCGTACACGTACGCGCGTGTGTGCGAGGCGTTGGCTCTAACTGAACCCGAGCGAGGCGTTGGGCTCTAACTAAACCCGAGCGATTGCACTGCAGGCTACGCGTTACTGGACCTGAGCGATCGATGGCTGCTAACTGAACCCGATCGAGCGATTCCTTCGCTACTGTTGCTAACGAAGCCGATCGATTGGATGAACAGTGAGCGTTGCAGGGGGTTGAATGAATCGTGAGCGGTGGCGTTGGCTCTGGATGAACAGGACCCCGTGGTGTGGTGGAGGGCTGGATGAACAGTAGACGGTGGAGGGGTGCCCATGGAGGGGTGGTTGAGCAGTACCCTGTGGTGTGGAGGGCTAGATGAACAGTAGACGGTGGAGGGGTGGTTGAACAGTAGCCGGTGGAGTAGCACGCGGTGGAGGATGGATGAACAGGAGCCCATGGAGGCTGGAGGAGGTCGACGGTAGCCCGTGGAGGCTGGAGGAGGTCGACGGTGGAGATGAACAGTATCCCGTGGAGTCCCGTTTTGCGGTACGCCACACCCCTCCCGATGAACAGGACCCCTGTTTCGACCGTAGGAGGTCCGTTTCGTCCGTTTTGCGGTACGCCACACCCCTCCCGATCAAGATGGACCCCCGTTTCGACCGTAGGAGGTCCGTTTCCTTCGTTTTGCGGTATGCCACACCCCTCCCAATCAACAAGACTCCTGTTTCGACCGTAGGAGGTCTGTTTCCTCCGTTCTGCGGTACGCCAGGCCTCGTTTCCATCGTCTGTTCCGTCCAAGCCCTCCCGATGAACACGACCACGCATTCCGTTCCGACCCAGTCGGTTGGCTCCCACGCGTTTCGTTGCCTCCCGATGAACACGACGCATTCCGTTGCCTCCCCATGTACACGACGCATTCCGTTGCCTCCCCATGAACACGACGCATTCCGTTGCCTTCCCATGAACACGACGACGTTGTTTCTCCATTCCGACCCAGCCATGTACACGAGCCCTGGCCATGCGTATGCGCGAGTAGGCGTTCGAGACCCCGCCCGTATGTACACATACATGGCCGTATTTTCTTTCTTGCACCCTGGCCGTTGTATGTACATGTACATGCTACGTGCGCGCCTCTACTACGAAACGTGCGCGCCTCTACTACGACACGTGCGCACCTCTACTACGACACGTGCGCGCCTCTACATCGACCAGTATGTACGTACACGTTCGCGACCAGAATGACAACGCTACATACGCTTCGACCAGGTGGGTCCCGACTGTCAGGCACTTCCTTGCCTGTGAAGATGTACCTGGTGGGTCCTAGCAGTCAGGGAGGCGAATCATTTTTTTTCGGACGCACTTCCTTGCGTGCGAAGATGTAGCTGGTGGGTCCCAGCAGTCAGGGGGAAACGTTTGTGAAATACAGTGGCCCGTCCGGTGGGTCCCAGCTGTCAGGCGGAGGAATCATTATTTTCCGTGTAATAAGGAGGCACTTCCTTGCTGCGGCCGTGGACCCAACTGTCAGCCTCTCCATGTACAGTCCACGTCCGATGGAAGTCGTTTCTTGACCACGTTGACCACGCCGCGCCGAGAGCACCAGGGCGGTGGACGACGACGAGGCCTAGGAAGGGGACGACGGGGAGCCGGGGAAGACACGGCAGTGGAAGCCCGCATGGAGAGGAGTACGAGGGTTCACTGGTTTGGCTGCGGTGTGAGGCTGCCGTCGCGGCAGGGCCTGGCCAGCGGTGGGAATAGTAGGGGGCGGTGAGGCCTCCGCGGCAGCACAGCCGGCCACGGGAGGCAGGAGCATGCGGCACGACCGGCGCTGCTTTGGGAGGCTGCAGCAAAAGAAGACTAGAGGTTAAAGAAGCACGACGACCGTTGGATGGACATCGTACGGCCACTACAGCTAGAATCGTTTATATTGACTAAGTTGACAAAGCCCTTGGTACGTCAACTTAGTAGGCTCACAGGTCAGCTTCTGAAACGGTGCGCCCCAGATGTCAGGGGGAGGAATCATTTTTTGGGCGGGTGAAGCTATAATATCCGAGATTGAAGAAGAAGCACGGCATACGTTGGATGGACATCCAACGGCCACTGCTACTAGAACCGTGTGTTGACTATAAGTTGACAAAGCCTTGCATACGCGTCAACTCTGCTTTTTTAGGGGACGCGTCAACTTAGTAAGGCCAGAAGTGTGCGGCCGAGAACTTATAGCCCATTTGAGATTTGTAAGAATGTGTAGCCCATTTTTGAATTCTAATGGAATTTACTACAGCCCATTTACAGTTTGTTAAAAGTACAGCCCATTTCAACCAACCGTTCAAAATAGAATTCAATAAAATTTCCCACATTTTGATGGGATCCGAAATATTTTTATCCCGAAATTTCTAGTCAGATTAAATACAATTTCAATATAAATTTATATTACGTAAAAATCCAACGAAACATTGCGCTCGCAACAATTAATGAAATTAAAATTTTCAATATCCACAAATAATATTTTATAAAGTAATCACGTGTTTGGTGTATTTTTTTATAGTTACTGCCCAGTTTTTATAATTACATCCCATTTATTATTTCTTAAATCCCATTTTCTTGTTAAGCCTAATGCATCCTTCCTAGGAAAGATTTGCAGCCCAGCGGGGCAGAGAATAACAACTTGACCTTGCCTAGGTATTCCTAAAAAAAGTATAGCTGGGCTAGCCATTTTCAACTTGAAAAAAATTAATATCTGGGCTGGATATCTGGCCTGGGCTAGACGGGCCACAGCCCGCCCAGTTAATACCTGCAGCGATGTTTTCATTGTTGTTCAGAGGAGAAAAATTAATATCTGGGCTAAACATCGAAAAACTCTGGAGTGCTCACACCTCAAAAACACAAATACTGCTCGAGCTGCTTGGTCCCAGCTGTCGGCCGCTTCTTGTGCAATTCTCTCGTTTATTGACTAGGTTGACAATGGTGTGGGACCGTGATGTCAGGAAACCAGGAGGAAGCAAAATAAATTATAGTTATATATATATATATATATATATATATATATAATAAGGAGGCACTTGCGTATGTGATGCTATGGACCTGGTGGGTCCCCATTGTCGTCCTCTCCAAGTAAAGTCATCTCCTCGCCCGCGCACGCTTTCCGCCCGAAACAGTCAGCGCTGCCCTCCCCGCTTCCCGGTGCAGGCGATTGCTCCGCCTTCAAACAACACAAGTGTCGTCCGTCCATCCATCTGCCGCCCACATTAATGATATGCGGTTGCCGAGATGGCTACTCCAGCGTCACTCGTCCGTCCCTTCCCTGCCCACCATTGCTATATAAACTGCTGCGCCGGCCATAGCCGCAGTCATCCGCATACGTTCCCTTTCTCCTGTCCACACCACTACTGCCCACCATGGCTTCCTCGCGCTCTAATGCTCTTCGGGACGGGCGGACGATGGACCACAAGGAGATGGCAGCCATTGCTGCCGACCGGCTGGCCGGCAGGCAGCCGGAGGACGAAGACGTCCCAATGGAGAACATGGTAGTCGACGATCCGACGCCAACCCCCTCCTCTGCGCCATCCTCGCCGGTGCATTGCACCATGACCATCGGCGAGGCTCGTGCCCAATATATGGACAGGGTGAGGCAGATGCGTGAGGAGCAGTTCCGGGAGGCGCAGGCCGACACCGCCTACAACCACCATCTCCTCGAGGAGCACCTGCAGGCGGAGGAGCAGATCACCGCGGAGCGGGCCGAGCAGGAGGCGCTGCTCGACTCGTACCGATCCGCCCGCAAGGGCCGCCTCGAGCACTGGCGGTACCGCATGCAGGTGGCGGAGGCTGCGGCCGCCTACAAAGAGGCTAGCAAAGAGGGCGATGAAGCGGGCGAGGCGTTGTTTGGCGAGACCGAGGACGAGGCAGAGGACAATGCCGGCTCCGACGAGTCCCCGCTCCGCCGAGGCCCCGCGGCGCCAACAACGAGGCAGAGGACACCGTCGGCTCCGCCGAGGCCCCGCCCCGCCAACAACGAGGCAGAGGACACCACCGGCTCTGCCGAGGCCCCGCCCCGCCAACAACGAGGCAGAGGACATCGCCGGCTCCGCCGAGGCCCCTCCCCACTGCCAACGAGGCCGCGCCACACAGAAAACAAGGAAGAGTAGAACACGGTAGGTCGCCGCCGCTCGGGTCCAAGTAAGGCCACCACTGCTACCCTCCGGTTGAAGCCAAGCTAGGCGGGTTGATCATTGACGGTCGGTTAGCTTCTTGGCGGCGACGTGGAGTCGGAGAGCTGCGCTGGAGAAGAACGCTGCTTCTACTTAACTACTGGTGCAGTTGGTTGACTGACACGTGGGCCCAATAGGCCACATGTCAGTTACGCAACTGCACCTGTAGTTAAGTCACTGAAGCTTCTGTTCGGCTTAGCGGGACACAGGTGGGTAGCTTCGGTTAATTAATTATACCTCCAGCGCACCCCTTTTTAGTTGAAGAATGTATGAAATGTAATGAAATCCGGCATGTTTATATGAAATCCGACCGTGTATGAATGAATTTATTTCGATTAGTTCGAATTCATGTATCACTGGCATCAGATGAACATGCAAAACAATACGTACTAGCATTATTCCCAGGGTGATCACCTCGTTTGCAGCAGTTTCACATGTACTCCCTCCGGTCCTTTCTAGTCTGCATACAAGTTTTGTCTGCAATCAAAGTATCTCTACTTTGACCAATCTTATACAAAAAAGTATGCACTTTCACAATGTGCGAAGTAAAAAGGAACAGAAGGAGTACAAAGAGTTTGAGCAGCTTTTTAGCGTTTCTGTACATTGCAATCAAACACACAGGACTGGCAATTCATAGAGAACATTCAAAACAATCGATGATTATGCATCTCAGCGACTCACATGTTAGAGGCAATATTTACTTCACAACTAAAGAATAAAGAAAAAATTGATCGACGCTACTGACAGCAAAGGGCATCCCATTCGAAAATATCAAACGCATGTCTTGCTAAAATCAATGAGCAAAATTTGACAAGGTTGTCCCATTCCAAAATATCAAATGCATATGATTGTGGAATTGGCAGGGTTTGCCATCAGTTTGGACATTGACATGGCACCTCGTGCTAAATAAACCAGCTTTTCTTTTTGTGCAGTTTCACCAAAATCAACCAAATTCGCGCGTAGCTTGTATGATTTTGCCCTTATATGTTGCAACGCCTTGAACTTATTGGCACCTCCTTTCTTGTGGTGGAAATGAATGATTCGATGTATTCATGAACATCTTGTGCAGTTCCCATTGAAATCAAGCTGAGCAGCCCTGTTTGCACAAATACAAAAAAGTGATTAGTATAAAGCAAACTGTACTATGAATTGATAGTTTCAATAGGCACATACATGGTCCATGTAGAGCATACTTTTAGAAAAATGGAACTCACCAGAAAGAATCCTAGAACAACATTGTACTCGCGCATCACAGCAAAAAGATGGAGATTTGTCAGTCCTTCTGAGCTAAAGTTAGTTTGGTCTTGTGGGGAGTAATGTAACCATCCTTCAACTGCTTCTTCTGATGAGAAGATAGGCAGGGCTTCTTCATCCTGGCATAATCAGAACTAGTCACTTCACGTACTCAATATTCTTCTTCAGAGGAAGATGATCCTATTGTGCAAAGACAAGAGGACTACTAAATGCTAGCATCCCTGTTTGCTTGAAAAAAGGAAAGGAAATATTTAAAACAGCACAGATGAAGCACTTCTCAAGGACAATACCACTTTTTCATGACAGTATCTAAACAGTAGCACAACACCAATAGAGATGACAAAGCTCAATCATATGGATGAAATCAGTGGGCGAGTACCAACCTTTGTCAGGAGGCTTATTGTGTAGAGCATACAGATGAAGCACTTCTCCGGAACCATCTGTTGCTATATACAGTGGTGGCCATGCTTACTATATACTCCTAGATTAGTTTAATGTTTCCAACATCTTCTTGTGCAGTTCCACTAAAATATATGGTATCTTCAAAGAAGATCCCTATTTGCACAAGTTGAGATAATTACATATTACATGAAGAGTGGCATCAAATCAGTGGCAAAACAATTGCTCGTTCCAGCCATAGCAATAAATTAAGATGCAAAACTATATCATTACTTGTGTCATCATAGTTCCAGTGCTTCATTACAGCACCGGGAGTTGATTTTTGTTTTTCTTCCGCTTGTTCTTCCCCTTCATCACTTGGTTCAATAACAGACAAGCTTCACCTTCAATGTAAGATTTGGCATGTCAATTAGGGAGCACAAGTATAGTACTAAACTTAATTTTCTGATGAAAGTGGCAAAATACAGGCCAGCAATTGTGAAATATCCTTATCTTACCTCAATGGGATATTACGGTGCACATACAGGTTGGAAGTCTTGTCTCCATTTGTGCAGTTCACTAAAATCAAGCAACATTATCATACAAGTAGCACAACATATGAAAGCACACTGCAGAATCATGTGAAAGAAGGCTAGTACTGACCTCTCATGATGCGTAATTCAAACAACTCACAAGAAGAAGATCTGAACCAAATTCGCCTTAACGGATAGGAAGTAAGATCTCCTCTTGTGCAGTTCCACTAAGATCAAGCAATCAAGCAACCTTGTCGGTGTGACATTTTGGTTGAACTGCACAAAATACTCTTAAAACAAAAGTGTTTTGTGCAGTGCAACAAAAGGTCACAATGGCAACGAGGTGAATTAGATAACCCTATTTACACAGAGGTGCAAAGGAAACAATTAGTGGTCAATAATGGTGGATGACACAGAAGCCAACAAAAAGAAACATCTACCTTATCTAAATGGGAAAGAAAGCAAGATAGTAGCATTTCTCAAATGGTGGCATTGATTAATATTAACATAGAGATTATATTAACAATAAAATTTGTTAAACATGTAATTTGCTTTTAACTGTGGCATTGCATCAATTTTCCAGCGGCATTATTAGAGGTGTTTGTTTACATGGACATTTTGGTGTAGGGACTAAGAAAACTCCGTGTCAGTCCCATCTAAACCAAACAGGAGGGACTTTTAGGTACTAAAAGTGGGCATTTGGGACTAAAGAAAGAAGACCCCGAGGGAGTCTTTTTGGGACTTTTTCCAACAGTTGCCCCTGCCACGCATCACACCTTGTCTCTATTAGTTCATTACTAGGGGTAACATGGTCTTTTAGCATGTCATTTAATGACCTCTAGTCCATGTTTAGTCCCTGGAACCAAGCAGGTAGGGACTAGGTAGTTTTTAACCAAACAGGGCCTTAGATTAACAACAACTAATGAGTTGCACGGGACAGTGGACGCACCAGCACCATGTGCATCTACCGATGTACTGTGGTCATGCACAGTCTGTTGCAACAAAGAACAAACAACCAAGGAGCATATTTGTATTGGTCCCAGTTTTGTTATCTTTAGACACCTTTCCCTATGTGAGCGCAACAAATCTAGTCCTGCTTAAACTCTACAGCCTTGTCCATTCCTTTCCTTTTTGAACTAGTACTTTCGCCCCTTCCTTTCCTCTTTGAACCATGTCCTAGATTTATGTGATACAACTTTCCCCACTACTTTCCCCCATTCCTTTCCTCTTTGAACCACGTCCTAGATTCATGCTATACAACTTTCCCCCTTCATTTCCTCTTTGAACCACGTCCTAGATTCATGCTATTTACAACTTTTCCCACTGCATTCCCCCACTCCTTTCCTCTTTGAACCACGTCCTAGATTCATGGTATACATGCAGCTAGAGCAATGCATGTGGAGTAAGTAAATTATACCTTAAGGTTCTTGGGGCATGATTCGGTGGGCGACAGGACGGCGGCGAAGAAGAAGGGGTCGGAGGCCCTCCCGCGCCGCCACTGGGTGGAAAGTGAACAGCTGCGCCGGTAGTCCCTCGCCGATGGCGACAGCGTTAAGCCTCCTTCCCTTTGTGGCGGACGGATCCTGCCGACTCTTTGAGCAGCAGTGAGGGGAGAGAGAGGCGAACGAAGTCTTGTTTAGATCTGGAGAGGGCGAGAGAGTGTGAAGAGAGCAACAACTCCCTCCGTTCCAAATTACTCATCAAAGAAATGGATGTATCTAGAACTAAAATACATCTAGATACATCCATACCCGCGACAAGTAATTCGGAACGAAGCGAGAGGGCGAGAGAGTGTGAAGAGAGCAACTACAAGTGCTGAGGCTCCAACGTGTATATATATACTAGAGAGAGAGTGTGAAGCGTGCAAACCCTAGAAAACATTTTGACCAGTCAAAGAATCCTCCTGGCACAAATTATGCTCAAGTGTAGTTATCGAACCCGATACCTCAAGTGAGAAGGTGCAATGGGACCAAGGTGCGTGTGTGTGTGCGCGCGCGCGTGTGTGTGTGTTTAACAGCATGTGTGTGTTAGAGAGAGCGACAGATCGACCTACTCCTACAAAGAGATGTTGTGTAGTGTACGATTTTAGCCGCGAGAGTCGGTGCATCCTCTCGTTTCCGGGCGTGTCCTGTAGGGACATGCAGACAGCTGCCACGCTCGCTCCTGACCAGCCTGGCCCACCCAAAGCCCCTCCATCGCCCGCGCGCGCTTCCCGCCCGAAACGGTCAGCGCCGCTCCAAAGAATCGGTGCCGCATTCATGCCCGGGCAGAGCGGACGCGACCTCTCACTGGCACAAGAGTGATGGTTACTGCTGGGTCTACGTGATTTGACGGCTCATTGGTCTTTATTACTGAGGTGGTAGGACTACTGGATGTCCCACGCTTTCGGCGAAAGGAGGTACTACTACTAGATTACAATTTTCTCCATTCTTACAGCGGAGGCGTGCAAGAGCAGTGAAAACACGCAGGCTCAGTAATTACATGGCCCACCTTACACTATCACCGTGCGACACCTAACTCTTTACATAGTACTCCCTTCGTTCCTAAATATTACTAGATGAGTCCCCGCGCGTTGCCGTGGAACAGCGGTATATCTCTCTGCACAAAATTATCGATTTCATAGAACTAAAAAAACTCTATAACCGCATGACAAATGTGGTAGCCAAACTAAATAAACTCCCATCATCATTTAGATCATCCCACGTAAGGAAAAAAGATCAGCCAACTCCTACTGCATAATGGGATTATATTTTTCTTTTTCACATGTTAATGGGACTTAAAAGCTCACTTACATGCATGCTACCGGTGCATGATGAAGCTATGTACCTAGGGTAGGGTCATGGACCTGACCCAGACATCCTACCCTAGGACAGCACCCTAAAGCCAGGATCATTCAAAGAGTACCATCATCCACTCGACCATAGACCTTCCACTCGGAAGAGTCAATGTCACTCGACCGTCACAAAAGTCACTCGACGGGCAGAAGAGCTAAAGTCACTCTGCACGAACAACTGTCGATCATTTACTTGTAGTCTTAATTGTCATTTATAGCACCTAAATACAGGCGTTACCAGTAACGTCTCCATCTTTATGTACCTTAAACCATTTGTAACTAAGGGCGAGAGGGGTCTGGCGAACTCTATATAAGCCACCCCCTCCTCAGGGACAAGGGTTCGCACCCCCTGTAACTCACACGCATATAATCCAGTCGACCGCCTCCGGGTTCCGAGACGTAGGGCTGTTACTTCCTCCGAGAAGGGCCTGAACTCATAAAACTCGCGTGTACAACTCCTCCATAGCTAAGATCTTTGCCTCTACATCCCTACCCCCCTATCTTACTGTCAGACTTAGAACCACGACAGTTGGCGCCCACCATGGGGCAGGTGTCTTAGCGACTTGTTGGAGAAGTTGCGATTTTTCCGATCCCCATCAACATGGTTTCGGGCGGAGGTTTGTCCGAGGGCCGCGAGATCCGTCTCAGTGCGCTCGTATTCGTCGCCGATGACTCCGCTTGGCTCCAAGAAGCGCCACTTGACGTCGAGGCGCTCCTCGTCCGCGGAGCAACACACTTTCGCACGTGCATCCATGGCGTCCTCCTACGGCAGCCATCGACTCGGTATCAGTCGACTCATGTGCTGACCTCCCTCCCTGCAGCCCGCCGGAGCAAGCGTTCCGGTCGATCGAGGCTTCAGCGATGGGTGAAGCATGCGGTGGCTCGCCAGTCGGCCACCCCCAAGTCACGGCAATCGAGCCCAACGAAACTCTCTACGGCTTGTTCGACTAGCTCCGTAGAGACTGCATCCGAGTGCGACAACAGCAACCCCGCGGCAGAAGTTTTGATGGTTAATAGACCACGTAGTCCTCCTGGCTTCACCCGTGAGGACAGAGGCGATGGTGGCGGCGATCCGTCGCGTGTCCACGGAGAGTACCGACCCGAACCCCTCTCTTCGCAGAGGAGGGAGGAACTTCGCCGCCGGAACATGGATGCACTTCACACTCCTATCGTTGGAGAAACCCCTGAGGCCCAGGCCTTGGAGGAGGCGCGCCTGACCAACTTGGCTGAGCGCACTCAACTGGAGAACCTCCAGTGCGCTCTCAACGAGCGTGCTCGGCAGCATGCTCCCGAATCCATTCGACGTCAACTTTTTTCACCTCTGACTCAGGTATACCAAACTCCAATCTAGAATCTCGCAGCTGCGTCCCGAATAGCGGAGTCAATTCAACCTTCCCAGTCAGAAGCTGGTCGAGGTTTGGCGCAGATCCACACTTTGCTCTGGGCCGCAGGAGAGCAGAATACAGTAGTATCTCAGTTGCGGAATAGGATTCACAGCTGATCCGTGGTAGCAGACATAGTCCAGTCAGCTCACAGCCCAAGATCGCCCTGAGGCGTGAGGGACGTGGAGACCGACGAGATCAGTACAGAAACCGTGAGCAGTATGATCATCGACTCGATCATGATGATCGTCGTCGGGTGCCCACGCCTCCCCCAAGGAGTGGATCATACGTGCCTCGGTAGCAGGATGACAGACATCCTCACAGTGGTGGGCGAAGGATTCCAGTCGACCCCAGGGAACCGGGCTTTGATGGGAGATCTATTCTCGTTCAGGGTCTGGTCAACAGAAACAGAGCTCACAGAGAAGGCCCCGACAGAGATTTTCCAACCAGCAGCGGAGTGCATGTCTCAGGTCCAGAGTGCTTCAGCAGAGCCATCAGGGTTGCGGTGATTCCTCTCAACTTCAGGTTGGCGACTGGAGTCAGTAAGTTCACTGGTGAGTCCAAGCCTGACACTTGGCTTGAGGATTACCGAGTGGCTGTGCAGATTGGTGGTGGCAATGATGAAGTGGCCATGAAGCACCTTCCTTTGATGTTAGAGGGCTCGGCCAGGGCGTGGCTGAATCAGTTAGCTCCTGGTAGTATTTATACTTGGGAAGATCTTGCTCGAGTATTTGTCAGAACATTTGAAGGTACTTGCAAGCGGCCAGCAGGGTTGACAGAATTACAGTGTTGTGTTCAGAAACCGAATGAAACTTTGAGGGATTATATCCAGAGATGGATCACGTTGCACCACACGGTGGAAAATGTGTCAGATCACCAAGCAATTTGTGCCTTCAAAGAAGGCGTTAAGTATCAGGAGTTGAATCTGAAATTCGGTCGGACATGAGATATGACTCTGACTCGGATGATGGAGATTGCCACCAAGTACGCCAATGGTGAAGAAGAAGACCGACTCCAGAGTGGCAAGCACAAAACAGTCGCCCATGAAACCGGAGGAGGGAACTTCAGTCGGAAGCAGAAGCGCAAAGCCGAGCCAGCTGCTCCTGGAGAAGCCTTGGCCGTAACTTAAGGGAAGTTCAAGGGGAAACCCAAAGGACAGTGGAACCCCAAGAAAGTAAAAGATCAGGATGGGAATGATGTACTACATTTACCATGCCACATTCATACCAAGAAAGATGAAGAGGGAAATTTCATTTACCCAAAGCATACCACTCGACAGTGTCGACTCCTAATTCAGCAATTCCAAGGGAAACAGCCCAAGGAAAAGGAGAAGGAAGCGGACAAAGTTGAGGATGAGGAAGGGGACGATGATGGTTACCCCCACGTCAATTCCACTCTAATGATTTTCGCTGATGTTGAGAGTAAGAGTCGACTGAAAGTTATCAACAGAGAGGTGAACATGGTCGCCCCGGTGACACCCAATTATTTGAAGTGGTCTCAGACTGCCATTACATTCGACCAGTCCGATCACCCGGCGCATATAGCCACCCCTAGGAGGCAAGCGCTGGTGGTCGACCCAGTAGTCGAAGGCACTCGATTGACTAAGGTTCTGATGGATGGTGGTAGTGGTCTGAATATACTATATGTAGAGACGTTGAAAGGAATGGGCATTCCGATGTCTAGACTCAGTGAAAGCAATATGAGTTTCCATGGAGTCATTCCTGGCAAGAAGGCTGCATCACTCGGCCAGATCGCCCTTGATGTAGTATTCGGAGATTCCAAGAATTACCGCAAAGAAAAGTTGACATTTGAAGTTGTGGATTTCCAGAGTGCTTATCATGCTATTCTGGGCAGGCCAGCTTATGCACGTTTTATGGCTCGACCATGTTACATGTACCTCAAATTGAAGATGCCTGGTCCCAAAGGGGTGATCACTATCACTGGAAATCGAAAGAAGGCAGAAGAGTGCTTCCAGAAAGGCTCAAAGATCGCCGATGCACAGATGGCAGTAGTAGAATTGCAGGAATATCAAAAAAATGCAGATCCAAGTGATTTGTTGCGAGCTAAGAAGCCTGCCACGGATTCAACATTCCAGTCGTCTGGCGAAACAAAGTCGATTCACATTCACCCGACGGATCCCAATGCTGCTCCGACTCACATTTCAACAACACTCGACTCCAAATAGGAAGAAGCGCTCATCCAGTTCCTCCATGAGAACTGGAACATTTTTGCATGGAAACCTTCTGACATTCCAGGTGTTCCCAGGGTACTGGCTAAGCATCGTTTGCGAGTCGACCCAAAAGTGAAACCAGTTAAAGAACATCTTCGGCGGTCCGCCGTACAGAAGAGGAAGGCAATCGGTGAAGAAGTGGCTCGACTTCTAGCAGCTGAGTTTATCCGAGAAATTTACCACTTCGAGTGGTTAGCTAATGTTGTCATGGTCCCAAAGAAGGACGAATCACTTCGCATGTGCATCGACTTCAAACATATCAATCGGGCCTGCCCGAAAGATCACTTTCCTCTCCCTCGCATCGACCAAATAGTCGACTCGACCGCGGGGTGTGAGCGATTGTCCTTTTTGGACGCTTATTCTGGGTATCATCAGATCCGTCTGTATGGACCCGATGAGATAAAAACAGCTTTCATCACCCCATTTGGGTGCTTCTGTTATGTCACTATGCCATTCGGTTTGAAGAACACCGGAACCACATTCATGTGGATGATTCAGAAGTGTTTTCTCACTCAGATCAGTGAGAATGTGGAAGCATACGTGGATGACATTGTGGTCAAGTCACGTAAAGGTTCTAACCTACTGGCTGACCTTGTTGAAACCTTTGCCAACCTCAGAAGGTATGATATCAAGCTTAATCCATCAAAATGCACGTTTGGAGTTCCAGGTGGAAAATTACTCGGTTTTCTTGTTTCCGAACGAGGGATCAACGCTAACCCAGAGAAAGTGGGTGTCATACTCCGGATGAAACGCCCTATGCGTGTGCATGATGTCCAGAAGCTTACTGGTTGTTTGGCCACTCTAAGTCGATTCATTTCTCGCCTCGGTGAAAAGGTGCTGCCTCTTTACCGACTGATGAAGAAGTCAGATAAGTTCGAGTGGACTCCTGAAGCTGATGCAGCATTTGCAGAGCTTAAAGCCCTGCTTTCCACCCAGCCGGTGCTTGCTGCTCCAATCAGCAAAGAGCCTTTACTGCTTTACATTGCAGCCACTGGACAAGTCGTCAGTACAGTACTTACGGTCAAGCGGGAAGAAGAAGGAAAAGCCTACAAAGTTCAGCGCCCAGTATACTATGTCTCTGAAGTTTTGACTCCATCAAAGCAAAGATATCCACATTATCAGAAGCTTGTTTATGGGATTTATATGACCATGAAGAAGGTTGCACATTACTTCTCTGATCACTCCATTACAGTCGTCAGCAATGCTCCATTGTCAGAGATTCTGAACAACGGAGATGCAACTGGTCGAGTGGCAAAGTGGGAGATTGAACTCCTTCCTTTAGATATCAAGTTTGAGGCAAAGAAATCTATCAAGTCCCAAGCAATAGCAGATTACCTCGCCGAGTGGATCGAACAACAACTGTCGACTCAAGTTCACTCGGAACACTGGACCATGTTCTTTGAGGGTTCCAAGATGCTGAATGGTTCTGGTGCTGGGGTGGTACTGGTGTCCCCCCGAGGAGACAAGCTCAGATATGTCCTTCAGATTCACTTTGATTCCTCCAATAATGAAGCAGAAAATGAAGCACTCTTGTATGGGTTGCATATGGCCATCTCACTCGGCGTCTGTCGCCTCATGGTCTATGGCGACTCAGATTTGGTAGTCAATCAAGTGATGAAGGAGTGGGACGTCAAAAGCCCAGCCATGACTGGTTACTGCAACGCGGTGAGGAAGTTGGAAAGAAGTTTGAAGGGTTAGAGCTCCAACATATACCCTGGCTAAAAAATCAAGCAGCAGATGATTTAGCAAAGATAGGCTCCAAGAGAGAAGCCATTCCTAGTAATGTGTTCCTGGAGCATATTCATGCACCTTCAGTTCAAGAAGATCCCTTCACTGAAGAACCCCCGCAGCCTAAGAGTGCCACAGATCCGACTGAAGTCGAGGTCCCAGCCGTGGTTGTAGCGACCAGACCTCAAACAGTCTGATCTCTGTGCTCCGGTGTCATCCCTGGATCAGTAATGCTGACACCACACAGTACTCGGAGGATTTATAGCAGAGTAGCAATCACACACTTATTACATCGAGTGTCTCAAAAGAGAACTTATTACAATAAATATGGCTTAAGGCCATCTAATAACGATAACAGCGGAAGGCTTGGAAGATAAGTGAGTCCATCAACTCCAACCTCCAACGGCATCACTGAGTATAGAACCACGACCTAAAACTCCTTAATCGTCGTCTAAAAATTCTGCAACATTAACGTTGCAGCCCGAAAACGGGTCAGCACACGGAATATGCTGGCAAGGTAACACATAGGGAATAATGGAATGCAACAACTATACTATATGCATATTTGGCTAGTGGAAAGCTCTATGGTTACAGTTTTTGCGTAAAGCCAATTTTTCCCTACTTCAAAGGAATAAATTAATTACTATCAGGGTGGTTGTTAAACATTGAGAATGGTTGACAGCATTCTCAATCCCAATTAAGTAACATCATTAAAACCCATCAAAATTAATTTAGAGTAACATGTTGAGATTCACATGATAATCCAGGTACTAGATACTCAAGATGTCCATAACCGGGGACACGGCTAACCATGATTAGTTTATTACACTCTGCAGAGGTTTGCACACTTTTCCCCACAAGACTCGATCGCCTCCGTTTGGTTTCTCGCACTACAGGGTGTTTGAGAAGATGGATGACCGAGACATAGTCTTTCAGAAGCGCTAGCACCTTACGATCGGGTAGACTGTACTACCTACATCCCCTACATCTGCTAGTCTACCACTTTAAGAGTTCGCACAACTTAGTCAACTATGCCAGAGCCCATAATGGCTTGTGGCTGCACACAGAAGTTTCTAGTATGAATAATCTCATGATCCCTTTGGGCCTGGGTGGCGGTCCAAAGAAAACAGGCAAGTCCTGGAAACCCCAGGTGCCTCAATCCACCCAGATGTGTGTTAGGTTGCCACCTTAGATAAACCATTAATTAACAATCTCACATCTGTCATGGATATCACTCACCCAATCCACGTCTACTAGCATAGCATGGCATAATAAGCAAACGTAGAAGTAACTCCCAAAGGTTTGATAATAAACAGGTAATAGGTACTACCTCATCTACTTCCCATCCCACAATTTAATTAGATCCTAATCATGCAATGTGTGAGGATTGATCTAATGCAATAAAACTGGGTTGTAGAAAAAGGTATGATCAAAGTGTTACTTGCCTTGCTGATGATCCGCGAAACCTAGAGATTCAACGTAATAGGCGGCGCACTCCGGGTATTCTATCGCAGACAAACAACAAGCTTACAATAAGTACTCATCTAATGCACAGGTAAAACTCAAATAGAAGATCTAACCAGAGAGTTCAACTTAAGAACCCTGGTTGGCAAAAAGAATCAAATCGAACGAAGCAAAAGAAATCAAACGGCGAAAGAAACAACTTCGTTCTAGTAATCTGGATCTAGGGCAAATTTTACAGTAGCAAAAACTTGTTTAAGTTGATTATTCGGAAAGAGGGTTTCGAGACGAAACTCCAGGAGCTTGAATCGCCTGATTCCGATAAACGAGCGAAAAGTTATACTAAAACGAAAATCGGATCAGAAATCGCGATCAGAAAATAACCGCGGAAAATCCGACGAAAAAGACAAACGACGAACAGAATTTTTTAAAAAAAACTGCACGGAAAACGAGGCGGCGGCGAACCTCGAAAGGCGCGCGCTCCGGTGGCGGCGGCGGCGGCGGCGGCTGGGAGGCGGCGTCGGGCGGATTAGGGTTAGGGTTTCCGGGGCTGGCGACTGCTCTCCTCTCGGGCCGGCCTCGAGTGCTATTTAAAGGCCCGGCCGGCGGTCTCCTGGCCGGTTACGGCCCGAAGTCGGTTACGCGTTTTTTTATATAAATCCGCTCGGAAGAAAAATAAAAAGAAATACTAAACGGACTCCAAAAATCACGAAATAAATGTTGCCGGGTTCCTAATATCAAGCCCGATAAAGTGAACATTTATCTGGGCCCAAACTACAACTTTGAAAAACGCGCATTTTTCCTAAATTCAAATAAAAATACCGAAAAACTCCAAAATAAAACTTATTTGATTTTTTATTAAATCCTCAATATTTCTATATTTTGGGAAAGTCATTTTATTCCCTCTCTCATATTTTTGTAATAGAAATAATTGATGATAAAATAAATAAAATCAAATGATCCTGTTTACATAATTTGAGAAAACTCAAATATGAAATAACGAAATCCCCAACTCTCTCCGTGGGTCCTTGAGTTGCTTAGGATTTTCTAGGATCAAAACCAAAAGCAAAATATAATATGATATGCATGATGACCTAATGTATAACATTCCAAATTGAAAATTTGGGATGTTACAAACCTACCCCCCTTAAGATGAATCTCGCCCTCGAGATTCGGGTTGGCTAGAAAATAGGTGAGGGTGGTCTTTGAGCAAATCTTCCTCTCGCTCCCAGGTGGCTCCATCCTCAGTGTGGTGGCTCCACTGAACTTTGCAAAACTTGATAACCTTGCTACGAGTAACTCGACTGGCAAACTCGAGGATCTTGACTGGTTTCTCCTCATAGGTCAAATTGTCATCCAACTGAATTGCTTCTAATGGTACTGTGTCTCTCAAAGGTATGTCAGCCATCTCTGCGTGACACTTCTTCAACTGAGAAACGTGAAACACATCATGCACTCCGGCCAATCCTTCTGGCAAATCCAACTTGTAGGCCACTTCTCCCATACGCTCCAAAACTCGATATGGCCCTATAAATCGTGGCGCTAACTTCCCCTTAACTCCAAAGCGCTTAATCCCTCGAAGTGGGGATACTCGAAGATAAGCTCTATCTCCGACTTCGTAAAATGTCTCCTTGCGTTTAGAATCTGCCTAGCTCTTCTGCCTGGACTAGGCTACCTTGAGCCTATCGCGAATCAACTTCACCTTCCGTTCAGACTCTTTAATCAGATCTGGTCCAAACAACTGGCGATCTCCAACTTCATCCCATGACAACGGTGTCCTGCACCTCCTTCCGTATAAAGCCTCGAAAGGGGCCATCTTCAAACTGGTTTGATAGCTATTATTGTAAGAGAACTCTGCATATGGCAAATTATCGTCCCAACTAGATCCATAATCTAGCGCACAAGCTCTCAGCATATCCTCCAAAATCTGATTGACTCTCTCAGTCTGTCCATCTGTCTGCGGGTGAAAAGTTGTACTAAACTCTAGCCTGGTACCTAAAGTCTCATGCAACTGCTTCCAAAACTTTGAGGTAAACTGGGTTCCTCTATCTGATACAATACTCCTCGGAACTCCATGCAGACAAACGATCCTGGTCATGTATATCTTTGCCAACTTAGCACTTGTGTAAGTGGTCTTTACTGGGATGAAATGAGCTACCTTCGCCAATCGATCAACTACAACCCAAATCGAGTCATAGCCTGAACGAGTCCTTGGTAATCCCGTGATAAAATCCATGCCTAACTTATCCCACTTCCATTGGGGTATCGGCAATGGTTGCAGCAATCCTGCTGGCTTCTGATGCTCTGCCTTTACTCTCTGACATACATCACAAACTGCTACATACTCCGCAATATCCTTTTTCATTCCGGTCCACCAGAAAATATCCTTCAAATCCAAATACATCTTGGTATTTCCTAGGTGAATCGAATACGGTGAGTCATGTGCCTCTTGCAAAATCAACTTTCTGATCTCCGGGTCATTGGGCACGTAAACACGGTCTTCAAACCATAGGGTGTCGTGCTCATCCTCACGAAATCCTTTAGCTTTTCCTTTGCTCAGTTCCTCCTTTATGGCGGAAATCTCCTTGTCCGTTTTCTGAGCTTCTCTGATTCTATCCATCAAAGTAGACTGAATCTCTAGTGCTGCTACATAGCCTCTCGGAACTATTTCCATACATAGTTCACGAAGATTTTCTGCTAACTCCTTGGGTATTTCTCCCGTCATTAGTGTATTGACATGGCTCTTGCGGCTTAATGCATCAGCTACTACATTAGCCTTCCCGGGATGATAATGCAATCTCATATCATAATCCTTGATAAGCTCCAACCATCTCCTTTGTCTGAGATTCAACTCCTTTTGCGTGAAAATGTACTTCAAACTCTTATGATCCGTGTACACCTCACAATGATTCCCAATGAGGAAATGTCTCCATGTCTTCAATGCATGCACTACGGCTGCTAACTCCAAATCATGCGTAGCATAATTCAATTCGTGGGGCTTCAGTTGTCGTGAAGCATATGAAACAACTCTCCCTTCCTGCATAAGCACTGCTCCAAGTCCTCGACGTGAAGCGTCGCAGTACACCTCATAATCCTTGGTTTGATCTGGCAAAATCAACACCGGTGAGGTAACCAAGCGTTTCTTCAACTCCTGGAAACTAGCCTCACACTCATCGGTCCATTTGAACTTAGTATTCTTCTTCAGCAACTCCGTCATAGGCTTTGCAATCTTTGAGAAATTCTCAATAAATCTCCGGTAGTATCCTGCGAGTCCAAGAAAACTCTGGATCTCTCCAACTGTTGTTGGTGCTTCCCACTTGGTCACGGTTTCAACTTTAGCGGGATCTACTGCTATACCTTCTCCGGATATAACGTGTCCGAGGAATCCTACTTCCTTCAACCAAAACTCACATTTGCTAAATTTGGCGTATAGCTGATGTTCTCTGAGCTTTCCAAGTACCAAACGCAAATGCTCCTTATGCTCCTCTTCATTCTTCAAATAAACCAGGATATCATCAATGAACACTACGACGAACTTATCCAAAAACTCCATAAATACTTTGTTCATCATGTTCATAAAATAGGCAGGCGCGTTAGTCAGTCCAAATGACATAACAGTATACTCATATAGTCCATATCTTGTGGTGAATGCTGTCTTAGGTATATCCTGTTCTCGAATCTTCAACTGGTGGTATCCTGATTGCAAATCGATCTTGGAAAACACTTTAGCTCCTTGCAATCGGTCAAATAGATCGTTGATCATTGGTAGTGGGTACTTGTTCTTGATCGTTACTTCGTTCAATCCTCGATAGTCAACAACCATCCTTAAGGATCCATCCTTCTTTTCCACTAGAAGTACTGGTGATCCCCAAGGCGAAGAACTTGGGCAAATATATCCCTTATCCAGTAACTCCTTAATCTGCTTCTTAATTTCCACCAAATCTTTTGCTGGCATCCTATATGGTCTCTTTGATATTGGCCTAGTGCCTGGCAATAGCTCAATCAAAAACTCAATGTCTCTATCCGGTGGCATGCCTGGCAACTCTTCGAGAAATACATCAGGAAAATCCTTCACCACTGGTACTTCCTCCTGCACTACTCCTGTTAGGCAATTCACTTGTGTCCTTTTTGGTACATGCTGGGATACATACTTGATCCTTCTCCCTTCTGGTGTGGTAAGCAAAATTGACTTACTAGCACACTCAATATTCCCTTTATACTTTGATAACCAATCCATGCCTAATATCACATCCAATCCTTGAGATTCCAATACTATTAGGTCTGAGGGAAAAACATAGTTACCAATCCTTAATGGTAGCCGATCACACCATAAACTTGCCACATACTCTGCTCCTGGCAAGGTTACTAACATGGGTGACCTAAGGGCTTGGGTTGGTAGGTTATACTTATCCACAAATCCCCTTGAGATGTATGAATGCGATGCTCCAGTATTAAAAAGAACGAGTGCAGTAAATGTCTTAACCAAAAACTTACCTATTACTGCATCGGGCTGGGCTTCAACCTCCTCCACGCTAACGTGATTCACCTGTCCCCTGTTGAAAGGGTTCGGCTTCTTCCCAGAACTTCCATTGCCGTTTTGGCCTTCAGGACATTCATTTGCAAAATGTCCTGGCTTCGAACACTTATAGCAAGTGACATGGCTCAAGTCCTTCTTGGCTGGGGTTGATGGGGTGCTGCGGTTCTGTCCATTGCTTCCTCCATTCCCATTACCATTCTTGGTGCTATTGTGATTGTGCGAGCTACCTACTCCATGGGTATGCTGAAATTGTCCTCCCGGTCTAGGGGTAAAACGAGGCTTCTGCTGAGCTCCTGAATTATACTTTCCTTGTCCATACTTCCTCTTGCGGTTCTCAATTTGCTGCTGCTTCCCTTCAATCATAAGAGCACGATCTACCAACTCCTGGTAGTTGTTAAAGGTGGCTACCATCAACTGCATGCTCAATTCATCATTCAGTCCTTCCAGGAATTTCTCCTGCTTAGCTGCATCTGTAGCAACGTCATCTGGGGCATAACGTGCTAGCTTACTAAACTCCTCCACATACTGGCCAACTGTCCGTCCTCCTTGGCGCAAGTTACGAAACTCACGCTTCTTCATGGCCATTGCTCCTGCTGAAACATGAGCAGTACGAAAAGCCTGCTGAAACTGGTCCCATGTGACAGTGTCGACTGGGAAGGTGGCTGTGAAATTCTCCCACCAAGATGCTGCAGGTCCTTCTAACTGGTGTGCGGCAAACTTAACCTTCTCCACATCTGTGCATCCTGCTGTGGTCAACTCCCTAGATATCTTGTGGAACCAATCATCTGCTACTATCGGCTCGGTGCTACTGGAAAACACCGGCGGATTTAGCCTAAGAAAACGGGCTAAGTGGTCAACATGTGGTGGTGGTGGTGGTGGTGGGTTGTTGTTGTTGTTCCCCTGATTCTGATTCTAAACTAGCAACTGCATCAAGGTGTTCTGCTGCTGGATCAACTGGGTGAGCTCCGGCGGAAAGGAAAATCCGGGGTCACATCTCGGAGGCATCTGAGGGTTTAGAAAAGATGAGATATAAGAATAGAGGGGGTCTAAAGGGAAAACACTACCCATATGCACATGAGGCAAAAGCACACAATTCACTTCAATCAATCAAACAAAGGCATACAATCGATCTAACTATCGCAAAGTGCTCGGACTACTATATTTACATGGTGGACTACTACTACTGATGAGGTGGTCTACTAGAAATATTCTACGGTTGTAGACTCCATGATATCCGCTCCTGCTTCATCAACATAGTCATCATCACTAATATCTTGTTCCGAGTTGGTGCCGTCAATGATGATGTAGTCCTCCGGGCTAATCTCCTTGGGTTCTTCGTCTTCATCTATTGGTGTTGGGCCTCCCATAAATATGCCAATCTTCTTGATCAGGTCGTCATTCTTCTCCACCAATACTTCAATTTCTTCTTCATAACCTTCGCGTGTAGCCTTGAGTTCTTCCTCCAGTTCCTTAATTCTAGTCTTAGCCTTCTTCAGATCTATCATGTCGGCGCACATCTGATTCTCCTGTCGTCGAATGTGCTGGTTTAACTCCTGGATAAAAGCTGCAATTGATCTATCTTTCCTGGTGTTGATCATCTCCCAGTGTTCATCTCGGCGCCCACAAATCTGGTAGATAGTATCCTTGAGATCCTTGCGGTAGACTTCTCCAATGCGTCCCATGGCGATGTGAGCTGCCATGCTCTTTCCTAGACTCCAAGTTGGTGCATCAAAAGAAAACTCTATGGGCTCAGTGACTGGCATGAACGTCCTTCCTGGAACTTGAACTTGTATCATCCAGCACTCTTCTTCGGGTAAAGTGGCGTTGTAGGTTCCCGTGAAGCTTGGTATTCCTAAGTTCAGGTATCTAGTGACTTCCTTCAAGTGGCGTCCAAAGGGTGTATCTTCATCTGGTTGGTTGAACTTGTTCCTTGCATCCGCCATCCTAAAGAGTAGAAAAGATGAGAAGTCAGAAGAGAAGAGAGTGATCTAGTGATCTAGGTCTTTGGCTTAGTGGTCGTGTCCTACAGTCAGCGTGTGCTCTGATACCATCTCTGTAGCGACCAGACCTCAAACAGTCTGATCTCTGTGCTCCGATGTCATCCCTGGATCAATAATGCTGACACCACACAGTACTCGGAGGATTTATAGCAGAGTAGCAATCACACACTTATTACATCAAGTGTCTCAAAAGAGAACTTATTACAATAAATATGGCTTAAGGCCATCTAATAACGATAACAGCGGAAGGCTTGGAAGATAAGTGAGTCCATCAACTCCAACGGCATCACTGAGTATAGAACCACGACCTAAAACTCCTTAGTCGTCGTCTAAAAATTCTGCAACATTAACGTTGCAGCCCGAAAACGGGTCAGCACATGGAATATGCTGGCAAGGTAACACATAGAGAATAATGGAATGCAACAACTATACTATATGCATATTTGGCTGGTGGAAAGCTCTATGGTTACAGTTTTGCGTAAAGCCAATTTTTCCCTACTTCAAAGGAATAAATTAATTACTATCAGGGTGGTTGTTAAACATTGAGAATGGTTGACAGCATTGTCAATCCCAATTAAGTAACATCATTAAAACCAATCAAAATTAATTTAGAGTAACATGTTGAGATTCACATGATAATCCAGGTACTAGATACTCAAGATGTCCATAACCGGGGACACGGCTAACCATGATTAGTTTATTACACTCTGCAGATGTTTGCGCACTTTTCCCCACAAGACTCGATCGCCTCCGTTTGGTTTCTCTCACTACAGGGTGTTTGAGAAGACGGATGACCGAGACATAGTCTTTCAGAAGCGCTAGCACCTTACGCTCGGGTAGACCGTACCACCTACATCCCCTACATCTGCTAGTCTACCACTGTAAGAGTTCGCACAACTTAGTCAACTATGCCAAAGCCCATAATGGCTTGTGGCTGCACACGGAAGTTTCTAGTATGAATAATCTCATGATCCCTTTGGGCCTGGGTGGCGGTCCAAAGAAAACAGGCAAGTCCTGGAAACCCCAGGTGCCTCAATCCACCTAGATGTGTGTTAGGTTGCCACCTTAGATAAACCATTAATTAACAATCTCACATCTGTCATGGATATCACTCACCCAATCCACGTCTACTAGCATAGCATGGCATAATAAGCAAACGTAGAAGTAACTCCCAAAGGTTTGATAATAAACAGGTAATAGGTACTACCTCATCTACTTCCCATCCCACAATTTAATTAGATCCTAATCATGCAATGTGTGAGGATTGATCTAATGCAATAAAACTGGGTTGTAGAAAAAGGTATGATCAAAGTGTTACTTGCCTTGCTGATGATCCGCAAAACCTAGAGATTCAACGTAACAGGCGGCGCACTTCGGGTATTCTATTGCAGACAAACAACAAGCATACAATAAGTACTCATCTAATGCACAGGTAAAACTCAAATAGAAGATCTAACCAGAGAGTTCAACTTAAGAACCCTGGTTGGCAAAAAGAATCAAATCGAACGAAGCAAAAGAAATCAAACGGCGAAAGAAACAACTTCGTTCTAGTAATCTGGATCTAGGGCAAATTTTATTGTAGCAAAAACTTTTTTAAGTTGATTATTCGGAAAGAGGGTTTCGAGATGAAACTCCAGGCGCTTGAATCGCCTGATTCCGATAAACGGGCGAAAAGTTATACTAAAACGAAAATCAGATCAGAAATCGCGATCAAAAAATAACCGCGGAAAATCCGACGAAAAAGACAAACGACGAACAGATTTTTTTTTAAAAAAAACTGCACGGAACACGAGGTAGCGGCGAACCTCGAAAGGCGCGCGCTCCGGCGGCGGCGGCGGCGGGCGGCGGCGGCGGCGGCTGGGAGGCGGCGGCGGGCGGATTAGGGTTAGGGTTTCCGGGGCTGGCGGCTGCTCTCCTCTCGGGCCGGCCTCGAGTGCTATTTAAAGGCCCGGCCGGCGGTCTCCTGGCCGGTTACGGCCCGAAGTCGGTTACGCATTTTTTTATATAAATCCGCTTGGAAGAAAAATAGAAAGAAATACTAAACGGACTCTAAAAATCACGAAATAAATTTTGCCGGGTTCCTAAAATCAAGCCCGATAAAGTGAACATTTATCTGGGCCCTAACTACAACTTTGAAAAACGCGCATTTTTCCTAAATTCAAACAAAAATACCGAAAAACTCCGAAATAAAACTTATTTGATTTTTTTATTAAATCCTCAATATTTCTATATTTTGGGAAAGTCATTTTATTCCCTCTCTCATATTTTTGTAATAGAAATAATTGATGATAAAATAATTAAAATCAAATGATCCTGTTTACATAATTTGAGAAAACTCAAATATGTAAATAACGAAATCCCCAACTCTCTCCGTGGGTCCTTGAGTTGCTTAGGATTTTATAGGATCAAAACCAAAAGCAAAATAAAATATGATATGCATGATGACCTAATGTATAACATTCCAAATTGAAAATTTGGGATGTTACAGTGGTCGACTTGATCATGGAGGTGTTGGTCATCATTCCCGAATGGACAGTGCCATACATTGCATATATCCTTAGGAAAGAGCTCCCAGAGGATGAAGAAGAGGCTCGACAGATCGTCCGTCGATCCAAGGCCTTTACTGTAATAAGAGGACAGCTGTTCACAGAAAGTACAACCGGGGTCAGCCAGAAATGCATAACACCAGAAGAAGGTCGAGTGGTCCTCCACGACATCCATTCGGGGACCTGTGGTCACCATGCATCCTCTCGGACCATTGTGGCTAAAGCATACCGAGCTGGATTTTATTGGCCATGAGCAAATGAAATGGCGAAAGATATAGTCGACAGATGCGAAGGCTACTAGTTCTACTCCAATATGTTGCATAAACCTGCATCAGCCCTGAAGACCATTCCACTCGTCTAGCCCTTTGCTGTTTGGGGATTGGACATGGTTGGTCCACTAAAGACTGGTAGGAGTGGCTTTACTCACGTGCTTGTAGCAGTTGACAAGTTTACCAAATGGATCGAAACCAAGCCTATTAAGAATCTTGAAGCTAGTACTGCTATCAGCTTCATCAGAGAGTTGATATTCAGATATGGGGTTCCGCACAACATCATCACTAACAACGGATCGAACTTCAATTCTGATGAGTTCAGAACCTTCTGCGCCTCACAAGGCACACGAGTCGACTATGCTTCAGTCGCCCATCCCTAGTCGAATGGACAAGCAGAAAGAGCAAATGGCCTGATTCTCAAAGGACTGAAACCCTGACTGATGCGAGATCTCAAGCATGCAGAGAGCGCCTAGGTTGATGAACTTCCATCAGTTCTTTGGGGATTGAGGACAACCCCCAATCGGTCGACTGGCCGAACTCCATTCTTCTTGGTCTATGGGGCTGAAGCTGTTCTACCGAGTGACTTGCTTCATAATGCACCACAAGTTGAGATCTTCTCTGAAGATGAAGCAGAACAAGCTCGGCAAGACGCATTCGACCTCCTAGAGGAGGAAAGAGAGATGGCCTTGATCCGGTCGACCATTTATTAGCAAGACTTGCCTCGATTCCATGCTAGACACGTGAAGGATCGGGCCTTTCAAGAGGGTGACTTGGTTCTTCGAGTGGATCAGCAGAAACCACACAAGCTCACCCTAGCTTGGGAAGGTCCCTTCATTGTCACCAGAGTGCTCCACAATGGAGCATACCACATTTACAGTGTCGAGCATAACAGGGACGAGCCACGGGCTTGGAATACGGAGCTGCTCCGCCCCTTTTATACTTAAGTACTCGTTCGCATAAAATGTAATAAGAAATACCTCTGTAATTTGTTTATCAAAGACAAGAGCTTTACAGTCCTCTTAAACGATTGTTGTTGCTTTTATTTGCGTCTGAAATCTCCCAGTGGGTGACTTAGCTATGAATCTGTTTCACCTAAGTTCAAAAGAAAATCCTACCGAGTGGTGAGCAAGCCTCTCACTCGGGGGCTTAGTTGCGAATCCGTTTCGCCTAAGTATAAAAAATCCTACCAAGTGGTGAGCAACCCTCTCACTCGGGGGCTTAGCTGCAGTCCAATACTCGCCTAAGTTTAAAAAAATCCTACCGAGTGGTGAGCAAGCCTCTCACTCGGGGGCTTAGCTGCAGTCCAGTACTCGCCTAAGTTTAAAAAATCCTACCGAGTGGTGAGCAACCCTCTCACTCGGGGGCTTAGCTGCAGTCTAGTACTCGCCTAAGTTTGAAAAATCCTA
>NC_041380.1:317656209-317656938 GCF_002162155.2 Triticum dicoccoides | reverse complement strand
AACCCTTCCACTCGGGGGCTTAGCTGCAGTCCAGTACTCGCCTAAGTTTGTAAAATCCTACCGAGTGGTGAGCAACACTCCCACTCGGGGGCTTAGCTGCAGTCCAGTACTCGCCTAAGTTTAAAAAATCCTACCGAGTGGTGAGCAAGCCTCCCACTCGGGGGCTTAGCTGCAGTCCAGTACTCGCCTAAGTTTGCAAGATCGTACCGAGTGGTGAGCAACCCTTCCACTCGGGGGCTTAGCTGCAGTCCAGTACTCACCTAAGTTTAAAAAATCCTATCGAGTGGTGAGCAACCCTCTCACTCGGGGGCTTAGCTATAGTCCGGTACTTGCCTAAGGTTTAAAGTCTGTCCTTATCCGCAAGGATGACGAGGTGCAGGTCGACCAGGACCTTCTCCTTCGGAACAGCACCACAAATACAACATGCGCTCCATCACCATCCGCAAGGACGACGAGGTGCAGGTCGACTACAACCTTCTGCTTTGGAGCCGCGCCACAAATACAACGTGCGCTCCATCCCCATCCGCAAGGACGACGAGGTGCAGGTCGACTACAACCTTCTCATTAGGAGCTGCGCCACAAGTACAACGTACGCTCCATCCCTATCTGCAAGGGCGACGAGGTGCAGGTCGACCGCGACCTTCTTCTCCGAGCTACGCCACAAATACAACGTACGCTCCATCCCTATCTGCAAGGGCGATGAGGTGCAGGTCGACCGCGACCTTCTTC
>NC_041380.1:317640674-317655156 GCF_002162155.2 Triticum dicoccoides | reverse complement strand
GCAACCCTCCCACTCGAGGGCTTAGCTGCAGTCCAGTACTCGCCTAAGTTTAAAAAACCCTACCGAGTGGTGACCAACCCTCCCACTCGGAGGCTTAGCTGCAGTCCAGTATTCGCCTAAGGTTCAAAATATGTCCCTATCTGCAAGGACGACGAGCTGCAGGTCGACCACGGCCTTCTACTCCGAGCTGCGCCACAAGTACAACATACGCTCCATCCCCATCCGCAAGGACGACCAAGTGCAGGTCGACCGCGGCCTTCTTCTCCGAGCTACGCCACAAGTACAACGTACGCTCCATCCCCATCTGCAAGGACGACGAGGTGCAGGTCGACCACGGCCTTCTTCTCCGAGCTACGCCACAAATACAACGTGCACCCTAACCCTGCCCTTAGGGACGATGAGACGTAGGTCGATTGGATTCTCCACTTCAGGGCTACATCCCAAAGAGCAAATTCCATACGAAGGCAAATACAAACATATTCAGAAATAAACCAAGTTCAGATAGATCCTAAAAAATTCCAGGCGACGGATCAAAAGTATTCGAGCATCAAGCCCGAAGGAGTTTAATGGTTACAGCAACCACTTGGCATCCCGAGGCAAATTTAAGGCAAGTTTAGATCTCAAAGTTTGTTCATTCGGCAGGAGGAGGGCTGGCAGGTTCAATGAATTCGTCCAAGTCGATTCCATCTGCAATCCGAGTGGTGGCAGCTATGAAAGTCTCCATAAAGGACTGGAAATCGTGCCTTTTGGTGTTGGCGACCTTGATCGCCGCCAGCTTGTCTTCGCGAGCTTCCTTGTAGTGGACTCCTACCAAGAATAACGCCACGTCAGCACCACACCGGACAGAGGACTTCTTCCACTCTTGCACTCGACCAGGAACCTCGTTGAGCCGAGTCATCAGAGATTCGAGGTCATTTTGAAGCGTCGCCCTTGGCTAGATGAGTTGATCCATGAAACTGCCACCTTCAGACGAGCGAGGTAACTTGTCACACTGGCGACACGAGATTCAAGTCGAAGCACATTCATGGCAGCCTCGTCGTTGACTGGAGAAGCAATAGGGTCCAAACCCGTCTCGATCCGTCCAGTCTCCTCCTCAAAGTTTTGGCAGAATTCTGCAGTCAAGGAGTTAGTGAATCGACTGGACTGAACTAACTCACAAGTAGTAGAGCAGTCGGATTAAAAGGAGTACCTTCCAGCATAAGAAAGAGCTTCTTGGCAAGAGTTCTCAGATAAGCTTCCACGTCATTTCTCTTACGAGTCGTGGATTCCAGCTTCTCATTTAGAGCCATCTTATCCTTCTTCAGACGAGTTACCTCTCGGTTGGATTCAGCGAGACAGGACTTCAGCTTGCTTACTTCTTCTTCCAGCACTCCGACCGAAGCCAGCTTCTGGTCTGCAATGGCAGTCTTATCTTGAGCTTCCTTCTGCGCAGCTGCAAGGTCTGAGTCCTTCTCCAGAGCCAACCTCATTTTCTTTGCAAAATAAGCAATCGGATCAAACAAGATATCGAAGAAATATTTTAAAAACGACGATCGACGCGAACGGTCGACAGGCAGTTACCTTCCATACCAGCAGCTTCATCTTGAGCTTTCTTCAACTTTTGTTGGGCCAGCTCCAAGTCAAGGTTGAGTTGCCTCTGCTTCTCCTCAAATTTGGCGAATTTATAAATGAGATTACAAGATTTCTGCAGAAGGTAAAAGACATATCAATCGACAAGATCAAAGATTATTTAATTCCGAGTGAATAAAACTTTAAAGTTGACTCAGACCCCAGCCGACTGCCCGCAGTTGACTCAGACCCCAGCCGATTGCCTGCAGTTGACTGTGGTCTCGAGGACTACACCCAGTGGGTGCACTTGACGTGCCCCCACTGGTTCAGATCCCACTCGGCCGGTCCGCCCGAATCAAAAAAGAGAAGAAAGAGAGAAGAACTATTCAGACCCCGGACGACTGCCAGCAGTCGACCGCGGTCTCGGGGACTACACCCAGTGGGTGCACTTGGTGTGCCCCCACTGGTTCAGATCCCACTTGGCCGGTCAGTCTGGGTCGAGTGGAAGAAAGGAAAGGGAAAAGTACTCAGACCCCAGTCGACCGCCTCGGGGACTACACCCAGTGGGTGCACTTAGCGTGCCCCCACCGGTTCAGATCCCACTCGCCCAGGCCGAGTGGAAGAGCGCAAATGCTAAAGACAACAAAACACCCAATGGGTGTACAGATTCGACGCAAACAATAAGAGATTGTACAAAAGAAAATATTTCAGGTAGCATATCCTAATAGAACAAGGTCAGTCAAAAGCCTACTTACCTGGACATTGGCCCGAAGAGCCGCGCTGGCATCATAAGCAGCCTGGCTGTTCTTGTGCACCATCTTCATCCGCTCTATCATCACGTTAGCCGACGGATGGCCTCGGCAGCCGCGTCCGACTGGCTTTCCGGAACATGGTAGTTGGTGAAGAAGGGGGAAGACGACCTAGGTGTGGCAGCTTGGAGCTCCGAAGCATGAGGTTGGATGACTGAAGGAAACACCGGTACAATCGACGGTGCAGGGCGCTCACTCGACAATGGGATAGAAAAAGTTACAGAGGCCCCACCTGCGTCTTCAGGTTGCTGGACGGTTGGTGTTATCATCGGCCCCTGCTGAGATGTCTTGCCAGCTGCTACTTTTTTGTTCTTTCTGGGCCAAGGGGCCACATCTTCATCATCATCCGGAAGCTCGATGACGTTGGGTGGGGCTGCAAATAAATCAGTCGACCCCAAGTGAATCGCCAGAATTTAATCGATCAAATAATCAAGAACAAGATCATGAGAGTTTTACCTGGGTTGGAGGTAACCACGTCTGCCATTTCCTCATCTCGGTATTGGTAGGAAGAAGTTCCAGATGTAGCAGCACTGCAAATGTCAACATTCAGTCGGTTATGTTCTGTTGCTCAAGTCGACCAAAAGATCGGGTCAGATGATTACCCGGAGATGTGGGGATGGTCACTTTGATTCTGGGCAAAGCCTTCGGTGGTTTGGAGGATGTGGCCTTCAATGCTTTCAGCGCAGGAGGCGGCACAGTCTTGAGCTGTTTCGATACCTTCTCACTCGGCACCAGAGAAGACGTCCGAGGGCGCTTCGAAGATTGCCTAGTCGGTGCGGTCGCCAGATCAGGGGTGCTCGCCGGGTCGTGAGCATGCTTGGACCTCCTTTCTCTGTGAGGAGGAGAGTCGACCTCTTCTTCATCACTCGAGTCGTCGCTCTCCTCGTCCTCCTCTGCATCCGAGTGCCACTCGCCACTCTTGCCCCCGCTCGCCTCTCCCTCGACATTTTGCTCCTGCACTCCATTGGGCATCGAGTACATATCAATAAGAGCCTGAAAAGACAATGAACAAAAGAAAGACAGTCGACCGTCAACAAGATGTTACATAGTAAATCAAGAAGACACTCAACAGCGCAGAATCATACTTGTTCCGGCTGGCGCAAATGGTCGAATGGAACCACCCTCCTGGACCCCCGGGGATTATCCTTGTTGCTGGTAATACCCCTCAGCCACTTCTCCATTGTGTCCTCACTAACATCCTCCGGGTGGATCCAAGTGGAATCCTCGAGTCCCGAGTACATCCACATCGGATGGTCACGAGCTTGGAGTGGTTGGATGCATCGACTGAGGAAAGCCTCCAGCAGGTCCATACCAGCCACTCCGTCGCGGACAAGTTGGACGACCCGCTCGACCAACACCTTCACCTGCGCCTTCTCTTCCAGGATCACTCTCAAGGAGGAGGGCTTCTCCACTCGAGCCATGGAAAAGGGGGGAAGTCCAGTCGACTGACCCGGGGTCGGCTGATCCTTGCAGTAAAACCAGGTCGACTGCCAGCCCCGGACTAAGTCGGGAAGGATCATAGCTGGGAAAGTGATCTTGTTCCTCATTTGAATTCTAAGGCCCCCGCACATCTGTATCATGTGCGTCCTCTCGTCACTCGGATTGGCCTTCTTAACCGTCTGGGAGCGACATGTGAATATGTGCTTGAAGAGGCCCCAGTGCGGTCGGCGGCCCAAGAAATTCTCGCACATGGACACGAAAGCAGCAAGGTACACGATGGTGTTTGGAGTAAAGTGGTGGAGTTGAGCCCCGAAGAAGTTCAAGAAACCACGAAAGAAAGGGTGGGGAGGCAAAGAAAACCCGCGGTCGACATGAGTGGTGAGGAGAACGCTCTCACCCTCCTGCAGCCGCGACTCAGTCTCGTTCCTCGAGAGCCGCACCGATTCGTGGGAGATCAGTCCCCCCTCAACCAGATCGTCGATGTCATCTTGGCTGATCGTCGAGCGGATCCAGTTGCCCTGGATCCAGCCAGGCGGCAGGCCGGACCTCGACGAGGATCCACCCCGGTTGGTCCTCTTCCCTTTCGCCTTCGTTGTCGCCTTCTTCGCATGCTCCAATGCCTCCGTCTTCTCCTTCCCCATGGCGGCGAATCGAGTCTGAGCGGAGCTACGGCATGATACGTCTCCAACGTATCTATAATTTTTGATTGCTCCATGCTATGTTATCTACTATGTTGGGCAATATTGGGCTTTCTTATCCACTTTTATATTATTTTTGGGACTAACCTATTAACCGGAGGCCCAGCCCAGAATTGCTGTTTTTTTGCCTATTTCAGTGTTTTAAAGAAAAGGAATATCAAACGGAGTCGAAACGGAACGAAATCAACTAGAGAAGTTATTTTTGGAAGGAAATCTATCGGATGGACCTGGACCCCACGTTAGGAGCCAAGGGAGGTGCTCACGAGGGTGCCCCCGCAGGGCGCGCCCCCCTGCCTTGTAGGGCCCCCGAAGCTCCACCGATGTACTTCCTGCACCCATATATACTCACGTACCCTAAAACTTCCAAAACGGAGAATAGATTGGGAGTTCCGCCGCCAGAAGCCTCCGTAGCCACCAAAAACCAATCTAGACCCGTTCCGGCACCCTGCCGGAGGGGGCAATCCCTCTCCGGTGGCCATCTTCATCATCCCGGTGCTCTCCATGACGAGGATGGAGTAGTTCTCCCTCGGGGCTGAGGGTATGTACCAGTAGCTATGTGTTTGATCTCTCTCTCTCTCTCTCTCTCTCTCTCTCTCTCTCTCGTGTTCTTGAGGTGGTACGATCTTGATGTATCGTGAGCTTTGCTATTATAGTTGGATCTTATGATGTTCTCTCCCCCTTCTACTCTCTTGTAATGGATTGAGTTTCCCCTTTGAAGTTATCTTATCAGATTGAGTCTTTAAAGATTTGAGAACACTTGATGTATGTCTTGCCGTGCGTATCTATGGTGACAATGGGTTACCACGTGATTCACTTGATGTATGTTTTGGTGATCAACTTGCGGGTTCCGCCCATGAACCTATGCATAGGGATTGGCACACGTTTTCGTCGTGATTCTCTGGTAGAAACTTTGGGGCACTCTTTGAGGTCCTTTGTGTTGGTTGAATAGATGAATCTCAGATTGTGTGAGGCATATCGTATAATCATACCCACGGATACTTGAGGTGACATTCGAGTATCTAGGTGACATTAGGGTTTTGGTTGATTTGTGTCTTAAGGTGTTATTCTAGTACGAACTCTAAGGCTGTTTGTGACACTTATTGGAATAGCCCAACGGATTGATTGGAAAGAATAACTTTGAGGTGGTTTCGTTCCCTACCATAAACTCTTCATTTGTTCTCCGCTATTAGTGACTTTGGAGTGACTCTTTGTTGCATGTTGAGGGATAGTTATGTGATCCAATTATGTTATTATTGTTGAGAGGACTTGCACTAGTGAAAGTATGAACCCTAGGCCTTATTTCCATGCATTGCAATACCGTTTACGCTCACTTTTATCATTAGTTACCTTGCTGTTTTTATATTTTCAGATTACAAAAACTATTATCCACTATCCATATACCACTTGTATCACCATCTCTTCGCTGAACTAGTACACATATACAACTTACCATTGTATTGGGTGTGTTGGGGACACAAGAGACTCTTTGTTATTTTGTTGTAGGGTTGCTTGAGAGAGACCATCTTCATCCTACGCCTCCTATGGATTGATAAACCTTAGGTCATCCACTTGAGGGAAATTTGCTAATGTCCTACAAACCTCTGCACTTGGAGGCCCAACAACGTCTACAAGAAGAAGGTTGTGTAGTAGACATCAAGCTCTTTTCTAGCGCCGTTGCCGGGGAGGTTAACGCTTGAAGGTATATCTTTAGATCTTGCAATAGAGTCTTTTAGTTTCTTGTTTTATCACTAGTTTAGTTTATAAAAGAAAATTACAAAAAATGGAATTGAGTTTGCCTCATACGCTTCATCTTTTTAATGTCTTCCGTGAGTATGATGGAAAGGAAAATTGTGCCAAAGTGTTAGAAGAAGAATGCATTAGAATGTTTGGCACTAAATATTTGAATGATGACCACGATTGCAATGTTGTTAGTATGAATTCCTTGAATATCCATGATGATAATGATATGCAAAGCCACAAGCTTGGGGAAGCTATGTTTGATGAAGATGATATTTTTTGTCCCCCAAGTTTTGATGAGCAAATTTATTATGATGAAAGCATGCCTCCTATTTATGATGATTATATCGATGAAAGTGGATTTGGAGAGGTCATGACTTTATTTAGTAATGATTCCACTATTCCGGAAGAGGTTCCAATTGATTATGAGAACAAAGTTGCTACCTATGATGATTATTGTGATGACTTGTATGCTATAAAGAATAATGATATCCATGAAACTTGTCATCATGATTTTAGTTTTCAATTGGATTATGCCTCACATGATAATTATTTTGTTGAGTTTGCTCCCACTATTCCAAACGAGAAGAATTTTGCCTATGTGGAGAGTAATAAAATTTCTATGCTTGTAGATCATGAAAAGAATGATTTAGGTGCTGGTTATATTGTTGAACTCATTCATGATGCTACTGAAAATTATTATGAGGGAGGAACATATGCTTGTAGGAATTGCAATAATATCAAGTTTCCTCTCTATGTGCTTAAAGTTTTGAAGTTATGCTAGTTTTACCTTCCTATGCAAGTTGATTCTTGTTTCCATAAGTTGTTTGCTCACAAAATCCCTATGCATAGGAAGTGGGTTAGACTTAAATGTGCTAGTAATATTCTTCGTGATGCTCTCTTTATGTTCCAATTCTTATCCTTTATGTGAGCATCACTGAAATCATCATGCCTAGCTAGGGGCGTTAAACGATGGCGCTTGCTGGGAGGCAACCCAATTGTATTTTTGTTCTTTGCTTTTTTCTCCTGTTTAGTAATAAATAATTCATCTAGCCTCTGTTTCGATGTGGTTTTATGTTTTTAATTAGTGTTTGTGCCAAGTAGAACCTTTGGGAAGACTTGGGGAAAGTCTTGTTGATCATGCTGTAAAAAACAGAAACTTTAGCACTCACGAGAATTGCTGCCATTTTTATTAGGATAGTGATATTTAGTTAATTCTTTTTGAAGATGATTAATAGATAAATTCCTCAGGTCCAGAAATTTATTTTAGAATTTTATGACTTCTATAAGTATATGTTTGATCCAGATTACTACAGACTGTTCTGTTTTTGACAGATTCTGTTTTTCGTGTGATGTTTGCTTATTTTGATGAATCTATGGCTAGTAAAATAGTTTATAAACCATAGAGAAGTTGGAATACAGTAGGTTTAACAACAATATAAATAAATAATGAGTTCGTTACAGTACCTTGAAGTGGTGATTTATTTTCTTATACTAACGGAGCCTACGAGTTTTCTGTTAAGTTTTGTGTTGTGAAGTTTTCAAGTTTTGGGTAAGGATTCGATGGACTATGGAATAAGGAGTGGCAAGAGCCTAAGCTAGGGGATGACCGAGGCACCCCAAGGTAATATTCAAGGATATCCAAGAGCCTAAGCTTGGGATGCCCCGGAAGGCATCCCCTCTTTCGTCTTCATTCATCAGTAACTTTACTTGGAGCTATATTTTTATTTACCACATGATATGTGTTTTGCTTGGAGCGTCAATTTATTTTGTTAGGATTTGTTTGATTTTATTTATAACAATGTTTTGCATCTTTTATTTCAATAAAAGTGGCATTGATAGCCTTTACTATGCCTATTTTAGAAGTCCACATGTTGCTGTTTGAAAACAGAAAGTTTACCGCTGTTGCAATAATTCCCTAGAAAAGTCAGAATGTGATAAAATGTTGAAACCTTTTGCATATTATGCTTTGATAAATTTACTACAGTGGGAATTTTCTTTCATAATTTTTTGAGCTAGGGAAGTATGGATGTTGCTGCATTCTTTACAGACTGTCCTGTTTAGGCAGATTGCTGTTATGTTTGCATTGTTTGCATTGTTTGCATATGTTTGCTTCTTTAATGATTCTATTTGAGGATAGGACTATTAAATATGCAGATGCATTTAGTATGCAATGTTTAATAATAATTTTAGGGATTTACTACAGTAGAGTATGATAAGGTTTTGGCAATGGTTTATACTAACTTATCTCACGGGTCCTTGTTGAGTTTTGTGTGGATGAAGCTTTTGAGATTTAGGGAGACCTTCATATGAGAGGAATTAAGGAGACACAAAAGCTCAAGCTTGGGGATTCCCAAGGCACCCCAAGATAATATTTCAAGAAGTCTCAAGCATCTAAGCTTGGGGATGCCCCGGTTGGCATCCCACCTTTCTTCTTCAACAACTATCGGTTAGTATCGGTTGATCCTAAGTTTTTGCTTCTTAACATGATGTTTGCCATTCTTAGAATGTCATTTTATTTTGCTTTGCTTGCTGTTTGAATAAAATACCAAGATCTGAAATTATTAAATGTTAGAGAGTCTTCACATAGCTGCATAACTATTCAACCACTCATTGATCTTCACTTATATCTTTTGGAGTAGTTTGTCATTTGCTCTAGTGCTTCACTTATATCTTTTAGAGCATGGTGGTAGTTTTATTTTGAAGAAATAGATGAACTCTCATGCTTCACTTAGATTATTTTGAGAGTCTTAAATAGCATGGTAATTTGCTTAAATAATCCTAATATGCTAGGCATCCAAGAATAGTAAAAACTTTCATATAGAGTATTGAATACTAAGAGAAGTTTGATGCTTGATGATTGTTTTGAGATATGGAGATGGTGATATTAGATTCATGCTAGTTGAGTAGTTGCGAATTTGAGAAATACTTGTGTTGAAGTTTGTGATTCCCGTAGCATGCACGTATGGTGAACCGTTATGTGATGAAGTCGGAGCATGATTTATTTATTGATTGTCCTCCTTATGAGTGGCGGTCGGGGACGAGCGATGGTCTTTTCATACCAATCTATCCCCCTAGGAGCATGCGCGTAGTACTTTGTTTCGATAACTAATAGATTTTTGCAATAAGTATGTGAGTTCTTTATGACTAATGTTGAGTCCATGGATTATACGCACTCTCACCCTTCCACCTTTGCTAGCCTCTCTAGTACCACGCAACTTTCGCAGGTATCATACACCCACCATATACCTTCCTCAAAACAGCCACCATACCTACCTATTATGGCATTTCCATAGCCATTCCAAGATATATTGCCATGCAACTTTCCACCGTTCCATTTATTATAACACACTCCATCATTGTCATATTGCTTTGCATGATCATGTAGTTGACATCGTATTTGTGGCAAAGCCATCGTTCATAATTCTTTCATACATGTCACTCATGCATCATTGCACATCCCGGTACACCGCCCGAGGCATTCATATAGAGTCATATCTTATTCTAAGTATTGAGTTGTAATTCTTGAGTTGTAAGTAAATAAAAGTGTGATGATCATCATTATTAGAGCATTGTCCCAGTGAGGAAAGGGTGATGGAGACTATGATTCCCCCATAAGTCGGGATGAGACCCCGGACGAAAATAAATAAATAAAACAGGCCAAAGAAGCCCAAATAAAAAAGAGAGAAAAGAGGCCATAAAAAAAGAGAAGGCCCAAATAAAAAAATGGGAGAAAAAGAGAGAAGGGGCAATGCTACTATCCTTTTACCACACTTGTGCTTCAAAGTAGCACCATGGTCTTCATAATCGAGAGTCTCCTATGTTGTCACTTTCATATACTAGTGGGAATCTTTCATTATAGAACTTGGCTTGTATATTCCAATGATGGGCTTCCTCAAGTGCCCTAGGTCTTCGTGAGCATGCAAGTTGGATGCACACCCACTTAGTTTCTTTTGTTGAGCTTTCATATACTTATAGCTCTAGTGCATTCGTTACATGGCAATCCCTACTCACTCACATTGATATCTATTGATGGGCATCTCCATAGCCCGTTGATACTCCTAGTTGATGTGAGACTATCTTCTCCTTTTTGTCTTCTCCACAACCACCATTCTATTCCACCTATAGTGCTATGTCCATGGCTCACGCTCATGTATTGCGTGAAGATTGAAAAAGTTTGAGAACATTAAAATTATGAAACAATTGCTTGGCTTGTCATCGGGGTTGTGCATGATTTAAATACTTTGTGTGGTGAAGATAGAGCACAGCCAGACTATATGATTTTGTAGGGATAACTTTATTTGGCCATGTTATTTTGAGAAGACATAATTGCTTAGTTAGTATGCTTGAAGTATTATCATTTTTATGTCAATATGAACTTTTGTCTTGAATCTTTGAGATCTGAATATTCCTACCACAATTAAGAAGAATTACATTGAAATTATGCCAAGTAGCACTCCGCATCAAAAATTCCGTTTTTATCATTTACCTACTCGAGGACGAGCAGGAATTAAGCTTGGGGATGCTTGATACGTCTCCAATGTATCTATAATTTTTGATTGCTCCATGCTATGTTATCTACTGTTTTGGGCAATATTGGGCTTTATTATCCACTTTTATATTATTTTTGGGACTAACCTATTAACCGGAGGCCCATCCCAGAATTGTTGTTTTTTGCCTATTTCAGTGTTTCAAAGAAAAGGAATATCAAACGGAGTCGAAACAGAATGAAATCAACTGGAGAAGTTATTTTTGGAAGGAAAGCTACCGGATGGACTTGGACCCCACGTCAGGAGCCAAGGGAGGTGCTCACGAGGGTGGGGGGCGCCCCCCCCCCTAGGGCACGCCCCCTGCCTCGTGGGGCCCCCGAAGCTCCATCGACGTACTTCCTGCACCCATATATACTCACGTACCCTAAAACTTCCAAAACGGAGAATAGATCAAGAGTTCCACTGCCAAAAGCCTCCGTAGCCACCGAAAACCAATCTAGACCCGTTCCGGCACCCTACCGGAGGGGGCAATCCCTCTCCGGTGGCCATCTTCATCATCCTGGTGCTCTCCATGACGAGGAGGGAGTAGTTCTCCCTCGAGGCTGAGGGTATGTACCAGTAGCTATGTGTTTGATCTCTCTCTCTCTCGTGTTCTTGAGGTGGTACGATCTTGATGTATCGCGAGCTTTGCTATTATAGTTGGATCTTATGATGTTTTCTCCCCCCTCTACTCTCTTGTAATGGATTGAGTTTCCCCTTTGAAGTTATCTTATCGGATTGAGTCTTTAAAGATTTGAGAACACTTGATGTATGTCTTGCCGTGTGTATCTGTGGTGACAATGGGATACCACGTGATTCACTTGATGTATGTTTTGGTGATCAACTTGTGGGTTCCGCCCATGAACCTATGCATAGGGGTTGGCACACGTTTTCGTCGTGATTCTCCGGTAGAAACTTTGGGGCACTCTTTGAGGTCCTTTGTGTTGGTTGAATAGATGAATCTTAGATTGTGTGACGCATATCGTATAATCATATCCACGGATACTTGAGGTGACATTGGAGTATCTAGGTGACATTAGGGTTTTGGTTGATTTGTGTCTTAAGGTGTTATTCTAGTACGAACTCTAGGGCTGTTTGTGACACTTACAGGAATAGCCCAACGGATTGATTGGAAAGAATAACTTTGAGGTGGTTTCATACCCTATCATAAACTCTTCGTTTGTTCTCCGCTATTAGTGACTTTGGAGTGACTCTTTGTTGCATGTTGAGGGATAGTTATGTGATCCAATTATGTTATTATTGTTGAGAGGACTTGCACTAGTGAAAGTATGAACCCTAGGCCTTATTTCCACGCATTGCAATACCGTTTACGCTCACTTTTATCATTAGTTACCTTGCTGTTTTTATATTTTCAGATTACAAAAACTATTATCCACTATCCATATACCACCTGTATCACCATCTCTTCGCCGAACTAGTGCACCTATACAACTTACCATTGTATTCGGTGTGTTGGGGACACAAGAGACTCTTTGTTATTTGGTTGTAGGGTTGCTTGAGAGAGACCATCTTTATCCTACGCCTCCGACGGATTGATAAACCTTAGGTCATCCACTTGAGGGAAATTTGCTACTGTCCTACAAACTTCTGCACTTGGAGGCCCAACAACGTCTACAAGAAGAAGGTTGTGTAGTAGACATCACGGCGCCGAGAGCAGAAGCAGGTGTAGCGGAGAAATCTGAGGAAGAGGAAGGAGATTGAGGGCGCACTGTTCAAAAGCCCCGGTCCGGTGCTTTATATAAGGACACTTTCGAGTGACTGACTTGTAGGCCCGGACGATCCTATCAAATACCGCAATAGTCGCGCGCGCGATACGTGGCAAAAAAGGTGGCGCGGGGATCGAGGCGACCTACCTAATCCATCCCGATTACCGTGGCCTCCCCAGCCTAGCGCGCTTCCCAAAATTCGAATCCCGTGAAATCCGCAGACGGCAGAACAACCCGCCAGACGGAAGATTGGTTCCATATCAACACCCGAAACTTAACAACAAAAGTTCACTCAACAAAACCAAGAATGGATCAAGGCGACTGAACAAGCAGCTGAAGTCATCATAAAGGTTCATTCGACCTTTGGGCAAGATATTCTCAAAGCACAAAAGCTGAATCGGAGGGGTTATCAACTCCTTCTCCACTCGAACCCTGAACCATTCGGGGGCTAATGATAAAGCTATGTACCTAGGGTAGGGTCATGGACCTGACCCAGACATCCTACCCTAGGACAGCACCCTAAAGCCATGATCATTCAAAGAGTACCATCATCTACTCGACCATAGATGTTCCACTTGGAAGAGTCAATGTCACTCGACCGTCACAAAAGTCACTCGACGGGCAGAAGAGCTAAAGTCACTCTGCACGAACAACGGTCGAGCATTTACTTGTAGTCTTAATTGTCATTTATAGCACCTAAATACAGGCGTTACCAGTAACATCTCCATCTTTATGTACCTTAAACCCTTTGTAACTGAGGGCGAGAGGGGTCTGGCGAACTTTATATAAGCCACCCCCCTCCTCAGGGACAAGGGTTCGCACCCCCTGTAACTCACACGCATATAATCCAATCGACCGCCTCCGGGCTCCGAGACGTAGGGCTGTTACTTCCTCCGAGAAGGGTCTGAACTCATAAAACTCGCGTGTACAACTCCATAGCTAAGATCTTTGCCTCTACATCCCTACCCCCCTATCTTACTGTCAGACTTAGAACCATGACAGTGCATGCTTGCATGCAGACATGTTGATGTGATTTAAAACCCACTCACATGCATGCGCCACGATATTTCTGCATACTTGCATGTGGCGTAGTGCGGAGCCTCTCAGTGTCTAGATCAAACGGCTATTATGGACTGATTTACTTCATCTAACGGCTACATCAATTTTGATGATGTGGCTCAAGGAGAGGATAGAGAATTCCTAGTAGTGGGGGCTAGCTATTACTAGTAGATAAGTCTTTGTAGAGATTCCACTACATACGAAACAGAATGAATGAATCTACACTTAAAATGCATCTATATACATCCACATGTGGTTCATGGTGAAATCTCTACAAAGACTTATATTTAGGAACGGGGAAGACGGCATACTAAGCAAGCTTCTCCTTGTTCTGCGAGTTGACAGGACACATCAAAAGTACTCCAGTGTATAGAGCCTTGCCTCTAAGGTAGGCCCCACATGGTTTGCCTCTTTTTTTAACATAACACGTCAAGTCGCAATTTGTTTGTTCACCCATGGTAGACGATCCTCCCTCCACCAAGTGGACAACCAGTACACGTGCCAAATTACCACGTGGGCTGCCTTTTTCATACAGAAATGAGCTCCACAGTGTACCCACGCGGGTGTGGTTGGGAAAGAGACGGGAGTACGTGCGCCGTGCATGCACCTCTTCTCTTTGTGCACGTCCCCCACCTACGTGGGTGTGTGTGAGAGATACAAACCGTGTTCGTGAGTGTTTTTTGTTTTGGGGTGGGGGTGGGGTGGGGGGTTGATTTCGTGAATTATTTGTGGGAATGTGTGTCGATGACATCTCAAACAAAATTTGCATGCAATGTGTGTGAAATGGAGGCGTATCCATATCATACATAGAGGGTCGGGCAATCCACGAGAAGAGAGAGAGGGGTCATAGCTATCGATAGAGTCGAAGAGAGGATCAAGTGGGTGGGTGCGAGGTCGATGAAGAGAGCCATCAAAATTGTGTGTGTGTGCAAGTC
>NC_041380.1:317637403-317640337 GCF_002162155.2 Triticum dicoccoides | reverse complement strand
TGTGTGCAAGTCAAAGATATAGGGCGACTGGCCTAACAGAATGTTAGAGGGCACATGTCAAGTTTGTGTGTGGCAGGGAGACATGACTAGAGCGCTCGATGTATCGGTGTGTGTGGGGGGGGAGGGGGTGGGGGAGGGGTAGGCAGAGGCCTAACTATAGAGGTAGAACGACTCGTATATGTGTTGAGAAGGAGAGACCCAGCTATGTCCTCAGGTAGATCGGTCGACATCCATACATAACTGAAGGATGGGAAATATGATGGGACAGAGAGAGAGGAGAGAGGGAGGGAGGGAGAGGGAGGGAGAGGGGTAGAGTGCTGGATGGGTGATGGAGTTGCTTCTCGAAGATGGTGGGAGAGGCCTACTAGACAAACTGAGGGTGGAACTACAATGTTATCAATAAGAGTGGGGATGTGTTTCTGTGTGTGCCTGTGTGTGATAGATCTGTCGGGACGCATCCATGGATGATGAAGGGGAACCATGTGTTTGGTAAGAAAACCTAACTAGATCAGTAGATCAATTGTTATTTGTCGGAGGAAGGGAGAGACACAACTAATGAGGTAGATCAATTGAGGTGTGGGTAAAAACGAGTTATAAGGACCTAGCTAGCTATATGTATAGCGAGAGATCGGTCAGTGTATGTCCATTTGTTAGAGGCAAATAAGGCCCAGCGAGACGGATAGACAGAGAGAATGGAGCTAGGAGGTGGTGCGAGAGGCCCAACTACTAGCTAGATATGGGGAGGAGTGTGCGGTTGTGAGATCGATGAAAAGAGGGGCGAGAGTTTACACGTGTGTCTGACCGTATGAGAGACACGAGGCAAGGACACATAAAGGAGGAGATTGAAGGTGTGTGTGTATGTTGTAGGCAGGCATCGCTGGAGAGGTTTATCGATCAGTGTGTTGGAAAGGAGTTGTGGAGACTCTGGGAGAACGACCTAAAGAAAAAATGAATGTGCCCGGTGTATAGAATGTTGAGGGAGGGGGAGGGTGTGTGCATGCACGAGAGAAAGTTAGTGGTAGCTACAAAGGTTAGAGGATTGTGTGGGTGTAAGAGACTAACAAAGATCATAATTTGATATGAAAGATGATTCATATATTTGAATAGGAGATCATAGTGTTTTAAACATTGCATGCATGAATATAGCGGTGATACACGTGTTGTGCACATGTTATACCATAATGTGATAATGCATGGCTTTTGCAACTCACAGCTAAATGCCGAACAATCTAAACCATACTATACACACATTTTATTTGAATTTGTGATAATGTGTGGCGTTTGCAGCTTACAACTAAATATCGAACAATCTAAACAATACTATATATCGAACATTCTCACATTTTATTTGAATTTGTGGTAATGTGTGGTGTTTGCAACTCACATCTAAATACTTGTAGGCGTAGGGGGCGGGGCACCATACATAATGTGATAAACACATTATACATATGAGACATGGTTTAGATTATGAAGATCTAGCTAGAGCTAGAAATGTAATGTGACTTGAAATCAAAATAAAGTGGATTCAAAAAATCTAGTTCGAGTTCATATAGTACACATAGTTCATACGTAACTCGAGACTAATCATGTGGTGTGCTGTGAAGATAATACACAAATGATGGTTTAACTTGACAATAATGATGATTGTAGATCTTATTAAAACAGAGAAACGAATTCAAATGCTTTGACTTCACAACAATCATTACTGTAGATCTTATTCAAATAGAGAAACGAATTCAAATTTAGTTCATATTGAAGCGGTAGTATATACGTTTGGAATGCACTAAAACGTTCATTTGAGTAGTAGGCTGCATGCATTATACACGTAGTGAAATATTTTAATTGAACATAACATGAATTCAAAGTTTTGAATGACATTTATAGTGCGCGTTGATTTGGTATAGTACACGTTAGGCTTGTCCAGAAATTTCAACCCGTGCCTTGTTAGCCCGAAATATTTAAGATATATCTTTGCCTCGTTGTGCTCCGACAACTCCCTCCATCTCAACCCGAGCATTGCTATTCCGAAATTACAACGCACGCAAAAACTCCCACCTCCTGTGAAATCCCGACACGTGAAATGCCTGTGGTACCCCTGAACCAAAAGAACCGCCTCAAATCGGTGGGGGTACTTTCGTAACTTACCCCACATTTCAGACAAGCGCGTCTCTAAGCCATGGTTCCCCACTGCCATCCCATCCGCCCACCCATTCGTACACCAAGGCCGCGAAAACTCGTGACGAAACCCCACACCCTGCTCCGTCTGCCACCCAGCCGGAGCCTCTTCCCCGACGATGTCGTCCACAGCAACACCTCGACGTCCCTCATCCACCATACCGGATGAGGATCCGTCGTCGATCTCATCATCCCGCCGGTTCAGCCACCCCGTCCTCCACCTCCAAGGAGCTGCCCCGATGTTCCCCTCATCTTTCGCGCTACCTCCATTCCCACACCGCCGTCTTCGCTTGCACCACCGGAAGAGCATCATCATCACCATTTCCTCGGATGAAGCGGCGGCCTAATCGGCGCCACCAAAGAGGTTGTACACTAATTGCCGCATTTTCTTCTTGATTCGATCTCACGGTGCTGCCGGCGCTCGGTCCCGAGCCGACACGGCACGGCTCCATCCACGGCGGCGTCGCCGGCCACTTCCTCCACGACGTCGCTCCCTCGGCGGCGACGTCCACATTAGTAGGAGTTGTTCCTGCTTTAGCTCTCGCTCGCGCTGCTGCTCTGCTCTTTCTCTCGGTCCCCTACCTGGTCTGCTCTTCCTATTGCTCTTGATCGCGTTGCTGCTCTCGCTCTTGCTCTTGCTTGCGATGTTGCTCCGATTTAGCTACACTTCAGTCGACTGAATCGACTTTTGGGTCAGTCGATTTTCAGGGGGTGGGGGGGCTCACCGGGGTGAAGGAGGAACCAGCCGCAGCGGGAAGG
>NC_041380.1:317627768-317636969 GCF_002162155.2 Triticum dicoccoides | reverse complement strand
GGGAGTGTTTTCGGGGCGGGCAGGGCGGTGCACCGCTGGCCGCGGGCGGCGGGGGGGCTACTGTTTGACCGGTGGTGGCTGGCGGCTCAGGGGGGTGGAGGTTGAAGATGAACCGCAGGCCCTTGATTTTGTATCCAACGGCTGCAAAATCGACTGACCAGAGATGAAAAAGTCAGTCGACCGACGTGTAGCCTCACCTTGCTAGTGCGTTCAGTTTCGACGGCAAAATTCAGTTTTGACAGCAAAATTCAGTTTCGACAGTTAAGTTCAGTTTCGACAGTTAAGTTCAGTTTCGACAGTTAAGTTCAGAGATGAGCGACTGATGTATTTTACATCTAGCACTTTGTGGTTATGTATTTTACGTCATGTATTGGAGATGCTATTAGAATTCCACTCAGGTTAACGTTGTTCGTTGTCTCTCTTGTCCTGCTTCAGCCTCGGCGTCGTACAACTCATCGGAGCTGCTCCAACGACGAAACCCTCCATCACAGCGGAGCAGTACCTCAGGCTCTGTCATGGGTTTGTCATGGCATATGTCCTTGTGAAAGGACTTAGTCGTGGAGCCATCGCAACGGGTTATCTTAAAGGGGTTAAACCGGACAAGGGGACACGGGGAGTTTATACTAGTTCGGCCCCTTCGATGAAGGTAAAAGCCTACGTCTAGTTGTGATTGATATTGCTGGGGTTTCGAAGGCCAAGGAGCAAATCCGCTTTGTCTGGCTCTCGAGTTGTTGTCTGTTATCCCTAAACCGCTGTCGGGTCGTCCCTCTATATACATAGGTTGACGCCCGCCGGTTTACAGAGTCCCAAAGCCGGATCATAAACGTGTCTGGTTCGGTCTCTATCCTTCCTATCTTACAATGCAAGTTACATAACAAGGTCGGTTTACATCTACAGGCCTTAACTCACCTCTGGGCCTTGGGCCTTCATAAAGCGCCATCATTCTTATGTCTTCATGGGCTTCTAATCTTCATAGGGTTAATCCGGCTACCCCTGGCCGGTTTACGTCCAGTAGTAATATCCCCAACATTATGAAAGAAATATGCCCTAGAGGCAATAATAAAGTTATTATTTATTTCCTTATATCATGATAAATGTTTATTATTCATGCTAGAATTGTATTAACCGGAAACATAATACATGTGTGAATACATAGACAAACTTAGTGTCACTAGTATGCCTCTACTTGACTAGCTCGTTAATCAAAGATGGTTATGTTTCCTAACCATGAACAAAGTGTTGTTATTTGATTAACGAGGTCACATCATTAGTTGAATGATCTGATTGACATGACCCATTCCATTAGCTTAGCACCCGATCGTTTAGTATGTTGCTACTGCTTTCTTCATGACTTATACATGTTCCTGTGACTATGAGATTATGCAACTCCCGTTTGCTGGAGGAACACTTTGGGTGCTACCAAACGTCACAATGTAACTGGGTGATTATAAAGGAGTATTACAGGTGTCTCCAAAGGTAAATGTTGGGTTGGCGTATTTCGAGATTAGGATTTGTCACTCCGATTGTCGGAGAGGTATCTCTGGGCCCTCTCGGTAATACACATCACATAAGCCTTGCAAGCATTGCAACTAATGAGTTAGTTGTGAGATGATGTATTACGGAACGAGTAAAGAGACTTGTCGGTAACGAGATTGAACTAGGTATTGGATACCGACGATCGAATCTCGGGCAAGTAACATACCGATGACAAAGGGAACAACGTATGTTGTTATGCGGTCTGACCGATAAAGATCTTCGTAGAATATGTAGGAACCAATATGGGCATCCAGGTCCCGCTATTGGTTATTGACCGGAGACGTGTCTCGGTCATGTCTACATTGTTCTCGAACCCGTAGGGTCCGCACGCTTAAGGTTACGATGATAGTTATATTATGAGTTTATGCATTTTGATGTACCGAAGGTTATTCAGAGTCCCGAATGTGATCACGGACATGACGAGGAGTCTCGAAATGGTCGAGACATAAAGATTTATATATTGGAAGCCTATGTTTGGATATCGGAAGTGTTCCGGGTAAAATCGGGATTTTACCGGAGTACCGGGAGGTTACAGGAACCCCCCGGGAGCTATATGGGCCTTAGTGGGCTTTAGTGGAAAGGAGAAAGGGGCAGCCCAAGGTGGCTGTGCACCTCCCCCCTTCCCCTAGTCCTATTAGGACTAGGAGAGGTGGCCGGCCCCCTCTCTCTCTTTCCCCCCTCAAGGAATCCTATTCCAACTAGGATTGGGGGGAATCCTACTCCCAGAGGGAGTAGGACTCTCCTGGCGTGCCTCCTATGGCCGGCCAGCCCTCCCCCCTCTAGTCCTTTATATACTGAGGTAGAGGCACCCTAGAACACACAAGTTGATCCACATGATCTATTCCTTAGCCGTGTGCGGTGCCCCCAGCCACCATATTCCTCGATAATACTGTAGCAGAGTTTAGGCGAAGCCCTGCTGCTGTAGAGCATCAAGATCGTCACCATGCCGTCGTGCTGACGGAACTCTTCCCCGACACTTTGCTGGATCGGAGTTCGGGGATCGTCATCGAGCTGAACGTGTGCTCGAACTCGGAGGTGTCGTAGTTTCGGTGCTTGATCGGTTGGATCGTGAAGACGTACGACTACTTCCTCTATGTTGCGTCAACGCTTCCGCAGTCGGTCTGCGTGGGTACGTAGACAACACTCTCCCCTCTCGTTGCTATGCATCACATGATCTTGCGTGTGCGTAGGAATTTTTTTGAAATTACTACGAAACCCTACAGTGGCATCAGAGCCTAGGTTATTTATGTTGATGTTATATGCACGAGTAGAACACAAGTGAGTTGTGGGCGATATAAGTCATACTGCCTACCAGCATGTCATACTTTGGATTGGCGGCATTGTTGGACGAGAGGACTCGGACCAACATTACGCGTACGCTTACGCGAGACCGGTTTCCCCGACGTGCTTTGCACATAGGTGGCTTGCGGGCGACTGTCTCTCCAACTTTAGTTAAACCGTGTATGGCTACGCCCGGTCCTTGCGAAGGTTAAAATGGAGTCTATTTGACAAACTATCGTTGTGGTTTTGATGCATAGGTGAGATTGGTTCTTGCTTAAGCCCGTAGCAGCCACGTAAAACTTGCAACAACAAAGTAGAGGACGCCTAACTTGTTTTTGCAGGGCATGTTGTGATGTGATATGGTCAAGGCATGATGCTAAATTTTATTGTATGAGATGATCATGTTTTGTAACTGAGTTATCGGCAACTGGCAGGAGCCATATGGTTGTCGCTTTATTGTATGCAATGCAATCGCGATGTAATGCTTTACTTTATTACTAAGCGGTAGTGATAGTCATAGAAGCATAAGATTGGTGAGATGACAACGATGCTACGATGGAGATCAAGGTGTCGCGCCGGTGACGATGGTGATCATGACGGTGCTTCGGAGATGGAGATCACAGGCACAAGATGATGATGGCCATATCATATCACTTATATTGATTGCATGTGATGTTTATCTTATATGCATCTTATCTTGCTTTGATTGACGGTAGCATTATAAGATGATCTCTCACTAAATTATCAAGAAGTGTTCTCCCTGAGTATGCACCGTTGCCAAAGTTCGTCGTGCCCAGACACCACGTGATGATCGGGTGTGATAAGCTCTACGTCCATCTACAATGGGTGCAAGCCAGTTTTGCACACGCAGAATACTCAGGTTAAACTTGACAAGCCTAGCATATGCAGATATGGCCTCGGAACACGGAGACCGAAAGGTCGAGCGTGAATCATATAGTAGATATGATCAACATAACGATGTTCACCATTGAAAACTACTCCATCTCATGTGATGATCGGTTATGGTTTAGTTGATTTGGATCACGTAATCACTTAGAGGATTAGAGGGATGTCTATCTAAGTGGGAGTTCTTAAGTAATATGATTAATTGAACTTAAATTTATCATGAACTTAGTACCTGATAGTATCTTACTTGTTTATGTTGATTGTAGATAGATGGCTCGTGCTGTTGTTCCGTTAAATTTTAATGCGTTCCTTGAGAAAGCAAAGTTGAAAGATGATGGTAGCAATTACACGGACTAGGTCCGTAACTTGAGGATTATCCTCATTGCTGCACAGAAGAATTATGTCCTGGAAGCACCGCTAGGTGCCAGGCCTGCTGCTGGAGCAACACCAGATGTTATGAACGTCTGGCAGAGCAAAGCTGATGACTACTCGATAGTTCAGTGTGCCATGCTTTACGGCTTAGAATCGGGACTTCAACGACGTTTTGAACGTCATGGAGCATATGAGATGTTCCAGGAGTTGAAGTTAATATTTCAAGCAAATGCCCGGATTGAGAGATATGAAGTCTCCAATAAGTTCTATAGCTGCAAGATGGAGGAGAACAGTTCTGTCAGTGAGCATATACTCAAAATGTCTGGGTATAATAATCACTTGATTCAATTGGGAGTTAATCTTCCGGATGATTGCGTCATTGACAGAATTCTCCAATCACTGCCACCAAGCTACAAGAGCTTCGTGATGAACTATAATATGCAAGGGATGAACAAGACAATTCCCGAGCTCTTCGCAATGCTAAAGGCTGCGGAGGTAGAAATCAAGAAGGAGCATCAAGTGTTGATGGTCAACAAGACCACTAGTTTCAAGAAAAAGGGCAAAGGGAAGAAGAAGGGGAACTTCAAGAAGAACAGCAAGCAAGTTGCTGCTCAAGAGAAGAAACCCAAGTCTGGACCTAAGCATGAAACTGAGTGCTTCTACTGCAAGCAGACTGGTCACTGGAAGCGGAACTGCCCCAAGTATTTGGCGGATAAGAAGGATGGCAAGGTGAACAAAGGTATATGTGATATACATGTTATTGATGTGTACCTTACTAGAGCTCGCAGTAGCACCTGGGTATTTGATACTGGTTCTGTTGCTAATATTTGCAACTCGAAACAGGGACTACGGAATAAGCAGGCACTGGCAAAGGACGAGGTGACGATGCGCGTGGGAAACGGTTCCAAAGTCGATGTGATCGCGATCGGCACGGTACCTCTACATCTACCTTCGGGATTAATATTAGACCTAAATAATTGTTATTTGGTGCCAGCGTTGAGCATGAACATTATATCTGGATCTTGTTTGATGCGAGACGGTTATTCATTTAAATCAGAGAATAATGGTTGTTCTATTTATATGAGTAATATCTTTTATGGTCATGCACCTTTGAAGAGTGGTCTATTTTTGATGAATCTCGATAGTAGTGATACACATATTCATAATGTTGAAGCCAAAAGATGCAGAGTTGATAATGAAAGTGCAACTTATTTGTGGCACTGTCGTTTAGGTCATATCGGTGTAAAGAGCATGAAGAAACTCCATACTGATGGACTTTTGGAACCACTTGATTATGAATCACTTGGTACTTGCAAACCGTGCCTCATGGGCAAGATGACTAAAACACCGTTCTCTGGTTCTATGGAGAGAGCAACAGATTTGTTGGAAATCATACATACCGATGTATGTGGTCCGATGAATGTTGAGGCTCGTGGCGGATATCGTTATTTTCTCACCTCCACAGATGACTTAAGCAGATATGGGTATATCTACTTAATGAAACATAAGTCTGAAACATTTGAAAAGTTCAAAGAATTTCAGAGTGAAGTTGAAAATCATCGTAACAAGAAAATAAAGTTTCTACGATCTGATCGTGGAGGAGAATATTTGAGTTACTAGTTTGGTGTACATTTGAAAAATTGTGGAATAGTTTCGCAACTCACGCCACCCGGAACACCACAGCGTAATGGTGTGTCCGAACATCGTAATCGTACTTTACTAGATATGGTGCGATCTATGATGTCTCTTACTGATTTACCGCTATCGTTTTGGTGTTATGCTTTAGAGACGGCCGCATTCACGTTAAATAGGGCACCATCAAAATCCGTTGAGACGACGCCTTATGAACAGTGGTTTGGCAAGAAACCAAAGTTGTCGTTTCTTAAAGTTTGGGGCTGCGATGCTTATGTGAAAAAGCTTCAACCTGATAAGCTCGAACCCAAATCGGAGAAATGTGTCTTCATAGGATACCCAAAGGAGACTGTTGGGTACACCTTCTATCACAGATCCGAAGGCAAGACATTCGTTGCTAAGAATGGATCCTTTCTAGAGAAGGAGTTTCTCTCGAAAGAAGTGAGTGGGAGGAAAGTAGAACTTGACGAGGTAACTGTACCTGCTCCTTTATTGGAAAGTAGTACATCACAGAAAGCTGTTTCTGCGACACCTACACCAATAAGTGAGGAAGCTAATGATGATGATCATGAAACTTCAGATCAAGATACTACTGAACCTCGTAGATCAACCAGAGTAAGATCCGCGCCAGAGTGGTACGGTAATCCTGTTCTGGAAATCATGCTACTAGATCATGATGAACCTACGAACTATGAAGAAGCGATGGTGAGCCCAGATTCCGCAAAGTGGCTTGAAGCCATGAAATCTGAGATGGGATCCATGTATGAGAACAAAGTATGGACTTTGGTTGACTTGCCCGATGATCGGCAAGCAATTGAGAATAAATGGATCTTCAAAAGGAAGACTGACGCTGATGGTAATGTTACTGTCTACAAAGCTCGACTTGTCGCAAAAGGTTTTCGACAAGTTCAAGGGGTTGACTACGATGAGACCTTCTCACCCGTAGCAATGCTTAAGTCTGTCCGAATCATGTTAGCAATTGCCGCATTTTATGATTATGAAATTTGGCAGATGGATGTCAAAACTGCATTCCTGAATGGATTTCTGGAAGAAGAGTTGTATATGATGCAACCGGAAGGTTTTGTCGATCCAAAGGGGGCTAACAAAGTGTGCAAGCTCCAGCGTTCCATTTATGGACTGGTGCAAGCCTCTCGGAGTTGGAATAAACGTTTTGATAGTGTGATCAAAGCATTTGGTTTTATACAGACTTTTGGAGAAGCCTGTATTTACAAGAAAGTGAGTGGGAGCTCTGTAGCATTTCTGATATTATATGTGGATGACATATTGCTGATTGGAAATGATATAGAATTTCTGGATAGCATAAAGGGATACTTGAATAAGAGTTTTTCAATGAAAGACCTCGGTGAAGTTGCTTACATATTAGGCATAAAGATCTATAGAGATAGATCAAGACGCTTAATTGGACTTTCACAAAGCACATACCTTGACAAGATTTTGAAGAAGTTCAAAATGGATCAAGCAAAGAAAGGGTTCTTGCCTGTGTTACAAGGTGTGAAGTTGAGTCAGACTCAATGCCCGACCACTGCAGAAGATAGAGAGAAAATGAAAGATGTTCCCTATGCTTCAGCCATAGGCTCTATCATGTATGCAATGTTGTGTACCAGACCTGATGTGTGCCTTGCTATAAGTTTAGCAGGGAGGTACCAAAGTAATCCAGGAGTGGATCACTGGACAGCGGTCAAGAACATCCTGAAATACCTGAAAAGGACTAAGGATATGTTTCTCGTATATGGAGGTGACAAAGATCTCACCGTAAAAGGTTACGTTGATGCAAGCTTTGACACTGATCCAGACGATCCTAAATCGCAAACCGGATACGTGTTTACATTAAACGGTGGAGCTATCAGTTGGTGCAGTTCTAAACAAAGCGTCGTAGAGGGATCTACATGTGAAGCGGAGTACATAGCTGCTTCGGAAGCAGCGAACGAAGGAGTCTGGATGAAGGAGTTCATATCCGATCTAGGTGTCATACCTAGTGCATCGGGTCCAATGAAAATCTTTTGTGACAATACTGGTGCAATTGCCTTGGCAAAGGAATCCAGATTTCACAAAAGGACCAAACACATCAAGAGACGCTTCAATTCCATCCGGGATCTAGTCCAGGTGGGAGACATAGAGATTTGCAAGATACATACGGATCTGAATGTTGCAGACCCGTTGACTAAGCCTCTTCCACGAGCAAACATGATCAGCACCAAAGCTCCATGGGTGTTAGAATCATTACAGTATAATCTAGATTATTGACTCTAGTGCAAGTGGGATACTGAAGGAAGTATGCCCTAGAGGCAATAATAAAGTTATTATTTATTTCCTTATATCATGATAAATGTTTATTATTCATGCTAGAATTGTATTAACCGGAAACATAATACATGTGTGAATACATAGACAAACTTAGTGTCACTAGTATGCCTTCTACTTGACTAGCTCGTTAATCAAAGATGGTTATGTTTCTTAACCATGAACAAAGTGTTGTTATTTGATTAACGAGGTCACATCATTAGTTGAATGATCTGATTGACATGACCCATTCCATTAGCTTAGCACCCGATCGTTTAGTATGTTGCTATTGCTTTCTTCATGACTTATACATGTTCCTATGACTATGAGATTATGCAACTCCCGTTTGCCGGAGGAACACTTTGGGTGCTACCAAACGTCACAATGTAACTGGGTGATTATAAAGGAGTATTACAGGTGTCTCCAAACGTAAATGTTGGGTTGGCGTATTTCGAGATTAGGATTTGTCACTCCGATTGTCGGAGAGGTATCTCTGGGCCCTCTCGGTAATACACATCACATAAGCCTTGCAAGCATTGCAACTAATGAGTTAGTTGTGAGATGATGTGTTACGGAACGAGTAAAGAGACTTGTCGGTAACGAGATTGAACTAGGTATTGGATACCGACGATCGAATCTCGGGCAAGTAACATACCGATGACAAAGGGAACAACGTATGTTGTTATGCGGTCTAACCGATAAAGATCTTCGTAGAATATGTAGGAACCAATATGGGCATCCATGTCCCGCTATTGGTTATTGACCGGAGACGTGTCTCGGTCATGTCTACATTGTTCTCGAACCCGTAGGGTCCGCACGCTTAAGGTTACGATGACAGTTATATTATGAGTTTATGCATTTTGATGTACCGAAGGTTGTTCGGAGTCCCGGATGTGATCACGGACATGACGAGGAGTCTCGAAATGGTCGAGACATAAAGATTTATATATTGGAAGCCTATGTTTGGATATCGGAAGTGTTCCGGTTAAAATCAGGATTTTACCGGAGTACCGGGAGGTTACAGGAACCCCCCGGGAGCTATATGGGCCTTAGTGGGCTTTAGTGGAAAGGACAAAGGGGCAGCCCAAGGTGGCTGTGCGCCTCCCCCTTCCCCTAGTCCTATTAGGACTAGGAGAGGTGGTCGTCCCCCTCTCTCTCTTTCCCCCCTCAAGG
>NC_041380.1:317608036-317627432 GCF_002162155.2 Triticum dicoccoides | reverse complement strand
GCCTCCTATGGCCGGCCAGCCCTCCCCCCTCTAGTCCTTTATATACTGAGGTAGAGGCACCCTAGAACACACAAGTTGATCCACGTGATCTATTCCTTAGCCGTGTGCGGTGCCCCCAGCCACCATATTCCTTGATAATACTGTAGCGGAGTTTAGGCGAAGCCCTGCTGCTGTAGAGCATCAAGATCGTCACCATGCCGTCGTGCTGACGGAACTCTTCCCCGACACTTTGCTGGATCGGAGTCCGGGGATCGTCATCGAGCTGAACGTGTGCTCGAACTCGGAGGTGCCATAGTTTCGGTGCTTGATCGGTTGGATCGTGAAGACGTACGACTACTTCCTCTACGTTGCGTCAACGCTTCCGCAGTCGGTCTGCGTGGGTACGTAGACAACACTCTCCCCTCTCGTTGCTATGCATCACATGATCTTGCGTGTCCGTAGGAAATTTTTTGAAATTACTACGAAACCCTACACATTAGGCCCCAGATTGGTTTGAACTTGTTCATGTCAATCTTCAATACTTAGAAAAATTCCTCCCTTGCATCTTCACCTTGATCTTGTAAACCGGCATTTCTTTTCCAGCTTTTTGTTTCACAATGGCCAAATAGTTTGCCGCTTGCAATTGGGCTCGTTCCCGGGTCACCGAGGAACAGTTGAACGGGATGGTCAGCATTGGCACCTCGCCTAAGAAAACTGAAATTCGATCGCGAGTTCCAGGAACAGAAAATCCTCCAACCCCAAGGCAGGGCGAGGTTGTGGTCTTTGTCAACCACATAGGCCGTGGTTTCAAACCGCCAGGGTCAAAGTTCTACCGAGATGTGCTTGCTAGTTTCCAACTCCATCCTCAAGATATCGGACCCAACTCGGTGTCCAATCTATGCAACTTCCAGGTCTTCTGTGAAGTGTATTTACAAGAAGAACCGACTGCTGAACTGTTCCGGGACTTCTTTCATCTGAACAGGCGCACAGAATTTGTAAATGGTCCCAACACTGAACTTGGTCATGTTTCTATTCAAAAGCGGAAGGAAGTTGAATTCCCTCATGCCAAACTGCATAGCCATCCTAAGGAATGGAACCAGACTTGGTTTTACTGCAGAGATACTTCTCCTGAAGATGAAAATCCCCTTCCAGGCTATCGTGATCACCGGCTTTCCAACACCCATCCAATGCCGCAACGCTTAAGTTCTGCAGAATGGGCCAAGTATGCCCCTCAACTCGCCAAACTCCGGGCTTTTATGGCCAACGGTTTAACAGGCGTTGATTTCGTGCGCTGTTGGATATCTTGGAGCATCTTGCCGCTAAGCCGACGCCCCGGTTTAATGTGTGAGTACACCGGTGATGTTGAAGACCCTCAACGCCATATCAACATTCAGGTGACCGGTGAAGAGGTCATTGAAAGCGTAAAGAAAATTTTGAATGAATCGGAATCAGTCTATAGTCAAGCCGGCTTAAACCCCTTCTATACCAAGAACAAACCGCCTGTTGTAAGCACTATACTTCCTTTTCATCTTTGATGTCTTTAACTTGTTCAACTTGTAATCCTTCTTTTGTTTATGTATGAATAGGGTGATGATCCCTTCTGGAAACGGAAATCCGTAGATAAAGCAGTAAAGCCAACCGGGGATAAAGTGGTCAAACCATCTCGTCCCAAAACCAAAGCCGTCAAGCGGACCTCAAAGCGGAAAACAGCTGACCGGATCAACATGGAACTTGATGACGATGCTGATGATCCGGAAGTTGACGTAGAACTTGACTCACTTGGCTCCCTTTTCATGCACCTCATTAACAATGATCTTTATCAGGAGGACATGGAAGGCAGCCAAGCTGATGATGTAGAGGTAATTACCCTTTCCTCCGGTTCAGACTCTATGCCAACACAAAAAACCCGTCAAGCAGTCCGGAAAGTAAGCTTTTCTCATCCTCTTGCTAACTTGGACCCAACATTTATTTTGAAGACACAACAGCATGAAGCTCGTCGGACAACCCGGCACAATGGCCAACAGGTCACTTTGGCCGGTTTACCTGATACCCCGGCTCGGAAGCGCCGGTCTGAGGTCTCTTCCACTTCTGACCATTCTTATCCCAAGGCAGGTTATTTCAGACAACCTCTTAATTCGTCCGATTCAAATTATCAAGTGACACCTCCCTCATCCTCTGGCGAGTCAACAGCAACCCAACTCCCTCCTCTAAAAACTATGGCTGGGTAAGTTTTCAAACTCTTTCTTCCAATGCGTTACAAATCTTGAATAAGATGCTAACCCTCTTTTAATTTATTTGCAGAGCCAAAGCCAGACCCAGCAAGAAAGCTCGGGTCAACAATCCGTCAGAAGACCAGGCAGTTTTTGAAGAAGAGCAGAGAGGTGAACCGGACCAAACTTGTGAACCGGAGGGTCCTCATCCTGAAGCCGCCGCTGATGAATCGCCCCTTCAAGATCGGAATACTGATGAACCACCAGAAGCTGACCCTGCCGTGCCTTGCACTGAACCGGCAGCTCCAAACCGGGCTAGTCCAATGAGAGATACTGAAACTCCGTCATCACCCGCAAAAACCACTGAAGGCCAAGGAGATGATGTTATTGTTACTGGTATGGGCCACAGCTCTCCTGGCCATCCCGTAATTTTGGCCCAACATAGTGCCAAAGAAGAGCGTGCTGCTAGGGAGAAGGGCAAATGGAGCACTGACTTATCAAGTTATGCCCATCTCAATGCTGAAGAGCTTCACTCTGGTTTCTTAAACCGTCTGCACTCAAACCGTGACTATGAAGCCGGTTTAGTGAATTTGATGAAGGAACGCTATGAGGTTTTTTTATCTCCCTTTATTTCTTGATTCTAAAGTTGATATGCCAGCCCAAGTAGCCCCCAAGGGCCGTTTTATGATGTTAATCGTGAACAGGGTCTTTGTAATACTTTAAGTCTCTCCCACTGACCCTCAAAATGTTAGGTCCTTAGTGAAAACCAAGGCCGATACTTTACCAATGTAATGACGTAGCTTTCCTCAGCGTAGCCCCCAAAGGCCGGGTTAGCTTTGCAAGGTAATCCGGGTTTTAATCCATGCGTCCATTTTGAACAGATATACATTAGCCCCCAAGTGTCAAGGATAATGCTTGCATTGTTCTAGAGACTTTATAAAAGATGTAGTGAATAAGAGCAAATAGGCATTAGCCCCCAAGTACGAAGTGCATAACTTTTTATACGCTTTGTACTTTAGAAAATATATATATCCTGTTGTTTGACATTTCTTCATTGTTGTAGGCCGAACTAAGCAATAGAGATGCCCGGACCGCTGATTTGCAAGAGAATGTGAAGTCTCAACAAGCAGAAGCTGCAAAAGCTAAAGAGGAGCTGACCAAAGCCCTGGCAGCGATGGAAAAGCTGAAAGAGTCTTTTAACAAAGATCCTGCTGACTGGGAAACCGAGAAAACCGGTTTAACCAAAAGAGCTGAGGATGCCGAGGCAGCCCTGAAACCAGTGGCAGATGAACTAGCCGGCTTGAAACGGTAAATCAACGCCATGACTTCCGCTGTATTTGGTAAGTATCTCCTTGTGCAGTTGGTCCAATTCATGGAACCTTATTATTGACCAGAATGCTGATTTTACACCGTAACAGGCACTCGTATTGCTCATCTGGGCACAGATATGTGAATGAAGCTTAAAGTGGCGTATACTTTGATTGAAAAATTGTACTCTGGGTCCCAGCGGGCTATTTGCACTATGGCTTGTAATAAACCGGCACCATCATTGATAAAGGAAACTCTTGAGAAGCTGGCCATGTTACCAGCCCGGATTACCGAACTGAAGAAGGCAGCTGCAAGAGCAGGCGCATTAACCGCACTAATCCGGGCGAAGGCATGGATTCCAAATCTTTAAGCAGAGGACATCATTAAAGGATATCCAGGTGTAAAAGAGGACGATTCAAACTTCAACAATGATGACCTCCGAAGGCTAACCAAGGAAATGCGGCCAATAGCCAGCAAATTGGCACAGGACACAGACTTGTCTCATTTCCAACCGGCTTATGATGCTGAAGGGAAGAGACAGCCTGCCGAAATCCATGAAGTCGAAGAACTTGTGCCTCCATATTGTAAGCATACCTTTGCTCCTGATATTAACCCCTCCAACCTTATCCATGAAGAGGTCGTGTTTCAAGCTTTAACTGGAGTCGATTGGTCAACAGTTGATTTCCAGTGTCTGGGGAGGGATGAAGAAGAAGTGATTGCACCAACTGACCCTCAACCATCAAACCGTCCAGGCGAAGTGTCATAAACCGGCAGCCGGTTTACCATATATTTGTATGCCAATGCCAAAAAACAATGATGCACTTGTAGCCGCTTTGAAGCTTCTTGTAATAGGATAGTAAAACTCCTTTATTTGTCATGCCATCGAGCATGTTTTGTGATACTTAGTGACAATTTGTTCCACTTTTTGGGATCTATTTATGCATTGCCCGTGATGAGATGTGTTCCTGGATACAAGAACTTGGAAGTATCCTAGCGGTTTACCACTGGACGGGTTATGATGCTCAACAAATATACTATACTTAGATGAATGATCAAAGTTTTTGTATAAAAAACAATATATGCAACATACCTCGTTAGTTGATCAACTGCTTGTATGGTAAAGGTGTCAACACCAATCCATAAGGTTGATAACTCCGTCCTTATTTTGCCGGATTATGATAATAAACCGTACCAGGATATAACAATCACCGGGTTTTCTTTATAGCATTGGTGACTTAGTCAAACCAGACCGGGTTAAGGAACATCGGCTTGTAACTGATCATGTACTGACAACGTGTAGTTGAAAGTCAAGCCGGGCCAAAGACACCGGTTTATCAGAGCATATTATGAACTTCAATAAAGGCAGAAAACTTAGCAAATAGAATTCAAAAAAGAAATATGCAAGGCTTTTTACGAGCTGCCAGGCTCCAAATCGAGGCTTTTCATGGGTTGTCAGGCCTCTAAGTTAAACCATTTAACAAAGACTTTTAAGATGGGCCTCCAATTAACCAATCGTCGTTTTAACTTTGACAAGTTCAGGGTCTATATAAGATTGACGTGTCAAACGTTCGGCGGGTCATACCAGGATTACCTGGACAGGAGTGGCTTACTTGATGAAGGCAGGTTAACCCGGGGTTTTAGGTGAATACACCAGGCTTCCAAGCCATGGCTTGATAGCCAATTACAAGGGTCCTTCCAAACTCTTTGTTGCTTTTGCACAAAGAGCCCCCAAGTAACTTTGTGATCTGTGCTCAGTGGGTGCCTATGTTTGAGTTTGTGCTTTGTGCAATACTCTCTTTGGCCCCCCATAATTTCCTTTTTGGCTTAACACCTATCAAGAGTTGTAGCTATGGTGTGATAACAACCAAGCCCACTAGTGATATCCCTTTGTGGTTTCAAACCGATCAAGAGGTGTAGCTATGGTTCAGATATGACCAAGCCCCCTAGTGATTTTCTTTATATTCGTACGGCTGCAGAGACCGTTTTAACAAAAAACTCCGCTTTGTCAGTAGAAACTCTTGTAAGCACACACATGATGTAAAAAGAACAGACACCCCGCTTTAATGGAGGCTCCGGTTTATTATATAATATATACATCGTCATAAATATGTACATATGAAGAGCCTATGGCTCAAGTATAGTAAGGCCGAAGAAGAGCTATGTTCCACGGCCGTTTGGTCTCCTCCTCTGATTTACGTGAGTCTTTGTGCTCTTGAACATCAATGAGGTAGTATGACCCGTTGTGTAGATTCTTGCTGACCACAAAAGGTCCTTCCCAAGGTAGGGATAATTTGTGCATATCAGTTTGATCCTGGATGAGCCGGAGCACCAAATCGCCCTCTTGAAAGGTTCTGGTCTTAACCCGGCGGCTATGATAACGTCGGAGATCCTATTGATAAATCGTTGAACGTGCTGCTGCAAGATCACGCTCCTCATCTAACAGGTCCAGAGAATCCTGACGTGTTGTCTCATTATCCGCTTCAACATAAGCTGCCACCCGGGGTGAGTCGTGACGGATGTCACTAGGGAGAACCGCCTCCGCTCCATAAACCATGAAGAAAGGTGTGTAACCCGTCGATCTGTTAGGTGTGGTGTTGATGCTCCATAACACAGAAGGTAATTCCTCCACCCAACAACCTGGTGTCCGCTTCAAAGGAACCATAAGCCGGGGTTTAATACCTCTCAAAATTTCTTTATTTGCCCTCTCCGCTTGACCATTAGATTGGGGGTGAGCCACCGATGCTATATCAAGCCGGATGTGCTCACATTGGCAAAATTCCTCCATCTCTCCCTTTGACAGATTAGTACCATTATCGGTTATAATACTGTGTGGAAAGCCAAACCGGAATATCACCTTTTTGATGAATTGAACCGCCGTGGCCGCATCACACTTACTGACTGGTTCTGCTTCCACCCATCTGGTGAATTTATCAACTGCCACTAACAAGTGGGTCTTTTTGTCCTTGGATCGCTTAAAGGGTCCAACCATATCAAACCCCCAAGTCGCAAACGGCCAAGTAATTGGAATCATCCTCAACTCCTGAGCCGGAATGTGAGCACGGCGTGCGAATTTTTGACAACTGTCACATCTCTTGACTAAATCCTCCGCATCAGCATGAGCTGTTAACCAGCAAAAACCGTGGAGAAAAGCTTTAGCAACCAAAGACTTTGAACCGGCGTGGTGACCACAATCCCCTTCATGGATTTCTCACAAAATCTCACAACCCTCTTGAGGAGAGACACAACGCTGAATTGCTCCTGAAACATTGTAACGATGTAACTCCCTGTTGAGTATGGTCATGGACTTGGAACGCCGGATTATCTGTCGGGCCAAGGTTTCATTGTTCGGTAACTCACCCCGATTCATGTAAGCCAGATATGGGATTGTCCAATCCGGTATGACATGCAAAGCCGCCACCAATTGAGCCTCCGGACTAGGAATAGCCAACTCTTCCTCTGTTGGTACCTTGACTGGCGGATTATGCAATACGTCAGGAAAGACATTTGGTGGAACCGGTTTACGCTGAGAACCAGGGCGACTTAAAGCATCCGCCGCTTCATTCTTTCGCCGGTCTACATGGTCCACCTGATAACCCTTGAAGTGACCAGCCACTGTATCCACCTCTCGCCGATATGCAGCCATGAGTGGGTCTTTAGAATCCCAAGTGCCAGACACCTGTTGAGCCACCAGATCTGAATCCCCGAAACACTTAACTCGGCTTAAGTTCATCTCCTTAGCCATCCGAAGACCGTGGAGTAAGGCCTCATATTCAGCTGCATTGTTAGTACAAGGGAACATTAAACGGAGGACATAACAAAACTTGTCACCTCATGGGGAAGTTAGTACGACTCCAGCCCCCGAGCCCTCCAACTGCATGGATCCATCAAAGTGAATAGTCCAATACGTATTATCTGGCTTCTCCTATGGTGCCTGCAACTCCGTCCAATCAGTGATGAAGTCCACGAGTGCCTGGGATTTGATCGCTGTGCGAGGTATATATTTGAGCCCGTGAGGTCCAAGCTCAATAGCCCACTTGGCAATCCGGCCAGTTGCTTCTCTATTTTGAATGATATCTCCCAGAGGGGCGGAACTGACCACTGTGATAGGGTGGCCCTGGAAATAATGTTTAAGCTTCCGGCTTGCCATAAACACTCCATATACTAGCTTCTGCCAATGTGGATACCTCTGCTTTGATTCAATGAGTACTTCACTGATATAATAAACCGGCCGTTGAACCGGATATTCCTTGCCAACTTCCTTGCGCTCCACCACAATAGCCATGCTAACAGCTCGGGCATTAGCAGCCACATATAGCAATAACGGCTCCTTATCGATCGGTGCTGCAAGCACAGGCGGTTCAGCTAACTGCCTCTTCAGATCCTCAAACACTTTATCAGCTGCCTCACTCCAGACAAAATTATCTGTTTTCTTGAGCATATGATATAAAGGGATAGCCTTCTCCCAAAGACGACTGATAAATCGGCTCAAAGCCGCAATCCGGCCGGCCAAACGTTGAACGTCATTGATACACGCCGGTTTAGCCAAAGATGTAATTGCTAAAAAAATCCGGATTAGCCTCAATGCCTCTATTTGACACCAGAAAACCCAAGAGTTTGCCCACCGGTACACCAAAGACACACTATTCCGGATTGAGCATCATCTTGTAAACCCGCAGGTTGTCAAAGGTTTCTCTCGAATCGTCTATTAATGTTTCCTCCTTCCCGGACTTTATCACAATATCATCCACATATGCATGAACATTGTGCCCAATCTGCTTATGAAGACAATTCTAAACACAGCGTTGATAAGTCGCATGGGCACTCTTGAGCCCAAAGGGCATGGAGACATAGCAGAAGGCTCCAAAGGGAGTGATGAAAGTTGTCTTCTCCTGGTCCTTAACTACCATTTTGATCTGATGATAACCAGAGTAAGCATCCAAAAAACACAAACGGTCACAACCCGCCGTAGCATCAATGATCTGATCAATATGAGGGAGGGCAAAGGGGTCTGCAGGACAAGCTTTGTTCAAGTCTGTGTAATCTACACACATACGCCAAGTGTCGTTTTTCTTAAGAACCAGCACCGGATTAGCCAACCACTCTGGGTGAAAGACTTCCACGATAAACCCTGCGGCCAACAACCGAGCTACCTCTTCACCGATAGCCTTACGCCTTTCTTCATTGAAGCGGTGGAGAAATTGCCGGACCGGTTTAAACTTAGGATCAATGCTAAGTGTGTGCTCAGCGAGTTCCCTCGGTACACCTGGCATGTCAGAAGGTTTCCATGCAAAGATGTCCCGGTTCTCACGGATGAACTCGATGAGCGCGCTTTCCTATTTGGGATCTAGGTTAGCGCTGATGCTGAACTGCTTGGATGAATCACCAGGAACAAAATCAACCATCTTCGTATCTGTGGCCGATTTAAACTTCAACGTCGGATCATGTTCCGTAGTTGGCTTTTTCAAAGAAGTCATATCTGCCGGATCAACTTGGTCCTTATAAAACTTCAATTCCTCTGTGGCACAAACCGACTCAGCATAAGCCGCATCACCTTCCTCACATTCCAAAGCGATTTTCCTTCTCCCGTGTACTGTGATGGTCCCCTTATGACCTGGCATTTTAAGATGTAGATAAACATAACACGGCCTCGCCATGAACTTAGCATAAGCCGGTCGTCCGAACAAAGCGTGATATGGACTTTTGATTTTTACCACCTCAAAAGTCAATGTTTCTGACCTTGAATCATAGTCATCTCCAAAAGCCACCTCTAAGGCTATCTTGCCTACTGGATATGCAGACTTGCCAGGCACCACACCATGAAAAATAGTGTTTGACGGTTTAAGACTCTTATCTGTCAACCCCATATGACGGAAGGTATCATAATATAGAATATTGATACTGCTTCCCCCATCCATGAGTACCTTCGTGAACTTATATCCCCCAACTTGAGGGGCCACCACTAGGGCCAAGTGACCCGGATTGTCAACCCGGGGTGGGTGATCCTCTCTACTCCACAAAATGGGTTGCTTAGACCAGCGCAAATACTGAGGCACCGTCGGTTCAACAGAGTTTACTGCCCTCTTGTGAAGCTTCTGATCACGCTTACACAAGCTAGTGGTGAAGACATGATATTGCCCACTATTTAGCTACTTAGGATTGCTCTGATAACCCTACCGCTGCTGCTGCTGGTTCCCCTGATGGTTGTAACCTCCCTGGTTGCCTTGGTGCCCTTGATTGATGTGTCCGGTTTGATTGCCCTGAAATCCTGAACCGGAACTGCCACCTCCGTAACCCGGCCCGTGGAAGCCACCTCCTGAACCGCCGGGCAGGCCATTATCGTACTGGAACATATTGGAGTTCTTGAAATCTCGCATGATATAACAATCCTTCCCAAGATGTGATGCTGGCTTCTCCTTTGACCCATGCTTTGGACAGGGTTGATTTAACAGGCGCTCCAAATTGGGCCCTGAACCTCCGCCCCTCTGGGGTTGCTTGCCCTTACGACGCTGGCCATTCTCCTGAGCATTGGTGTTAGCGACAAAGTCCAAGATGTTGTCGGCTTTGCGCTTACCACTGTTCCCATGGCCTGCCGGATTATGCTGCTGACCCTTGGTGTTGCCGTTCTTTTTCCCTTTCCCCGGTTTGTCCTCCTCGGAGTCAGGCTCTTTGGTATTATCTGAATCGGCGTACTTAACCAAAGCGGCCATAAGCATTGACATATCATTGCAGTGGCATTTGAGCCTTCCTAACTTCTGTTTGAGCGGGAGAAAACGGCAATTGCCCTCCAACGTTAGCACTGCGGTATCTGCATTGATACGATCCGATGAATGCAAAATCGCTGAGACCCGCTTGACCCAATGGGTCGTGGACTCCCCCTCCTCTTGGACACAAGCGGCCAGATCCACAATTAACATGGGCTGCTTACAAGTATCTTTGAAGTTATGGATAAACCGGTGCTTCAATTCAGCCCATGATCCAACAGAGTTAGTTGGTAAGCTCTTCAACCAAGTACGAGTTGTTCCTTCCAACATCATGGTGAAGTACTTAGCACATACCGCTTCATCCACATCGAGCATCTCCATCGCCATCTCGTAGCTTTCAACCCATGCTTCTGGCTGTAGATCGGCGATATAATTGGGTACCTTACGAGGTCCCTTGAAGTCTTTGGGTAATCTCACATTACGCAAAGCGGGGGTAAGGCACGGCACCCCCAAAGAACTGAATACTATCCTGGTTCGACTGAAGCGGTGGGACGAACCGGAGTAGGTTGACGGGCCCCGTGCAGGGCTGCTAACTCGGCCTCCCGACATGCACGACCATGATCCACTACATCCCGCGCATTGGCACCACCCCCTGCCGGGTTGTGTCCTTGCGGTGAGTTACGGTGACGCGCACTGCTTGACACGGCCGGTTCATCCTCTACATGCCTGCTGTAGCTCCGGCTTAGACATGGGGTGGAATGAATCCTCTCATGACTGTGCGAATATGCCTGCTGCCGATTTAGGGTTGTTTGAAGGAGATCTCTGGCCCGTCGTGCTTCAACCGCAACTGGTGACTCACCGTCGGTTGGGAGAGCTGCTAATCGTGAAGCGGCGGCCACAATGTTGTCCAACGGGTTGGAATAATGCCCGGGAGGTGTTTGAACATATTGCGGCACAAGGTTGTTCTAACGAGGCGGATCCATCATGCACGGCTGAACCGGCGCTCCTGTTCCTGGTGCCTCCGTCCGCTTTAATATTGGCTGGTTACTAGTTCCTGCTCCTGGCGTGTTGAAGAGACTTCGTGGCTCATAACCCGACGGGAGATGCGATCGGTACCTTCTTCTCATGACTTCTTCGGAAGCGTTCTGATCGAGCCTAATCCGGTAGGCCTGAGCTTCCAACTCAGCCCGTTTTGTAGCCATCCTAGCGTTCTCTGCTGCTAGATCCGCTTTAGCCTGAGCTATCTGATCCTTTACCTTTGCAATCTCCGCATTGTGCTGATCCTGGGCTGCTGCATCCACCTCTGCGGCCATCAATGTTGCCAAAGCATCGAACAAGTCAGACAGGACTTGAGCCGGAGGCGGCGCAGAGCTTCCTGCCCCTGCCGGCGTGGCCGTTGTTGAACCGGAGAGTATTGCTGCGGCAGCTGATGAATGAGGCGCCGACTGTGTACCAGCCATGAAGATAGCGGCCCGGTTTGGCAGATCAGGGAAGTCCGGAATACTGTTGCCCTCGGATCCTCCACTAATCCGGCCATCCTGCAATCGATAGAGCGATTCGGTCTCTCCAGAAGACTCATCGTCGGAATAGACAACGGTTTCTCCATCGGACGCCGGCCCGCCCTTGTATTCGGATCCATGGATGACGCCTACGAAAACATGCTTTGCCACGGGCTGAACCGGCGAAGGGCTTGCACGCTGAGCCGTCTCGATGATGTCGGTGCAGATGTCTGGCTCAGGGGCCGGTTCGCCAATCTTGCCGATAAAGACGTGAATCCCACCAAAGGGGACCCGGTACCCGTATTCGATTGAATCGGCCTCGGGACCCCATCCTGCGTTGTCGATGTAGAGCTTGCCGCGATGACTCTTCGTCATCCGGCCCATGGCGTATCCCTTGAGTCCATCAAAGATGCCCTTCAAGAACTCAAAACCATCGTGCGATAGCCCCACGGTGGGCGCCAACTGTCGTGGTTTTGTCACGGTAGATGTCCTTGTGAAAGGACTTAGTCGTGGAGCCATCGCAACGGGTTAGCTTAAAGGGGTTAAACCAGACAAGGGGACATGGGGAGTTTATACTAGTTTGGCCCCTTCGATGAAGGTAAAAGCCTACATCTAGTTGTGATTGATATTGCTGGGGTTTCGAAGGCCAGGGAGCGAATCCGCTTTGTCTGGCTCTCGAGTTGTTGTCTGTTGTCCCTAAACCGCTGTCGGGTCGTCCCTTTATATACATAGGTTGACGCTCGCCGGTTTACAGAGTCCCGAAGCCGGATCATAAACGTGTCTGGTTTGGTCTCTATCCTTCCTATCTTACAATGCAAGTTACATAACAAGGTCGGTTTACATCTACAGGCCTTAACTCACCTCTGGGCCTTGGGCCTTCATAAAGCGCCATCATTCTTATGTCTTCATGGGCTTCTAATCTTCATAAGGTTAATCCGGCTACCCCTGGCCGGTTTACGTCCAGTAGTAATATCCCCAACAGGCTCTATCTCCAGACGTCTAAGATCTTCTTCCCCTCCTCCGATAGCAAAGTCAGTCGGAGCATCCTCACCGGCCAACACAATCACACTGAGATCGACATGGCTTCGCCAAAGAGGTTGTACACTTGTTGCATCTCCTTTTTACTCTACATGTTATATATATTGTCCACTGAGCACACGTATTTGTTCCTTTAGTGTCTCCTTGAAAGAAAAAACGTAGGAATTTTAATTTTCACTTGTCCTCCTTTTCAAATTCCTATTCATGAAGCACAAGACTAAGAGATAGTAGCATAATAGCATTATAACCATACATTTTCTTGTGGTTTGACTTAATCTCACCATGCTTCTTTGCATCCTGTGATCTTCCAATTGTTGTGAATCAAACACCTAGATTGGCAAAAATCCTGTGTTTTTAAATTCTCTGTTTTGCACGTGCATTCCTATCCTATTCCTGTCTATTTCCTATCCCTGCATTGTTGGAATCCTCCAATTCAAACGAGCCCTTACAAAATTACTTCTCTTACAGATAGTTGTCAAAGAAAAACTTGCGTGGTTTGTCCCACTCCTGCTGCGCCATCGTCCACCCCAGCTCAGCTGCTCCAACGACAGAAGGGTCCAGCACAGCAGGGATCCGGCCTCCAGACTGTCTTTCGCCGCCTCAGATCTTCTTCCCCGCCGCTGGCAGCCATGAAAACGGCATTACCATCATCAACCGAGCAGATGACCTCGAGGACTACACGGGTCCGCAAGAGAGGTCGCACTCTTTCGTGTCTGCTTACGTTATGCATCGCTTAATATTACATGCTACTTTATCATCCTGTTCACCGATTAGACTCTGAGTCAGCTCCAAACTAATGATCAAACTTGAGTTTTTAAATGGTTGTGGGGTACATATCAGGGCCGCTATCAATAGTATCTATCTACTATCTGGTTAATCTCCGGTGTCTACTATGAGTTTCATGTTGGGTGGGAAACAAACAGTAAAGAAGCCATTATCTGTATTTTTTAACTGAAGCCATTATCTGCCTACTATTATTGGTTTTGGGTCTATCCACAGGTTGCTACCATCACTCTGGATTTCTGCATGCACTCCTTACAAAATCTCACTATGTTTTATTCCTATGCATGACAGTTATTGTAAACAATGGAACTGAACATGTAGAGCAAAAGAGACGAGCCTTGTGTGGCAATAAAATTTCATGCAGACGTCGCTCCATGGTAGGCGCAAAGGCAGCCCCCCCTCCACGCATTTCGGATTGTAATCGAGAGGAAGATATCTGTTCTGAGGGGGATTCAGAAGGAGAAGACAACTCCTATTTACCCCCTGAGGTCTTCGCTCTAACTTGGCATGCTGATGTTGGTTATATCATGCATATGGTGTCTTGCATTGCTTACTTTATACATCAAATATGTCATCTGCTTAGTTTAGACATCCTTTGTGCGAATGCCATCTGTTTAGTTTATTCATCGTTTATGTGAATTATGCAACGCCATCTTGTTTAGCCAGGCATCATATATGTGAATTTTGCAATGCCATCCTGCTTAGCACGTCATCTTATATGTAAATTATATTAGGCCATCCTTTTTTCGTTACATATTACATTTGTCAACAATGTTAGTACATTCAACTGCTCTTCGTGTGCATCAGCCATTTGACACGGTGATGGCAAATTCTGGAGTGAAAACAAGGTCTTCAGAGCAGACTATGCTATCTGACGAAGCGCATATCTCGCTGGTTACGGATAGCTCCTCAGAGGAGGATTCAGAGACAGATGACCAGTCCTATCCCCCCCCCCGAGGTGTATGCTCTAACTTGGCGGGGTTATGTTGCTCATATCGTGCGTATGGTGTCTCGCATTGCTATGTCATTTGATTAGTTTAGACATAGTTTGTGTGAATGCCACCTGTTCAGTGTCTAATTACCATATATGTGAATTATGCATTGCCATCTTGTTGCAAGACATTATAAATGTGAATTATACAATGCTATCTTGTTGCAAAGGCATTATATATGTGAATTATGCAATGCCATGCTGTTTAGCCAATCATCATGTATGTGAATTATATCATGCTATCATTTTTTTGTATTACGTGTTCCATTTGTCGACAACGTTTGTATATTCAACTACTCTTCCTGTGCATCAGCCATTTGAAGCAATGATGGAAGTATCTGGAGTGAAAACAAGGTATTCAGAGCAGACAATGCTACCTGCTAAAGCAGACATCTTGCTGGTTATAGAGAGCTCCTCAGAGGAGGATTCAGAGACTGATGACCAGTCCTATTTTCCCCCTGAGGTCTATGCTCAAACTTGGCAGGGTTATATTACCCATGTCATGCATGTTGTCTTGCATTGCTTAGTTTTTACATCATATATGGATTGACATCTTCTTACTTGCTTACTATATAAATCATATATTTGAATTATATCATGCCATCATGTTTACATAGTTCATACACATCATCTATCTGAATTATGGCATGGCAACCCATTTAATAAAGACATCATATAGTTATATCATCTCATCCTGTTTAGTGTTTACAGTCATAATATTTTGAATTATGGCATTCTATCCGTGAATGTATGTGAATTATGGCATGCCAACCTATTTAATAAACACATTATATAGTTATGTCATGTCATCCTGTTTACATAGTCTCATATTTTGAACTATGTCTTTCCATCTTTTTTAGTTAGCCATCATAATGTGAAATTGTGTCATGCTATCATGTTTAGTTAGCCATCATATATGTGAAATTGTTTCATGCTATCCTGTTTGGTTAGACAACATAAATATGAATTATTTCATGCCCTCTTTTATTCCCCACTATCCATTGCACCTGTCTATCATACAGTGTTTATACTTTCAATTACTTTTCTTGTTTATCAGCCATTTGAATTGGAGAGTGCGATGGCAGTATCTAAGTGAGTAACAACACGGTCTTCAGAAAAGATAGTGCTACCAGTTGATGCAGATAGAACCACGCTTGTACTTGCCCAAGGACCAAATCCACCACACATAACCCAGACTCTCGCAGATTGTACCCCTACCCAGTTGGACAGAGAACCAGCTACACCCCTTCTAACCCCAACCCCGGCAGATAGTAACCCAGTTCCAGTTGACACAGCACCGTCTCCACCACAGAGCACCCAAACACGAGCAGTTAGTAAGGGAACTGCAGTGCCCAAAGCACAAGGACCACCACTCCGGATCCCAACTCAACACTTAAAGGAGAAGAAGATTTGTTCTCAGGTCAGGTTCTGTAGCTATGGTTCATACTCCTTTGCTCTTGCATTACTGTATTTACTCATACCAACTATTTTCAAATTTGAAGGATGGAATTGAAACTCCAATGGCGCAACAGGTATGTTTTAAACCTGTTTCTTTAACTAGTTTGCTGTTGTAACCTGCTCTATGTTGATTTCAGTTCCAATTGAATAAACAGTTATGTTCTCATGTCATGCACATTACAAGTGTTGTTATTGCTCTATAGTTACCCACACTTATATTCTGTCTATTCTGCTTTGTCTTGAACAAATATTATTTGAACTATGTCTCTATCTTGATTTGGCAACAAAAACTAGAATGATATAGACCATAAAATGACCATGGTACATAGATATATGTTTGTTTCATGTTTTTATCCTGTCCACTTTACTACTGAACTCATTTATCAAAATGAGTTTCATATACAACATGGTAAACATGTGATGTGTCTGCTTGTTTCTCTTTTAGAATGCGGACAAAATATTGGAGAACAGTACCGCGTTATCCAATGGTAAAGGAAGTAATGCAGATAAGGTTCAAGATAGTGAGACATCCCTGTTAGTCTCCAAGAAAGATGATAAAAACTATCTTAACGACAGTGAGGGAATCCAAAAGTCATGTCTTGATGTAGTGTTCGAGTTACTAGCCACTACTGCTGGCACAAGCTCTTCAAACTCGCCGCCTGAATCAGTTCATCTTCTTGAGTCTCAACTTCAAGTTGAAAGACATTGATTAGATGTGCTGCAACAGGAAGCTAAAGGACTGAGGAAGTCCCTGCAGAATTCAGATGCATATTTTCTAGTGCAACAACAAGCGCTGGAGGATTTAAGCGCCAAACAAGAGAAAGTTAATAAGCTTGCTAAGCATCTTGCCAGCATTATGGGTACCCAGGATATTGTTTCTTGAGATCTTCTGAAGTGGTTTCAGTTCTGGATTTGTTTTGCTGCGGCGTTTATTTGCGCTGGTCGCCAACTTTGACAACCAGTGTATATGATATGCTGCTTTGTTCCCTATATATGCACTGGTGGCGAACTTTGATGCCCAGTGGATGTAATATGTGTAATAGCCGTGATAGCCTAGCGTTAGTTGCTTGCTTATTTATTTCCTTGTTGTCTTGTTTATTTGTTTGCTTGTAGTCATTGCAGTTCTTTTTCCGCGGTTAGCTAGTGGCTGCAATAACCTATTTTTTAAAACTAGGCCACAATAACCATGGGCTAATATTTACTGTAGTGACACTGGGCCTCCTACTGGCCGTAGAAACAGTGGGCCTTCTACGGGCCATAGAAACAGTGGGCCTTCTACGGGCCGTAGAAACAATGGGCCTTCTACGGGCCGTAGAAACAATGGGCCTTCTGCGGGCCATATCATCAATGGGCCTTATACGGGCCGTATGATCGATTAGCCAAACATGGGCCAAACAGACCGCATTATGGCCGTAAACGGGCTAGAGTTGGAATCGTCTGTTCATGGGCCGACCATAACGGGCCATCGTTAATAGGTCGTATTTGATCACGCTATGAAAACGGCCCAACGTATTAACGGACCACAAACGGGCCGACTGTAACCACGGGCTGAATTTGGCCCACAAGCAGAAAATGACAATAACAGGCTGTAAGTAAACGAATGCTGGAAATGAGCCCAAGAATAAATGGGCTCTGAGAAGGCCGAAAGATAACATGGGCTGGAAACGGCCCAACAGAATAACGGGTCGTTAATGGGTATAAAGTGATACACCGTTCATTACGGGCCAGTTTCACCACGAGCCGTTAATGGGTGTAAAGTGATACACTGTTCATTACGGGCCAGTTTCACCACGGGCCGTTAATAGGCCAAGAGTTACATAGGGCCTCATATGGACCAAAAGACGCCATGGGCCATACATGGGCCAAAAATGAAAATGGGCTGGAATCATATTGGGTGGCCCAGATGACGCTACTGGGCCTAATTCGGATAGGGGGTAATGGGCCTTGGGTTAGCGGGCTATAAATGGGCTATATGCGAACATGCCGTTAACAGGCTTTACATGGGCTGGCCCGCCACCTTTTGACCAAGTCAAACAGGCCGGCCTTTTCACAGGAATGGGCCTCTGTTGGGTCATGCCACATGTCGACGTATCATAGGCGCCTTCTGTCCAATGAGTGGATGACATCTGTCCCAACGATGAGCCGACACGTGTTTCCTCCAGCCAATGATGATTTTACACGTGAAAAATCCCCATTGGTCGGGGCTGTTAACGGTTTATCGGATCCAAAACCCGACCCGATAGCTTAACGGCGTTCCGTTACGGTGGATGCCACGTGTCGGTCACCCTTAACGAAAGCACTTCTGTGACGCGGGATTTATCGTCATGGAAGTGGACACTTCCATGATGATAATTTTGGTAATGTCATGGAACACTTCTACGACAGCACAGGTATGACTATCTTGATTCTGTCATAAAATCATCATGGATGTACATGCATGACAGAAAATGCGACCTACTATGACAAACACGTATCATCACGGAAGTGTATTTTTTTTGTAGTGTGTGCTATCAAACGTCACAACGTAACTGGGTGACTATAAAGATGCTCTGCAGGTATCTTCGTAGGTGTTTGTTGAGTTGGCACAGATCGAGATTAGGATTTGTCACTCCGAGTTTCGGAGAGGTATCTCTGGGCCCTCTTGGTAATACACATCATAAGCTTGCAAGCAAACAACTAAGGAGTTAGTCACGAGATGGTGTATTACGGAACGAGTAAAGAGACTTGCCGGCAACGAGATTGAACTAGGTTTGAAGATACCGACGATCGAATCTCGGGCAAGTAACACACCGATAGACAAAGGAAATTACGTATGTTGTCATAACAGTTCGACCAATAAAGATCTTCGTAGAATATGTAGGAGCCAATATGGGCATCTAGGTTCCGCTATTGGTTATTTACCGAAGAGGTGTCTCGGTCATATCTACATAGTTCTCGAACCCGTAGGGTCCGCATGCTTAATGTTCGATGACGATATGGTATTATATGAGTTATGTGATTTGGTGACCGAATGTTGTTCGGAGTCCCGGATGAGTTAACGGACATGACGAGGAGTCTCGAAATGGTCGAGAAGTAAAGACTGATATATAGGACGATGGTATTTGGACACCGGAAGTGTTTCGAGGGGTACCGGGTACTTATCAGGTCACCGGAAGGGGTTCCGGGCACCCCCGGCAAAAGATATGGGCCTTATGGGCCAAGAGGGGAAACGCACTAGCCACAAGGGGTTGGTGCGCCCCCATATGGGCCTGCCTAGGAGGATAAGGAACGAGGGGAAGGGAAAGGAAAGAGAGGAATAGGATTCCCCCTTCCTTCCCTCCCCCTCCCCCCTCTTTCCTTCCCCCTCCAACAAACATGGCAGGGGGGACACGGCCAAGGGGCCCAAGTAGGATTCAGACCTACTTGGGGCGCCCCTTGGCCTCTCCCCTC
>NC_041380.1:317606931-317607805 GCF_002162155.2 Triticum dicoccoides | reverse complement strand
CACATACCAGACAATTGTTTAGCCGTGTGCGGCGCCCCCCTCCACCATTTACACCCCTGGTCATATTTTCGTAGTGCTTAGGCGAAGCCCTGCGAGGATCACTTCACCATCACCGTCACCACGCCGTCGTGCTGACGGAACTCATCTACTACCTCGATGTCTTGCTGGATCAAGAAGGCGAGAGACGTCACCGAGCTGAATGTGTGTAGAACACGGAGGTACAGTGTGTTCGGTACTTGATCGGTTGAAGCGCGAAGAAGTTCAACTGCATTAACTGCATTGAGAAACGCTTCCGCTTATGGTCTATGAGGGTACGTAGACACACTCTCTCCCTCGTTGCTATTCATCTTCATGGATAAATCATTGCATGTGCGTAGAATTTTTTTTGTTTTCCATGCAACGCTCTCCAACATTTTGGACCTCGAGAAGGTGACTATCAGTCTCCCGGTACACTGGCTCTGGAGGATGCACATTGATCCCGACCACCCCTGGAAGGGCCTCGACCTCTAGTTCTCCCGAGATGAACGTGCAGTGTTCACCGCTTCCACCAAGATGGTGGTTCACGATGGAGCTACTATCTTATTTTGGGAGGACCTCTGACTTGATGGTCGGGACATCTCAGCGATCGCACCTGAGGTACTCCTATTGGTCTCCAACCGTACCAGGAAGGGGCAGATTGTTTGGGATGCCCGAAACGGTCACCGCAGGATCTCAGATATCAAGGGGTCCTTGGGCCGTTGGCTCTTTGGGATTATATCCAGATCTGGCACTTGGTCAACGTGATGCAGCTCACTCCCCACCTAGTGGCATTGGACGACGGATGCGCGGTACACATCCAAGAGTTGATGTGACGCACCCTCCGAGGGCGCGGTAA
>NC_041380.1:317581024-317606651 GCF_002162155.2 Triticum dicoccoides | reverse complement strand
ATGTGGCTCGATCGCTTCTTCTTTTTTGAATTATGTGGCTCGATCGATACTGGACCACGGAGCGGCTTGAGTATCATGGCTTGCACTACACAGACCGAGTTGTGTGTTCTGCAACCAGTCGAAGGAGACGATGGTCCACCTCCTCTTTGGCTACTCCTCACGCATGCTCTACTAGGAGGTGCTCTCGTGGACCATGCTGACTGTCACTAGTCCAGCGGACGGGGCGGACTTTGTGGACTGGTGGCAGGAAACTTGCCTCTCAGCTCCTGCCTTAGCTCCAAAGGGCATGTCCCCGTCATCCAGCGAGTGAGTTGATGCATGTGGAAGCATCGTAACACAATCATCTTCAACCTTGGCTCAGCCTCGCCCATCTCCTCGACACGATCAACTCAAAGGCTAGGCTATGGGCTTTGGTGGGCGCATCTGGGCTTGTGAGTTTGCTCCAAAGGGAGTCACAGCTAGCTTTATGGGCGTTGTGGTGTGCAGGGACTATGACCTTCATTGGGCTATTGTACATTGGGCATGGCCTTCATTGGGTTATTTTAGTTCTGAGTGTGTCCTTGTTAGGGCTTGTGGTGACTCTTTTCACAATCAATGCAATGAAACATAAAGCTTTTCTCGAAACAGATACGACTTTGCTCGAACGTCTATTGCATTTCATGAGCCAAAACTGGTGGTTATAATGTTGCCCCAAATATGGCTCCCTCCATCCCGTATTAATTGACACTCAATGGATGTATTTAACACTGAGATGCGTCTATATACATCTGTTTGAGCGATATTAATATGGCACGAAGGGATTAGTTTTTATGTAATTTACTAGTACTATATTTATATATTTAATACTCTCTCCGTTTATAAATACAAAATATTCTAATTTTATTTATGAATGAATGTATATAGACATGTTATACTACCTCTCTCTCAGTTTACAGGGCAAGCGCGTACCCCTAGGTCGTTAATTTGACCAACTTAATACAAGTCATATATTATAAAAAATATACCAATATAAACTTAAGATGCTCTATTTTCAAACCGTATAATTTTTGTGTTATATAGTTTATATTAAGGTGATAAAATTGGCAACCTAGGTATACGTGTAGGACTTATAAACTGAAACGGAGGTAGTAGTATATTTGTTCACTCATTTCATTATGTATACAGCCTATATAATAAAATATCTAAAACATTTATATTTGTGAACGAAGGAGCTAATAAAATCAGATTGTTTGAAGAGGAAAAAACTTACGTTGATGGGCAAGACGAACCAACCGGCCGACCAGCACTATCCCGGTCGTCGATAAACTTTGTGGAAGCTATAGTAGTTGGTGGGCAGTACTAGAGACAAAACTGGCGCTCTCTGTTCTTCGGCAGCATCTCCGCCTCTCCGGACTAACTGTCGTTGTTACCAGCAAGCCGGCAATCTCCATCCACAAGCTCTAAAGTCTAAAGAAAGAACGGGCAATCAGAAAGCCTTCCAAGAAGTGACGCGGGAGAGGAGCAGGGCGGCGCAAGCCATGGCCATGGTGGAGCAGCGGATCGAGCACAGCCACCTCGCCATCAGAGGCCTCAACCTCCACGTAGCGCAAGCAGGCACAGGTCAGTGCCCCCTCCCTCGACCACGCCCGCGGCAGGCCGGCCGATGTGAGTGGTGACCGTTGTTTGCTTGCAGGCGAGCTCGGGACGGTGCTGTTCCTGCACGGCTTCCCGGAGATATGGTACTCGTGGCGCCACCAGATGCTGGCCGTGGCCGCCGCCGGGTACCGTGCCATCGCGCCGGACTGGCGGGGGTATGGCCTCTCCGACCAGCCGCCGGAGCCGGAGGCGGCGGCGTACAGCGACCTGACAGAGGATCTCCTCGCCCTCCTGGATGCGCTCTCCGTCCCCAAGGTGCCATCTAGCCCTGAATTATTGGACACTTTCGGGGGAATCAGGGGTCAGTTCGGATTGGGGGAAAAGGGAATTCTTGGTTGTTGTTAGTCTCTTAAAATCAGCGTGGGATGGTGGTCGTACAGAGTTACTAACATGGCCGTAACAGTCACTGTGAGTTCTACTAGTCCAGGGTCCTGTGGGAGAAAAATTCAGATGGAACTAGATATTTGAAGAAGTTGAGATTGATTGCTTAAATATGTAAGAAATTTGCAGAAATTTATGGAGGTTTTAAACAGGAAATCATGGTAGAGTTGGTGTAGTTACAAACACATAACCATGTCTTCTTCCTCCATCTTATGTGAGAGCTGGGTTGTTCACTTGTTGGGCGACCACTTGAGTCTATTACTGTAATATATTTCCAGAATTAATGTATACCTATGAAAACAGGTATATTGTTCTTCTGAAACAGGTCTAATGTTTCATCGACACAATTACAATTTATTCATAGCGTGCTTAAAAGTACTCTCTCGCACTTTTAAGAGGCAAATTTGTCACAGTTCTGCTGTTTCATTTGTTCATCTAGAGTATAAAATTATCGATTGGTATCAGTTCCATCGAGTTGATGTGTTTTAAGCTGGCACTCAATGGGATATAGGCAGCACCGAGAGTCAAACATGCCCTTCTGGTCGACGTTGATCATTATTTAAGCATACAAAATAAGATAATTCCCTCACTAAAAACAGTGCTATTCTTCAACGTTCTCGTCTGATAACTTCCATTTTGCTTCGCATCAGGCTTACCTTGTGGCAAAGGATTTCGGAGCCATGCTAGCTTATGATTTTGCTCTTCGTCACCCCAGCCGCACATGCGGTGTTATGTGTTTGGGCATCCCTTTTCTTCACGGTGGCTCCTCCTTCACTGCCATGCCCGAAGGCTTCTATATACTGCGTTGGCGGGTTTTTACCCTAACCTGAAAGTCCCATGTCAAGCACATGACTAGAGAGTTCTTCTCATGATATGATACAAAAAGCTTGCGCTGTGCAGGAACCAGGAAGAGCAGAGGCAGACTTTGGCAGGTATGACGTCAAGCGAGTCGTGCACACCATCTACATTCTCTTCTCTAGAAGCGAAATCCCGACAGCGAAGGAAGATCAAGAAATCACGGATCTCGCGGACCTGTCGACTCCCCTTCCAGAGTGGTTCACCGAGGAGGATCTTGCAGTCTACACGTCCCTCTATGAGAAATCAGGTTTCGTGTATCCACTGCAGATGCCATACAGGTAAACGCAGGGACTACTAATTTCCATTCTCTTAAAGGTGCCTAGACTATGTGCCGTTGTGGTGACTCAATAGTTTGTGGTATTAGGTTCATCAAGTATTGACAGGTATTACATGTGTGCTGCAACGCTTGACAGGTCTCTCCATAAGAGGCAACCAATCGAAGACCCAAAATTCGAAGTCCCGGTGTTCGTCGTCATGGGGGAGAAAGACTACGTGATCAAGTTCCCCGGGGTCGAGGCCGTGTTGAAAAATGGCACCATGGAGAAGTTTGCGCCGGATCTGAAGATCACTTACATCCCTGAAGGAAGCCATTTCGTTCAGGAGCAGTTCCCGGACAAGGTCAACGAGCTCCTCCTTGGCTTCCTCAAGGACCATCCTGTGGCTTGACACACGGGGTCTATAAGTCTATTATGCTTGGCCTGCACTTGGTTGAGCACCCTACTCCGTGCACATTCTGCAGTGTTATGAACATATGATGCGTGCTTCCTGTGAAGTGAAGGATATGCTAGTTTCATCAACAACGTTTAATAATAAATATACGTATGTATGTTGGGTCCGTGCTGTCCTCTAGAACGCCAGTGTTCAGTCCTCGTGGGAATCGTGTATTTCGCCAAAAACCTATCTGAATTTCACTTGGAATTCCCAGGGATCGAATCGAAGATGGTCTCTAGCCTCGTATGCCCCAAGGGGTGAATCATCCTGGCTATAACAACTCCATGTTTTTAACAGCTGTGTGAGATTATGGTCGCTACACACGAGAAGTGCATTGTATACATTTGACCCTTGGGTGACTCCAGGTAGGCTAGTACGGAATCCCATGCAACACGAGGATTGGGAACAACTCTTAGTCAGCACGCCAGCTGATCAACTGCTTAAGTGGCAGTTTATGTCATTTGTGCGAGTGCAAACTCAATCAATAGGCAAAACTACCAGCATACAGACAATGAATGTTACATCATTCAGAGTAAGCTATAAGAGTAGAAGAAGAACTTTTTACCACAAAGGTGAGCAAATATAATGCGTCAGGTAACAAACAGACCACTTCGTAAATGCATTCCAAACATTAAAATCTTGTAACATACTGTACCGGAATACAGAATACAAGCACATTAGTGGGTTGATGATCATTAACTCTTTTAAAGTTACAACAAGGCGCTTTCGGTACATGACAGACCTCCTATCACCAAAAGCCAGCTGAACCAATTTCCCAGAAATCTTGCAGTGCACATATGAGATCACCAGCTCGCTCGCTTGGTATAAATGAGTATCAACACCGCTTGCTTGGCATAAATGATTTTGGGGTCTCCACCAGATATGCATGATACAATCATCAGTCGGGGGCTTAGGGCATCTTGAATAAACTACAAGGAGCATTTATCTGGCGCACCGTCATCTATAACTCTTCAGCCCGATATTTGGATGACCTGCATAAGGGAAGCCGTATAAGGTAAGGCAAGATGGCAGCAAAACGCAAGGCAAACAATAGACTTGCAGGAAATACAACCAGCTGTTGAAAATCGATATTGAGCTACATTTTAGACTCAGTCTGATGGGCATATTATATAGTACTTTCCATCAACAAAAACACTAGGTTTGGCATATATCAGTCCTTAATTCTGCTTCTGAGGTAGTACTGCAGTTAGAAACTGCAGATGTGTTGTCACAATCACATGTGAACCCATCCAGATCATGTTCCATTGCAGCAACCAGAAAACATACATCCTTTCCAACCAAGGACCAGAAAAGATATTTCATCTTGAGCAATTTCAAGCAACATATTAATATCCATGCTCACTATTTTGAATTTTTGTTGGAAAAAACACTGGCTCGCAAATTACAAGTGTTGTTGGGTGATTAATTATCAGTTCCACACAAATTCGTTGGGAGCTGATCTATGATTCAGCTTTACTGAATTTATCAGCTCTATGATCCAGCAATAGAACCGCTGCCGCCGCATGTAGTCACCGTCGACGTCCCGCCTGCTGCTTAATCACTCGGCTAGCTCGCCTCCCGGCGGCAGGCAAGATCAAGCAGTAACCTCCTATATCTGATTTGATTTTTGTAGCAGGTCAAAATTCAAACCTGGCGAATCGCCTACAGAAGTATTCCAGGATAATGTAACTGTGAAGAAATTATGTGCTTCTAAAGTTAATGCCATGTAGATTCCTTTGACAACCTCCTAGGCCAGGCACAATCCAAACAACTACTCCCTCACTAGTGATCTAAAATGTCTTATACTCCCTCCGTCCCATAATGGCCACAAAAATCCGAAATTCCAGGCCCAAGCCAGGCAGCACATTTGCCCAGCCATGCAGCCCAGGACAGCATCCAAACTAGCCCTAAGTTTGTGCTTTGCAGAATCGCATGCCAATTCAGTACATTCTTTCCTATTTTACTTTTATATATTTCTAAAGATTCACTTGGTGGTCGTCCGTTCACATCTACACTCAGCTCTGACAAGTGGGCCAAAACACACTTGTCGAGGACACTTGTCGAGGCAGCAACGAGAGCAGAGGGCAAAGAAGCAATCAATTCCCCCTCCCTGCCTCCCACCTCGAGAACCCTCTTCTTGCCCCCAATCACCTTCCTTCCACCGCTTCACATTCCCAATCCGTGCTCCCCTTGCCAGCTTACCTCCTCTAACTTTCAAATATTTTATCAATCAGATTCAAAGCTCAAATACGAAGCATGTCGCCATGCTCGGCGCCACTCGGTATCTCCTCCCGTCGTCCTTGGTTCTACTTCTTCTCTATTGATTTTCCTCTTCCTCCATTCAAGCCCAGTCCCGTCACTGCTCGCTGGTCGTCATGGAAACTTCGTGGAGTCCTTAACCCCTGCCAGGAAGCTCACCGTTGCCCGAACCGTGTGGAGGCTGCAGCCCCAGCTGGAGAGCTCGCCGCCGCTGGAACCGCATGGCAGCCGCATACGTGCCGGCGAGCTCGCCGCCGCTGGAACCACGTGGAGACCGCACCCCAACCGGCGAGCTCGCAATGCTGAACTGTATGTTATATTGTAGCAGTGTAGGCAAAAACTATGCCGATCGTTATCTCCAGAACAGCCGCTTAGCGCAGCGCCGCTGGAACCGCACGGCGGCCGTATCCCTGCCGGTGAGCTCGCCAACGCCGGAACCGCCTGGAGACCGCACCCCTGCCGGCAAGCTTGCCATTGCCGACCCGTGTTTACTGTACAAGTGCGGTCAACACGCCAACACGTATGCCGGCTGTTCTCTGCAGAACTGTCGCGTGTCTTCAGGAGCTCAGCGCCGTGTTGCGTCGAAGTGGCCGTCCATCCCAATCTACCCTGCATTCTATGGTATTCTTCGTCCTCCTGTACATCTCGACAATGTACACCGCGTGTCACCAGTGGCGGAGCCAGGAATTAAAGATTAGGGGGGCCAAATGACACATACTTTGGATTACAGGGGCCAAACTACACTAATGCATGTATTATTCTCTAAATTATGCACTGTTCATTGCTATATTAGTACCAAATCAGCGATGTTAGGGGGGGCCAGGGTCTCCGCCACTGCGTGTCACCCCACCCCCTGTCTCTTAATTGAATTCTGAAGCAATATGGAATATATGACGAAGAGATGAGCCATGGATTCTAATATGGAATGGTATAATTTTATTCCACTGAGTTTGGATTTCTAGGATGACTTTTGCCTATTAACACCCGTGTTTTAGGGGGGGAGGGGGGGATTGTTCTCCTGTGTTTGTGAGCACTCCCTCTTGGACCTGGTTCAGCTAGAGTTGCTTATGTGATTTATTATTATTATTATTGAGAATAGAGTTTCTTATGTGATTAAGTGGTACATATCTAACTGTCAAAAAAAAAATGGTGGTACATATCTAGCCACCCCAGATCCAAGATGCAACAAAAGTCTAGAATTTGCATGGCTACATTATTTTGGGCATTGAACATGTGTGCTCTTCACTTCTTCCTGAAAACTATGTACTAATTAACTGAAGTTCATAGTTGCAGCTACACTATGTTACAAGTCACGAGCTTAATATGAACTGGGGAAGAAATTGCAATAGATAGTCATGATATATGACACTTTCAGGTGACTACAAATATGTGCAGACTATATTTCTGTTCAGAAGGTTCAGATATATAGCTAATTTATATAGCAGGAAGTAGGAACTAATAGTATGCTCTTAAGTGTAAACTGGAAACCTGGTCTGTTCCTCAAATCAGTTTGTAGTTTTGTGCACTCACATCCTCTTAACTATCATGTATCACAATGTTAAACAGTAGCATAATAAGATCATATCGCTTCATGTTAGGTCAGATCTTATATTTTTAGCACCCTGGTTACTACCTCTATATTAAACCACTCTTAATTTTTATGGCACGAGTCTTAGTAACTCATAATACCAAATAGAGACTTTATATTGTAGAAAGCTTCTTATAAATTTTATGCTTAATATGAAAACTAGGCTTTACTCAACATTACTGCAGTGAAGCATAGGTAGCTGATATTTATTTTGCGTCAAGGGTCAATTGCACCACTAAAGGAAAGCAAGGTCCTTAATTACCTCAACCCTTGAAATCATGTACAACAATATCCTAGCACTATTCTTGGAAATAAGATTTCATAGTTTATATTGGAATAATCATGTTCAAGCAATGTGCCCCATAGTTCAACAAGCTTGTCCATATCGAATCCATCCAACAGTAGACACAAGCAGAGGTAATGGAATTGACCAATGATGAGTAATTTTTTGTTTGGATGTTGTTATATATCACTTAATCATAGATATTTATTAGGATCAAATAAACACTGAAATAAATAGGCCTCCACGGATTTGGAGGAAGGCCTGTAGTTTGGTATGAAATTGGAGGCTTTTGTCTAAACAACTAAGAAGTTAGATCATGCACTTTGATATATTATTATATTTGGCTAATTTTGTGCTAGCATAATTCATGCATTACCAGAAACTCCACTCAAAGCCAATGCTCAAGACATGAAATCCTGGCAAAGATGACATAAGCTAGCTCTTACATGTAAACAAATGGAATCTTAGTCCGAAGGCTTTTGAATCAAGAAGTAGATGAAGTATTGATGAAAACTTTGTATTTGAAATGTTATGAGCTGGATGATTTGTTTTGTACTGTCGAATGAAATATTTGTCGTGTTTCCTTATGAAATGATATGGACATTAGTTATTTCATCCATTGATCTATATACTACCTTAGGAAACCACTAACTAAGGCGAGGCAAGAAGATATGGACATTAGTTATTTCATCCATTGATCTACATACTACCTTAGGAAACCACAAACTAAGGCGAGGCAAGAATAACCATGTAATCACCGGGTGGTTCACTGTCAACAAAGCGTGCTAACCTCTTATGGGGTAATACAGCAGTACTCCACGCATGAAATAAACAACAGAAAAAAAAAGAATCCACCAAGCGGACAGCCAACAAAGGGATACTACAAAGAAAACGGCACAACAAGGTGCGTGACTACTTCTAGTTAAGAGGTATGCATACTTGCAACTCAAACCTTATAAATTGCTAAAAATATATTTTATCTCAAGTACTCCCTCTGTGCCAAAATATATGTCGCTACTCTTATAGCTGAATAATAGTGAATTGACACACAATGAGAAGTAGCTACATGATGCATCAGAAGTTTCAGAGCATGAGGATAGCAAATTTATATTTATTGGAACAGAAAAATACCTTATCGAAACAGTAAGGACTAGGGTTCTGCAGCATTGGGATTTTCTTCTGCACCAAGAGCCAGAACAACTTTCCTCAGGATGGCATCAACTGGTTGATGTGAGTTCTCAACAGCCTTGCTTATAGCTTGCCATCTCTCGCCATGTTTTGGTTCAGCTGCAATGCATCGTTTCAGAACGTCCCTTTGTGTGTCCGCATTTCCGTGCTGGAGTTCAAATTTGTAGTACAATGCCCAAAAATCCCCAATGTCAGGAGCAAGAGTAACAGCTCTGTTCAACCAACTCCTTGCTTTATCAACCTTCCTGTCATGCCAGAAAAGTTTGGCGACAGCTGCAATGACATGTGGATCATGATCACATCGCTTTATAGCATCTGAGCTCTTTGATTTGCGTTGCGGACGTGGCACCATCTCAATAGCTGCAGCCCACAAAATGCCACTTGTTGGACACTCTTGTAATGCCTTGGCTAGTAGAGAATCAGCTTCCTTTTTGTTCCCGTGCCTCAATTCAGCTCGAATTGCTGCAAGCCATAGTTCAGGTGTAGCTGGATTCTTTTTCCTTGACATGGTGAGGAAAGCGCGCGACTTACTCAAGCCATTTATCCTCTCCTCTAGACTAGCTAGCGAGAGCCAAAGAGGGATGCAACCAGGGCAGTGTTTGAGTCCATTCTCATAAACCTCCTTTGCCTTCCCTACATGGCCAATCCGGTCTTCCATCTGTCCAAGCATTAACCACAATTTGAAAAATGAGGGGAATAACTTCAGACCTTCCTCCAACAGCCTCCTTTCCTCATTCACATTTCCTAATTCCCTCTCAACAATTGCTGATTTCATCCAAACCCTCTCGGTGCCTCCTCTTTCCCTGGCCTTGGTCAAAAGCATTCTTGCTCTCTCCGGTTCATTGTTCTCGAACTCTAACTTGAATGCAGCTAACCAGATCTCCTCTGAAATAGGGATAGCAGCATAAGCTTCCTGAAGGATGGCCCGAGCTGCAGGGACATCACCAGCCAGCCATTTCTCCTTTGCGCCCATAAGCCATAACACTTCAGCTTTTGGATTGTACGTGACAGCCTTTCTGAGAATGGCTTCAAGAGATTCTCTTGTCCCATGGCTCTTCTCAAGCTGCGCCGCTTTAAGCCATATACTCTTTTTGGCAACAAACACACTAAGAGCATGTGCATAGATGGCCCGAGCTGTCTCAATTGAACCACGTTTCTTGCATTCCTCAGCATCAGCAACCCATGTTCGCTTCCGGTCCTCATCATCAACCCCAACTCCAATAGTGCTCTTCACAATAGCCTGGCAAGTAAGCACAGATCCAGCACGCTCTGCCGCTTCGGCTTCCTTTAGCCATGCCTCCCTATCAATATCCAACCCTTCTCTCTGCAAAGATCTTATACCTCTCTCAATCACCTTGCTTACAGATTGGGTGTTCCCATTAGCCTCCTCCAGCTTTGCAGCTGTAATCCAAATGGCAGGTTCCTTGTTGAGCTTCTCCCTGGCCTTGTTAAGCACCTTCTTTGCCTGGTCATATGTCTCGAGCCTTGCTAGGGCAAGCCACAGCTCAACATGAAGTGGGCAGCACTCCACAGCCCTGTGAAGCAACATCCGTGCATCCTCCTCGTTCGCCAGCTCCACAACAGCCTTCCACAACCTAACTGAATCAGGAATGTGCTCCAATCCCTTCCTTAAAACCCTGCTCTTGTTCAAATCACTACTCTCTAGTTTTGCAGCCTGCAGCCACAGCTTCACAGAGTTGGGAATTGCCTTCACACCCCTGGCAATTACAGCCTTTGACTCGTCTGGGCTAGCCAACCGGCATGCCTCGAACCACACATCCTCGTTCTTGGGGCACTCCTCACAGCCCCTCTGAATGAGCTGCCGAGCAGACTGGAGCTTGCCAGCAACCTCTTCAAGCCTGGCAGCAGCAATCCAACCTGGAGGATGCTTTGGGTTTGTCTGCGTCACAGACCTGAGCAGCAGTCTCGCCTTCTTAATGTCAGAGATCTCAGCATCGCTAGTAATTTTCATGCTTTTCAAGTCTGTAAGGTATCCCTTTGGATCAACAACAGTAAGCCCAGAAACTGAATCTGACAGCCTGTCCAATTTCAGCGAAAGCACAGTACCGCGGCCCTCACCCACGGCAGTCAGGTCGGTAACCGGAGTTTGAGCCCACGGTGTCTCAGTGCCACCAGCCGCACGGCTCTTGGGGTCCAGCGCTGTGACATGCTCCTGCTCCTGCCGGGCCTTCTCAAGCAGAGTGTCCGGCACCGGGACAAAGCTCTCGAAACGCTTCTTCTTGTTGCGCGCCGAGTAATCCCCAATTTCAGGTATGCTTTCCCACTCCTGCACGGACACATCAGCCAGCTTCCTCTTGAGATCAGCAAACTGCTCGGTGATCTTGGGGTTGGACGCACGGTACTTCTCAATCTCCTGCTTGAGCCGCGCCTCGCGCCGATCCTTGCGGCGCAGGTCCATCCTCTGGTCGATGCTCTCCCAGACAGCATCAGCCTCGCGGTCATCATCGTCGTAGTCGGCGTTGGAGAAGAGGCCGGCATCGTTGCCCTCGAACTCGTCGAACTTCTGGTTCTCGTCGTATCCCTTCTCCTCGTCGCCGCCTTCATCACCGCCTTCGTCCTCGCCGGGGGGCTTCCCGCGGCCGCGCCCGACAGCGGGAGGAGCAGCCGCGGCGGCGGAGCGATCTGGGAGGTCCGGGGCAGCGCGGGCCGGCCCGATATCGGAACGGGTGGTGAAGCCGGTGGCGCCACGGCCGAGACCCGCGACGTAGTTGGGGGGCGGCTTGGAGTTGAGGAAGTCGTAGCGCACGGGACGGGCGGGCGCCGCCGCCGGAGGAGGGGGCGGCGGCGGGGTCGGGGCGGGGCCGCTCATGTCGCCGAGGAGGGAGAGGCGGGAGAAGGACGGGGCGATCTGGAGGGAGGAGAGGAGCGGGGAGAGCGGCGGCGGAGCAGATGGGTTGGGTCGGGGGAGATTGGGAGAGGGCGTGACCGGCCTTTGCCGTGACCAGCTCAAGGTCTAGGGCCCCTCTTGGTGTAGTACAATTTTAGAGGCGGTGCGTGCGTGACTACGTTTTTTCTAAGAAACACGCGCATCTTTACGAAGGCAAGCACGCACACCCCCTGATATGCGATTGGGATCGAGGAACACGTATTTTCCGATCCTATCTTTTTTTTTTTTACGAAAAACAGCATTGTGCTGATTTCATTCATTAAGATAGGATGAGACACTCCAAAAAATACAGGTCAAGGTTCAGGACGGCTAACAGCCAGAAAGGGGAAGGAAAAGCTATACAAATGTACACTAGAAAAAGAAAGAAAGAGAGAAAGAAATTATCTCGCGCCTGTCCATTGTGCTCCTTTGAATCCAGCGGTTCTCCAAGAATTCAGCTCATTGATAATGTTCTCAGCGACCTTCAGGAAGTGGTTTGCCTTGTTGTTGGATATGCGGCTGTTTCTTTCTTTCCAAACCTGTCAGGACACCGCCATTATAAGTGATGATAGGTCCTTTTTCCTGCCTGTACGATCCAGAGCCTTTAACCACAAGTCCAATATAGAGCCAGTATGAGCAATAGGTAAGAGGTTGAATGGAAAATTATATATCGCCAGGCAATAGCCCCAGATTCCAGCCGTGAAAGGGCAGCTAGATACAAGGTGCAGACCATCCTCCCACCCTAAGTGGCATAACTGACAGATCGGGGTGTGAGGCCAACCTCGCTTCGCAAGGTTGTCCGCGGTCAAACATTTGCCCTGTACAAAGAGCCAACTGAAAAATCTTATTCTTGGTGGAACCTTGATATGCCAAATGATCTCGGGAAGAGGAGAATCAATCTTGCCCCAGAATTGACATAGGTAAGCTGACTTAGCATTATATCTTCCATCCGCTGACCATTTCCAAATGAACTCATCCTTTAGGTTGGACAAAGAGACCACACTGGATCTGTGCCAGAAGTCAATGTATTCACGCAACACCTAGGTGCCGGGGTTGCGCTTGAGAAGAGTGACCCATTTTCTATTGGTGAGTCCTTCAGCCAACGATATTCTTCTGTTCTTGCTATGCTTGAAAAGGTTAGGAAACGAAACAGCTGGAATCTCACCGTTGAGCCAGTGATCATGCCAAAAGGATATCTTAATACCACTACCAATTTTGATGGAGGTACAAGCAATGAAAAGAGCCTTAACGTGCTTGTCAGCAGGGAGCTGCAGACCTTGCCATGGTTTATCCGGATCTGTGACGCTTTGCCAAAGCCAGCGTACTTTAAGCGTCCGCCCCTGAGCTTGAAGGTCATGGATGCCAAGCCCGCCTACAGAGATGGGTGAGCACACCTGGGTCCAGCGGACAAGGCACTTGCCACAGCAGACAGCATCAGAGCCAGACCATAAAAAAGCACAACGTAGCTTTATCGATTTGCTTGATGACCCATTTCGGTTGATGAACAGCCAGAAGCATGAAAATTGGCATTGCCGAAAGTACAAACCTCACGAGTACCATTCTTCCAGTGGAGGAGATCCACCTAGCCTTCCAGCCAGCAATCTTCTTAATTAACTTGTCAAGCAGGTCTTGGAAGTCAACGAGCTTCAACCGCCTATCAGATAAAGGCATCCCAAGGTAAGTGCAGGGGAAGCTAGCCAGCTGGCATCCAAGAGCCAGCTGCAGGGGAGTAAGGTCAAGGCCATCGCACCGAATAGGAAGGATCTTGCTTTTAGCCAGGTTAGTGATGAGACCGGTTGCTTCACCAAAAATCTTCAGCACTTCAGTTACAACCCCAAAATCATGCATCTCAGGCTTGAGGAAAATGATGACATCATCTGCGTAAATAGATGCACGGTGTTTAACAAGTTGGCGACTAGGGTTTTGAGGGACTTCGCAGGCGCCCGCTCGATCTTCTTCGATGGGGCGACCTCGTGCATCTGAAGCGATGGCGGCTTTCAATGATGCTAGCGAAAGCCGGGCGGAAACATGATTCAAGATGTCAAGGTCTTCACCGGGGGAGGTGTCGGGTATCTGAAGTGTAACGCTTCATTCAGTTATCCGACGGCAAGGAAGCATCGTCAGGCAAGATCCAACGGCTCGCGTAGCTCGCCGTAATTCTAGCATTACTGCAGTATTCCTTTTTCCTGTACCTTTCATTCAGTGTTGGGCTATATAACAGCCAGCAGAGCTCCTGTGTGGGCATGTCATTTTGTCTGGTGATCTAAATCACTTTACTCCTATACTTTACAGCTACCACACTCTGTAATATATACAATTCCTCTTGGCTTGGCCAAATTCGATCCCCAATCAGGCCTCAAAACCTAGTTCGTCAAGCTTACTAGTGTCCAGATCCTATCAGGGCATGACAAATGGTATCATGAGCCAGGCGATCTCTCGGTGTCGGGAGCGTGCGATGCTGCGCTAGTTCGTTCCCACCCTCTTTTTCCCACCTTTTTTCCGGCGGCATTGGAGGCGGTGTGCCGGCGGCGCGTGGCGGCGGTGTGAAATTCGGCGGCAGCTTGCAGCGCGGGATTGGTTGCTGAGACTTCCTATCTCGGCGGTAAAATTCCAGATCCACGCGCGAGTGGTTCTGCTTGGTGGCGTTCGTCCCAGGAGGCGGCAGGATCTGTCTGTGGTTCGGGTTGCCGACACATCGGTGGTAAAATTTCTCTCCACAGCGCAGTATCATGGGGCGATCGAAGCCGGTCATGGAAGAGTTGGATCCGGCGGAATTAATCCATCTCAAGGAGGAGGTGCTGGCTACTCGAGAGGAAACCACGGGGCTGCGTGAAGAGGCAGACATGATGCGGAAGGAGATCCAGGCTACGGATTCCAAACAGGACACTATGCCTTCAGTGATTTCTGGGGTACAGACAACAGTGTCTGCTTTAAGTGGTCAATTACAAGCAATTTCTGATGTTTTGAAGAATTTAAGTGTACACGCCACAGCTTCGACCTCTGGTCCTCCTCCCAGTCATCTTGAACAGGAACCACCACCCACCTAGTCTCCAATTGTACAGGAAATCCCTAAGGAGGCTCAAGAGGATTCTCATAGGCAACTAATAGAAAAATTGAAGAAAAGGTTGTTGGTTGAACAAGAGAAAACTAGGCAATGTGCACTATTGACAGGCTCTGATCTTCCACCCATTAACACTGCTCGCCGATCTGCCCCACCTGGTTATGGAAATTCAGCAATCCCTGAAGTGATTTTAGTACAGGCGTCGCCAACAGCTCATACTAGGACAACTCGCACACCAGCTTTCAACCAGGTTCAACAGCAGGGTAATAAGCTACAGTGGGAGGAATATCACAAAGCTTATGAGAAGGACATGCGATCCCAATTCCTTAAGTCGATGACCAAGGGTCCGAAGATGGAATTCCCAAGGTTTGATGGTACAAATCCTGCAGGGTGGATACGTCAAGCAGAGAAATATTTTCAGATGGCAGGAGCACCACCTGAATACAAGGTTTCACTAGCACAGATGTACTTTGTGGGCAGAGCTGATGTCTGGCTTAGAAGAGCAGGAGTGATCAAGAAGCAGTATGCATGGACACAATTCTGTGAAGAAATTTTACATCGTTTTTCTGCATCTGGCACTTATGATTTGGTCGACAGATTTAATGCTTTCAAGCAAAACAACTTGTCCATTGTTGAATACACCGACCAGTTTGAAGAACTAATGGCTGAAGTGCAAGAGGACAATCCCAACTTGTCTGAAATGTGGTTTGTAAAGTGCTATGTTAATGGGATGAGGGCAACTATTAAGTTTCAACTCAGACCATTAAGGCCAAAAACACTTACAAATGCTTATTAGCTAGCAGTTGATATTGAACAAGCAACACCTGCCAAGAAACATTATCCCCCTTTAACTGCTGACAGGAGCAAGTACACATTCCAGCACTATAAACAACAGGGTCAAGTAATAGAAAAGAGCACAAAAAGTAAGGGCCTTCCAGTAGTGCAGAGAGCAAGAGAACCTGGGAAGTGTTGGCGATGTGGTGATGTGTGGTTTCATGGGCACAAGTGTAAGCAGGCTCCATTTATTAATCTTTTAACTGGAGAGGAACCTACTGATTCATCTACCGAACAAGAAGAAGTAACTGAAACTGACCAACAAGAACAATAAGCTGTAGATGAAAAATTGCATGCAGATTTCATTGCAAGCAATGAGCTCCAGTCGAGTTAGTACCTTGTCTGTGTTAGTGACTGTGGGGGGCAAACATGCTGTAGCTCTAGTGGACCCCGGGAGTAATTCCACCTTTATGAACCTCAAGTTTGCTCTCACAACATCTTGTTCTATAGTGAGGGACAAATCCAGAGTAGTGGTTGTTGCTGGTGGAGGGGTTTTGTGGTCTGGAGCTTACATCCCTGCCACCAAATTCCAAATGGGCAAGGAAGAGTTTGAACATCCTTTTCGGGTTTTAGATTTGCCATGATATGATATGGTCATTGGATGTGATCTGCTAGCACAACATAGCCATGTTTTCTTTGACTACGAAAATAAACAAATCATTCTCACAAAGAACAAGTCTTATCAAATTGCTGTTCCTGCTTGCAATTCCTTTGCTGCAACAATTGAAATTCCAGGCACTGAGCTAGCTTCCATGTTAGTGATACGTCTTTAACGTATCTGTAATTTTTGATTGCTCCATGCTATATTATCTCCTGTTTTGGATGTTTATGGGCTTTATTATACACTTTTATATTATTTTTGGGACTAACCTATTAACCCAGAGCCCAGTGCCAGCTTTTGTTTTTTCCTTGTTTTAGAGTATCGCAGAAAAGGAAAATCAAACAGAGTCCAATTGACCTAAAACTTCATGGAACTTATTTTTGGAAGGAAAACAACCTGGGAGACCTGGAGTCCACATAAGGGAAGCAACGAGGAAGCCACGAGGCAGGGGGCGTGCCCACCCCCCTGGGCGCGCCGTCCACCCTCGTGGCTCCCCTGACGTACTTCTTCTGTCTATATATATCCATATACCCTAAAACGATCGGGGAGCACAATAGATCGGGAGTTCCGCCGCCAGAAGCCTCCGTAGCCACCGAAAGCCAATCTAGACCCGTTCCGGCACCCTGTCGGAGGGGGAATCCCTCTCCGGTGGCCATCTTCATCATCCCGGTGCCCTCCATGATGAGGAGGGAGTAGTTCTCCCTCGGGGCTGAGGGTATGTACCAGTAGCTATGTGTTTGATCTCTCTCTCTCTCTCTCGTGTTCTTGAGGTGATACGATCTTGATGTATCGCGAGCTTTGCTATTATAGTCGAATCTTATGTTTCTTCTCCCCCTCTACTCTCTTGTAATGGATTCAGTTTTCCCTTTGAAGTTATCTTATCGGATTGAGTCTTTAAAGATTTGAGAACACTTGATGTATGTCTTGCCGTGCATATCTGTGGTCACAATGGGATATCACGTGATTCACTTGATGTATGTTTTGGTGACCAACTTGCGGGTTCCGCCCATGAACTTATGCATAGGGGTTGGCACACATTTTCGTCGTGATTCTCCGATAGAAACTTTGGGGCACTCTTTGAGGTTCTATGTGTTGGTTGAATAGATGAATCTGAGATTGTGTGATGCATATCGTATAATCATACCCACGGATACTTGAGGTGACATTGGAGTATCTAGGTGACATTAGGGTTTTGGTTGATTTGTGTCTTAAGGTGTTATTCTAGTACGAACTCTAGGGTTGTTTGTGACACTTATAGGAATAGCCCAACGGATTGATTGGAAAGAATAACTTTGAGGTGGTTTCGTACCCTACCATAATCTCTTCGTTTGTTCTCCGCTATTAGTGACTTTGGAGTGACTCTTTGTTGCATGTTCAGGGATAGTTATATGATCCAATTATGTTATTATTGTTGAGGGAACTTGCACTAGTGAAAGTATGAACCCTGGGCCTTGTTTCAACGCATTGCAATACCGTTTGTGCTCACTTTTATCATTAGTTACCTTGCTGTTTTTATAATTTCAGATTACAAAAACCTTTATCTACTATCCATATACCACTTGTATCACCATCTCTTCGCCGAACTAGTGCACCTATACAATTTACCATTGTATTGGGTGTATTGGGGACATAAGAGACTCTTTGTTATTTGGTTGCAGGGTTGCTTGAGAGAGACCATCTTCATCCTACGCCTCCTACGGATTGATAAACCTTAGGTCATCCACTTGAGGGAAATTTGCTACTGTCCTACAAACCTCTGCACTTGGAGGCCCAACAACGTCTACAAGAAGAAGGTTGTGTAGTAGACATCAGTTAGCAGCTGGTACAATGGGTTATGCTATATATATTATCGGGGATGTATCAATGAAGAAACATCCTCAACATGAGACACCTGCTGAATTTGAGCAAGTGTTGCAACAATATCCTGAAGTATTTGCAGAACCAGAGGGCCTGCCTCCGCTATTAGTGACTTTGGAGTGACTCTTTGTTGCATGTTCAGGGATAGTTATATGATCCAATTATGTTATTATTGTTGAGAGAACTTGCACTAGTGAAAGTATGAACCCTAGGCCTTGTTTCAACGCATTGCAATACCGTTTGTGCTCACTTTTATCATTAGTTACCTTGCTGTTTTTATAATTTCAGATTACAAAAACCTTTATCTACTATCCATATAACACTTGATCACCATCTCTTCACCGAACTAGTGCACCTATACAATTTACCATTGTATTGGGTGTATTGGGGACACAAGAGACTCTTTGTTATTTGGTTGCACGGTTGCTTGAGAGAGACCATCTTCATCCTACGCCTCCTACGGATTGATAAACCTTAGGTCATCCACTTGACGGAAATTTGCTACTGTCCTACAAACCTCTGCACTTGGAGGCCCAACAACGTCTACAAGAAGAAGGTTGTGTAGTAGACATCAGTTAGCAGCTGGTACAATGGGTTATGCTATATATATTATGGGGATGTATCAATGAAGAAACATCCTCAACATGAGACACCTGCTGAATTTGAGCAAGTGTTGCAATAATATCCTGAAGTATTTGCAGAACCAGAGGGCCTACCACCTGAAAGGAGTTGTGATCACAAGATTCCGCTTCTGCCTGGTTCTAACCCACCTAATATCAGGCAATACAGAATTCCTCATAAACACAGGGATGAAGTGGAGAAACAAGTACAACAATTGTTGAAATCAAAGGTAATTAGACCTAGCCAAAGCCCTTATGCTTCTCCAGTAATAGTAGTTCCGAAAAAAGATGCCACATGGAGATTGTGCACTGACTTTAGGGACTTAAATTCTATTACTATCAAAGACAAATTTCCTATTCCTATCATTGAGGATCCGCTAGATGAGTTACATGGAGCAAAATATTTCACTAAACTGGATTTAAGATCAGGCTATCATCAAATTAGGATGAGTGAAGAGGACATACCAAAAACTGCATTCATAACCCATTTTGGTCATTTTGAGTATTTTGTTATGCCTTTGGCCTATCTAATGCTCCGAGTACTTTCCAAGCTTTAATGAATGCAATATTTGGCAAGTATCTGAGGAAATTCATATTGGTCTTCTTCGATGATATACTAGTTTTTAGTTCCTCTTTGGAAGAGCACCTAGAACATTTGAAAGTGGTGTTTGATTTATTGAAGGAACATCAGTTGTCAGCGAAATTGTCCAAATGTTTGTTTGCTGTCCAGCAAGTGGATTATCTTGGTCACATTATTAATGAGCAAGGGGTGTCTACAGATCCTGAGAAAGTAAGTGTTGTTAAGGACTGGCCCGCTCCTACTACAGCAACACAACTCAGGGGTTTTCTGGGTTTGTGTGGTTATTCCAGAAGGTTTGTGCAGCATTTTGGGCTTATTGCAAGACCATTACATGATATGTTGAAGCAGGGACATTTTCATTGGACCACAACACAAGATTTGGCATTTCAACAACTGAAACAAGCTATGACTACTGCCCCTGTGTTGGCCCTGCCCAATTTCAACATCCCCTTCATCCTAGAAACTGATGCTTCAGGTCAGGGCATTGGAGTTGTGCTTATGCAGCAGGGAAAACCACTTGCTTGCTACAGCTCAGTGCTTTGTCCCAAGAATTGCTTGCCATCTACTTATGAGAAGGAAGCCCTAGCTATCATTGAAGCTTTAAAAAACTGGAGGCACTATCTAGTGGGTCACAAATTGATCATCAAAACTGATCACCAGAGCTTGAAATTTATGGCAGACCAAAAATTAACTAGGAAAATCCAGCAAAAGCTTATGATTAAGTTGCTTGAATTTGACTTCCAAATTCAGTACAAGAAGGGGAAGGAAAATATAGCAGTAGATGCATTATCCAGAAAGTGCACTCTCATGGCTATATCCCTGGTCACTCCTAAGTGGACAAAAGAAATAGAGAGTTCATATGTGCAGGACAGTGCTTGTAAGAAAACACTGGAAGAATTACTAGTCCTGCCCAACCATGAGTCTCATCATAATTCCTTGCAAGGGGGAATTATCAGACACAAAGGAAGAATATATGTGGGCAATGATAGAGCATTGAAACACATATTATTGTCTGCATTACATTCTTTTGCTTTGGGAGGGCACAGTGGGATGAAAGCAACATATCAAAGAGTGAAGAGCATCTTTTATTGGCCTGGAATGAAGAAGGAACTGGAAAATTTTGTGGCAGAATGCCCTGCGTGCTAGAAAAACAAAGGTGAGCATTGTCATTATCCAGGATTACTTGATCCTTTGCATATTCCTGATATGGCCTGGACACATCTGAGCATGGATTTCATCGAGGGACTGCCTAAATCCAATGGAAAAGAGATCATTTTCGTAGTGGTGGACAGATTGACCAAATTTGCTCATTTTATTGCAATGTCGCATCCATATACAGTTCAGTCTGTAGCTACTGCATTCATAGATAATGTGATCAAATTACATGGACCTCCTATTGCCATTGTATCTGATCGAGATAGGATTTTTACTAGTCAGTTGTGGAAGAGCATCTTTGCTGCAATGAACATAGAGTTGAGGTACAGTTCTGCATACCATCCTCAGTCCGATGGGCAGACATAAAGGGTTAACCAATGCATTGAGAACTATTTAAGGTGTATGGTTTCTCAAGAACCAAAAAAATGGGTGTACCATCTGGCCATGGCAGAATATTGGTACAATACATTTTCCACTCCTCTTTACAGAAGACACCTTTCCAAGCTTTATATGGTTATGATCCTCCTAATATTAGTGAGTTTTCCTTACCTGGATCACTGGAAATTGGGACTAATGGCCCTTCTATAGACAGACAAGCCCTGATGGGGCAGTTAAAGCACAATTTACAAACAGCTCAAGCGAGAATGATCAAGTATGCAGACAAAAAGAGGACTGAACGAGTGCTGACTCCAGGAGATATGGTCTATTTGAAATTACAACCATACCGCCTAAATGATTTTGGGATCTGGCATCACATCAAGCTCCAGAGCAAGTACTATGGGCCTTTTCGGATGATGAACAAAGTTGGCAATGTGGCTTATAAATTGTTGCTTCCAGCACAATCTCAAATCCACCCAGTTTTTCATATTAGCCAGCTTAAGAAACACATTGGCTCGACAGCGATTCCCTGTGCAGACCTACCTTTAATTGGACCCAATGGACAAATCAGAACGGAACCAGTACTTGTATTGGAGATCCGCCAAGTTCCGAGGAATAATATACCTGTGGTGCAGTGGCTGGTACAATGGGAAAATTTACCACTTGAAGATGCTTCGTGGGAAGACGCCAATTTCATCAAGCACACGTTTCCGAGGGTTTTTCAAGCAAACGGTGGAGAGCTGGTGCAAGCACGGCCCACCTTGAGGACAAGGTGTGTTTCGACAGGGAGGCACTGTCAGGTATCTGAAGTGTAACGCTTCATTTAGTTATCCGAAGCGTCGTCAGGGCAAGATCCAACGGCTCACGTAGCTCACCGTAATTCTAGCATTACTGCAGTATTCCTTTTCCTGTACCGTTTCATTCAGTGTTGGGCTATATAACAGCCAGCAGAGCTCCTGCGTGGGCATGTCATTTTTTCTGGTGATCTAAATCACTTTACTCCTATACTTTACAGCTACCACACTCTGTAATATATACAATTCCTCTTGGCTTGGCAAAATTCGATCCCCAATCAGGCCTCAAAACCTAGTTCGTCAAGCTTACTAGTGTCCAGATCCTATCAGGGCATGACATGAGGCTCTTGGAAAGCTAGATATATCGGAGGAGGAGGCAAGATGATCGAGAAGAAGGGCCGAGGAAGTAGCTGCTGGCTGGAAAGGTCGTGTACCGGAACCAATTCCATATCCAAACCATAGCCAATGCGCTTTGGCCAGCTTGAGAAAACCCTAAATGTTTTCAGTTTCGATCGGTTGGTGTCACATATTCGTTGCTGAATTTGAGAATCAAATGAGAGAGATAATCGGTTCTAAGGAGGATCCCATTGGCATGTTAGCAAGAATGCCATGATCCTGGCTGAATCTGAGGATTGCATGCTGAAAGAAATATGCTCTAGAGGCAATAATAAAGTTGTTATTTATATTTCCTTATATCATGATAAATGTTTATTATTCATGCTAACATTGTATTAACCGGAAACTTAGTACATGTGTGAATACATAGACAAACATAGTGTCACTAGTATGCCTCTACTTGACTAGCTCGTTAATCAAAGATGGCTAAGTTTCCTAGCCATGAACAAAGAGTTGTCATTTGATAAACGGGATCACATCATTAGAGAATGATGTGATTGACTTGACCCATCCGTTAGCTTAGCACTATGATCGTTTAGTTTATTGCTATTGCTTTCTCCATAACTTATACATGTTCCTATGACTATGAGATTATGCAACTCCCGAATACCGAAGGAACACTTAGTGTGCTATCAAACGTCACAACGTAACTAGGTGACTATAAAGATGCTCTACAGGTGTTTCCGATGGTGTTTGTTGAGTTGGCATAGATCGAGATTAGGATTTGTCACTCCGTGTATCAGAGAGGTATCTTTGGGCCCTCCCGGTAATGCACATCACTATAAACCTTGCAAGCAATGTGACTAATGAGTTAGTTACGGGATGTAGCATTACGGAACGAGTAAAGAGACTTGCGGTAACGAGATTGAACTAGGCATGATGATACTGACGATCGAATCTCGGGCAAGTAACATACCGATCACAAAGGGAACAACGTATGTTGTTATGCGGTTTGACTGATAAAGATCTTCGTAGAATATGTAGGAACCAATATGAGCATCCAAGTTCCGCTATTGGTTATTGACCGAAGATGAGTCTCGGTCATGTCTACAGAGTTCTCGAACCCGTAGGGTCCGCACGCTTAATGTTTGGTGACGATCGTATTATGAGTTTATGTGTGTTTGATGTACTGAAGGTAGTTCGGAGTCTCGGATGTGATCACGGACATGACAAGGAGTCTCGAAGTGGTCGAGACATAGAGATTTATGTATTGGATGGCTATATTCGGACACCAGAAGCGTTCCGGGTGGTTTCGGGTAAAACCGGAGTGCCGCAGGGTTACCGGGCCCCCCCCCCCCCGCGTGAAACTAATAGGCCTAGATGGACCTTAGTGGAGAGAGAGAGAGAGGCTGCCAGGGCAGGTCGCGCGCCCCCTCCCCCTTGAGTCCGAATTGGACTAGGAGGGGGGCGGGCGCCCCCCTTTTTCCTTCCCCTCTCCCTCTCCTACTCCTTCCTTCCCCCTCCTAGTAGGACCAGGAAAGGATGAATCCTACTCCTACTAGTAGAATGCCCGTGCGTTACCACGGGCTGACAAAACTATATATAGAGAAAGTGCCGATCAAATAAACTACAATTCAACATGTGGACGTTACATGTGACTTATAATTTTATTGCTATGAATACTTGTCATTATAATACTACCCCCTTTCCAATTTATTAGGCCCACACGTATCCCTAGATCAATGATATTTTTTTCAACATAATGCAAGTTATATTTTAAAAAGATTATATCATCAGAAACTTCAAATGTTCTATTTTTAAAGGTACAGCGTTTTTCATGTACAATTCATATTACAGTAGTAAAATTACCAACCCCGGATATACACGCAGGACCTAAAAAGGAGGTAGCACTTTCTCGATGTCCCATATGCAAACACAGTGCATGACAAATTCAATGTGTATTAAAAGGATAGCATAATTTTTTGACATTCTGCACTTAATGAAAATGCAATTTGTTTAAAGTGTATGTATGTCGGTGAGTTCTCGGACTCAACAACCACGTCTTAGGGTTAAGTGGGTTCATTATGAATGTCTAGAAAATGTGAGACATAGAAATAAATTGTAAAATATTGCCAAATACACATAAGAAAAGAAGGACAATTATACGTGTGTTATTATCAAAATGGGTGAATTTTCAGTCCTGTCCAGTCAGGTCACAAACGAGTCGAGCTCGAACGAGTTGGTCTAGCTCAACTTAAACTTAAAATTAAGCGAGCTCAAACAAAGTGAAGTTCAAGTCGAGTAATAGAAAATGGCATGTACTCAGCTTGTAACGACATATAGCTAATTTTAAGCTAAATAAGATGATGAAATACGATATAATATAAAAAACAAAAATTAAGTATTGTCTGTCTTCAACGAAAAGGCTCTAGTTTGAGCGCTTTTTTGGTTTCTTTCTCTCTCGGCCGATCATCCACCGAAGAGTCCATAGTAGAAAAGTAAAGGAAATGACTTCACGAACACTGAACCAGCGTTGCTACTTACCTCAGGAAAAAAAACCAGCTAGCTGCTAGCTAGTCTGCTACTACCTCACTCATGTAACGCCCTCGATGCGGCTATATCTCCCACGTGTCGAAGCACGACTTAGAGGCATAACCGCATTGAAAGCAATGTCACAAGTGAGGTAATCTTCACACAACCCATGTAATACATAAGGGAAAGAGATACATAGTTGGCTTACAATCGCCACTTCACGCAATTACATGAATAAAGCATTACCACATTCAAATACAATCAAGGTCCGACTACGGAACCAAAATAAAAGAAGAACCCCAAATGCGACAAGGTCCCCGATCGACCCCAACTAGGCTCCACTACTGATCAACTAGAACGAAACGACACAAAGGACAAGATCTTCATCGAGCTCCTCCCGAGCTTGGTTGCGTCATCTACACGGTTCAACGGCACCTGCAAGCTGGTTTTGGAAGTAATCTGTGAGTCACGGGGACTCAGCAATCTCACACCCTCGCGATCAAGACTATTTAAGCTTATGGGAAAGGTAAAGGTATGAGGTGGAGCTGCAGCAAGCGACTAGCATATATGGTGGCTAACATACGCAAATGAGAGCGAGAAGAGAAGGCTAAGCACGATCGAGAACTATGATCAAGAAGTGATCCTAGAACAACCTACGTCAAGCATAACTCCAACACCGTGTTCACTTCCCGGACTCCGCCGGAAAGAGACCATCACGGTTACACATGAGGTTGATGCATTTTTAAATAAGGTCAACTTCAGGTTTTCTACAACCGGACATTAACAAATTCCCATCTGCCCATAACCGCGGGCACGGCTTTCGAAAGTTCAAATCCCTGCAGGGGTGTCCCAACTTAGCCCATCACAAGCTCTCACGGTCAACAAAGGATATTCCTTCTAGCGGGAAGACCCGATCAGACTCGGAATCCTGGTTACAAGACATCCTCGACAATGGTAAAACAAGTCCAGCAACACCGCCCGAATGTGCCGACAAATCCCGATAGGAGCTGCACATATCTCGTTCTCAGGGCACACTCAGATAGGTCAAGCTACGAGTAGAACCAACCCTCAAGTTGCCCCGAGGTGGCC
>NC_041380.1:317543364-317580693 GCF_002162155.2 Triticum dicoccoides | reverse complement strand
AATAAAGATGACCCTTGGGCAGGCCTACCCAAGGGAAAGAAAAGGCTAGGTGGCGAATGGTAAAACCAATGTTGGGCATTGCTGGAGGAGTTTTATTCAAGGCGAACTATCAAGGGGTTCCCATTATTACCCAACCGCGTAAGGAACGCAAAATCCGGGAACATAACACCGATATAACGGAAACTAGGGCGGCAAGAGTGGAACAAAACACCAGGCGTAAGGCCGAGCCTTCCACCCTTTACCAAGTATATAGATGCATTAATTAAATACGAGGTATTGTGATATCCCAACAAGGGAACATGTCCCAAACAAGAAACAACATCTCCATGTTCCAACAAGGAACAAACTTCAATCTTCACCCGGAACTAACAACGCTATAAGAGGGGCTGAGCAAAGCGGTAACATAGCCAAACAACGGTTTGCTAGGACAAGGTGGGTTAGAGGCTTGGTTCAACAATATGGGAGGCATGCTAAGAAAGTGGTAGGTATCGCAGCATAGGCATAGCAAAAGAGCGAGCAACTAGCAAGCAAAGATAGAAGTGATTTCGAGGGTATGGTCATCTTGCCTGAAATCCCGCAAGGAAGAAGAACGAGTCCATGAAGAAGATAAACGGACGTAGTCGAACGGGTCCTCACAACACGACGTTATCGGAAACAACCCGAAGAAGCAACACCGGAAAAGGAGCAAACAACATAGTAAACAACCAACACATGAACATGGCATGATGCACAATCAAGTATGATGCATGTCCGGTTTAATGAAACATGGCATGGCAAAATGCACAAACAAAACTACAAATTAAGTGGAGCTCATTATGCAACGGAGTTGCATATTGACGAAACACCACGTGACTTGTTTAGTTCGATCTTGTTTATGTACCCAACAATATTAAATGTTGTTAAACATGGCAAGAGGGTGAAGCAAATGAAAACTACCTATCTAGGCAAGTTTAAATCAGGCCGGAAACAACGAACAACAATTCCGGTAAATCCCCATATGCATATATTAGGTTTGGTACTGTTCTGCCCTAAACCATATTTTAGAGTTGTTAAACATGCAAAGTAAGGCCACCATGATAAACTAGGCAAAATTCTACCCCATTTACATATAAAGTTTGTTAAATTCGGAGCTATGGTTAAATTGTTATGAATTCAAACATTTTAGCATGGCATAGGAGCAAATTAAAGCAAACATCATTTTAAGCATTTTAACATGGCAAGAAAATTGCATATTATTAAACTAGATGAAATTCTAAGCAAGTTTCATATTAAGTTTGTTTTAATCCGATGCACGGTTTGTGAGATATTAAATGCATGATGATGAAGGACTTTTCTGTAAAACTGCACTCTCTGGATAAATTGGAAAATCGCTAGACAGGAAAAAAAACACTCGAGCTGAATCTGCAGGCTGGCCCAATGGAATAGGGGATCTGGAGGGCTTCTCACCCATGGGCTCGGCCTAGTAGGAAACAGAGGAGGCCGGATGGGGCAGCGGTTCGACCGGCCCGCCTGAGGCCCACGCGGCACTGGATCTGGACCTTGAGTGCGGGGTCAACGCACGCCGTCTCCTCGCTCGCTCGACCTGGAGCAGGGAAAAGGCTGACGACGCCGACAAACTCCGGCGACGAGGGAGGGCATCGGGAGGCAACTGGGGCCAGGGACGGCGCGGGAATAGATGGATCCGGTCCCGCGCGAGCGAATCCGGGCGATGCAGCGGTGGACGGAGCTCCGGCGACAGATGAGTAGGATCCGAGGCGGCGGCGGTCATGGCATCGAGCTCCCGGGTTCCTGCAGGAGAGAGGGAGATGGTGAACAGGCGAGGGCGAGACGAAAGGGAAGGAGAGGGGGCATCGAGGCAGGCCTGCACGTGGAGTCCGGTGAGTCGGCGGAGTTCGATGCGGTCGCCGGCGAGGCGCAAAGTCCGGCGAGCGGCAGTGGAGCGAACAGGGACGAGTGGGATGAGCGGGGTCGAGGAACGGGCGCTAGGGACGGGCGGCGGCGAGGCGCGGGCGCCTAGGGCCCAGATCGGCCTGGGGTGGGCCTCGGATGGGCCTGGCATGGCCACGGCAAAGTGGGGCGCAAGAGGAACGCGTGGTGCCTTCCCGTTGGCTGCGGGCGTCCTGCGCGGTGGCGGCTGGCCACCAAGATGGCGCCAAGTGGCAGGGACGAGGTGGCCGGCGGCGGAAATTGAGGAGGAGGTGGTGGATCTGGTTAGTCGGCGCGGGCTTCGAGGTTGATGCGGCGGCTGGAGGTTTGGGAAGGGGCTAGGCTAGGTTTTGGACCCGATTTGGAAGGGGAAGTGGTCTATTTATAGTAGGTGGGCTAGGATTAGGGTTTGGAGAGGGGTTTGCTCCATTTGGACCCTCGGGTCGCGATCGTGCGGTCCGAAGCAGAGGGGGAACTAGGTGGTCTCAGAGCAGAGAAGAGAAGGAGAGGCCCGGCGGCTGTTTCCGAAGACCGAAAACGTCCGACGTTAGACCGGCTATAGTGCCGCTATAGTTTAACGGTTGGGCTATCGAACGAACTCCGAATGCGATGAAACTTGACAGGCGGTCTACCTACACTATAATAAGACCGCACGTCAACTCTCGTCCCATTCCGAGAACATTTTCTGGCCACTTAAAAAATACTATTTCGGACATGTCGCGGGCGCGTGAAAGTGTGGTTGGGCTCAGAACGGACAACAGAGAGAACTCGGAGAACCCGGACGAATGCAAGTTTTAAAACATGATGATGCAATGCACATGATGACATGACAAGATGCAACACGCAAGCAAATAACATGGCAACATAGCGAATAACTCGAAGACACCTGGCACATCGGTCTCGGGGCGTTACAACACTCCACCACTACGAGAGGATCTCGACCCGAGATCCTAGGGATGGCACCGGAGGGGCAAGGAAGAGGAAGAGAAGAGGTAAAGCAAATTGCTTCTTTAACAATTGAGTGAAACCAAAGAACCTTGCGAGGTTGAACAAATTCGAGAAAAGAATACAACGAAGGTGAACAAAGTTGAAACCTCCGTTAGGGAAGAGGAACAAGGAACCTTACTAGACCCTTGTAGGTTAAAAGACATAAGAAAAGTGTTATGATGGACAATAGGTACATGCAAGCACTCCGATTGAAACGAGATGCACAAAGAACGATAAAGATCAATTACGACAATACTCCGGTTGGAAATGGAAGGAATTGAACATGATCTTGACAGGATGAGAGGATACTTGAAAAGAGGACATGACACTCCGGTTAAAAGGATGAGCACGAAAAGAACATATACCTGACAATCCGAGATGAAGAGTGAGGAGAGCAACACCACAATGCCTCCGGAAGAGATAAAATAATGGAATCAAAAGAACGGAGGAGAAAACAACATCTTCTACCTCAATTGAGCTTGAAAAAGCATATTTAGGAGAAAGGTAGAACGGAGTTGTTGGATTAACAACAACAAAAGAATAAGCTTATATGGTCTTATGGAATACATCTCAAAATTATGAGGTGACAACCTGCCACTCACGGGAAGAAGAATTGGATTGATATCAACAAGGAGACGAGAAACTAATTTCACCGGGAAGGATAGATTAAGAATTTGGATCATATATTATCACCATTAATAGCATTAATCCTTAGGAAAAAGCTTTAGGTGAAATATAACTCCAGATAACTCCAACGAATAGGTTGATGGATTTAAAATATCTCATTCTTAACAATATGTGAATCATGAAACATGAGCTCAAATTATCAAGAATGACATAATACCACCTCCAATGATACGGTAGAAAGAATTGCACTCCGGATTGTAAGATGAAGAATGCTTGAGCTCCTCTGAAAAGAATCTCGATGAATCCTTCGAGAAGGAATTAAATCTTTGATGAACTAACATGTAGAGCCTCCATGAAGAACTCCGGTAATAAAAGAATGATCAAACAAAATGAAGGATGAAAAGAATAAGGTTGAAGCCTTGCAATGATAAGATGGATCTTCATGATGATGAAAGCTTGGAACTCCGGGAAAGAGAAAAGATGAACCAATTGAAACCGAGAATTTGATGAACCTCTGGAATAATTGAATTTACTCGATGAAACAAGAATAAGAATTACATTATGCTTATCCTTCACCAATTTAAATTGATGACAAGCAACGGATTTGGCATACTACTTATTCTCGTAGAAAGGATTAAGATAGATATAGCGTAAACTTGAGAAGGTCTTCGATGAACCACCGGTAGGGTTGAAACAACGAATAAATTGATATGATAACGAAGGAAGAGAAGTCTTGAACGAACCACCGTAAGAATTAAAATGACCGAGGAAAAGATAAGGACAACACCGGGAAGATTTAGCAAATGAACGAAGAAGCTTGAGAGAAATTTAGATACATGAGAACGAAGCGATCACAAGCTGATAAGAGAATACTTGAATGATGCACCGGTAAGATTTGGAGAATGATAGCTGAAAGCTGAGAATGAATAAATCTTCTGAAACGATGGGCTTCGGAGAATCAAACAGAAAAGACTCTTGAATTGCTCCGGAAGGATGAAAAGAATTTCCACAATCAAAAACAATTTTGAAAGGATGGCCTCAAACTAGAATCACGAATCTCTGAGAGAACGGATAAGATTTGGAGGAAAAACTCTTTTTCGGTCTTCAAAATCCGAGAATGACGATGAGAAACACCACCAAGAATTGTTGAGGCACTCCGGAATGAAGAATGGAAAAGGTTGAGCCAACGATGAAAAGAATTTAACCGATCTTGGAGAAAGGCATTTGACTGATGATAAATCATTCTTACGTCAAACTTTGAGATGAATATGAGAATAACTCCGGAAATTAGAAGAGTCAGGTAAGATCCTAGGGAAAAGACCTGTGGGTTAGGGCCCACTCAAAAGATACACCGTTGAATGATTTGAAGGAGAGATTGCACCGGTTGAATTAAATGACTTGAAAGAGATAACATCCTCGAAAGAGTTTCAACGAATGCAGAGTGGAAACACGAATCTCCGAGATATCTTGAGCACTCCAGAACAAATGAATAACGAGAAGTGAAAGAATATGAGGAGCACCGGCATGAGAGGGTATTGAAATGAGGAAAAGGGTATGATCAACACCAAAAGCTTGAATTGGTTCCATCGGAGAAGAAAAAGAGCAAATGATGATGAACTAGAAGCGCCGTTAGAATCTTCATGAGAAAGACCGGATAAGAATGGAGAGACTTCCATCGATAAAATGGATACTTGAATAAGAAATCTGGGTCCTTGAAGAAAAACAAAGGGAGGGAGGGTGGGAAAAACAAAGACAATTTGGGATGGAAGAAACGAACACCGTTGAGAAAACTTAGAATTGATCTTGCGGATGTTGAAATGATCGGATCCACTTGAATAGAAGCACACCGGTTGAACAAGATTGGCATAACAATCTCGATTATCAAGGAGGATTAGTATTCACATAGGAGTATGAGAACACCACTTAGGAAAGGTATGGAATCAACATTTGACTTCGAAGCAACTCGAATACCACAACTCAAAACAAAACAAGGATTGGCTTGCGGAATAAGCCGGAACAAACATATGATAGAGATTTCGTCCGAAGTTTTCGTTGTGGGGCCTACACGGGCTCGATCGTACATCACCATCATGTACAAGGCAGTGCACATGACATACGAAGCGTCCCTGAGTCGGCATAGCCAAGGACTCTTTAAGACACAACGAGACCACTATAAAACCAACCGTGGATAGGCGGACCACTAGGCGTCGAACCCCAATTTCATATCATACATCTGTCGGAAAGATATCCTAAGAGCTACTTGAATTCCCACTTATAAACTCCCGAAATTTTACGGTTATGCAATCAGGTGTTGGGGATACAGGGGAAGTATAATATCTCACCCAAAACTAGCAAATCCTACATCCAGCTGTATCCATCCTTCAACACATAACCAAGAAACCTTCGGATATCATCTACCTCAACCTTCAAAAAGCATCCGTTATATGAGTTATGGCAATACTCCCGAACTCCCGCCGCAGTACTGGGTGGCGTCGAGGTTATCTCACCAACAACTGCATAAAAGAGATTTTCGATATCGGCAAACTAAACTCAGGTATTCCAGAATTGCAACGATAAAATTGTGACGACAACACCTCGGAGCTCAACTCCCCGGGACACTGCCACAATCCCTAAATGACAGGAGGCACCAAGAACAATGTTCTCGTCACAAAACCATCAGAACGATTCCAAGATACCAGCATGATCCTAATTTTTTTAGTGAAATTTGAGAAGAGAAGAGTCAAAACTCTACGTCAGGATGTCTTACCAGAGCGATGAAGGGACTGAGGAGTAAAAAGAAGTCCTAACTCTCCGATATATAATTCCTAAATGACTCAAAACATTTTTCTAGACTCAACTCGGCTGCTAAAAACGATCAAGCAGTGGGGCTCCTAAGGTCGGGGAAGGCTCTGATTACCAACTTGTAACGCCCTCGATGCGGCTATATCTCCCACGTGTCGAAGCATGACTTAGAGGCATAACCGCATTGAAAGCAATGTCGCAAGTGAGGTAATCTTCACACAACCCATGTAATACATAAGGGAAAGAGATACATAGTGGGCTTACAATCGCCACTTCACACAATTACATGAATAAAGCATTACTACATTCAAATACAATCAAGGTCCGACTACGGAACCAAAATAAAAGAAGAACCCCAAATGCGACAAGGTCCCCGATCGACCCCAACTGGGCTCCACTACTGATCAACTAGAACGAAACGACACAAAGGACAAGATCTTCATCGAACTCCTCCTGAGCTTGGTTGCATCATCTGCACGGTTCAACGGCACCTGCAAGCTGGTTTTGGAAGTAATCTGTGAGTCACGGGGACTCAACAATCTCACAGCCTCGCGATCAAGACTATTTAAGCTTATGGGAAAGGTAAAGGTATGAGGTGGAGCTGCAGCAAGCAACTAGAATATATGGTGGCTAACATACGCAAATGAGAGCGAGAAGAGAAGGCTAAGCACGATCGAGAACTATGATCAAGAAGTGATCCTAGAACAACCTACGTCAAGCATAACTCCAACACCGTGTTCACTTCCCGGACTCCGCTGGAAAGAGACCATCACGGTTACACACGCGGTTGATGCATTTTTAAATAATGTCAACTTCAGGTTTTCTACAACCGGACATTAACAAATTCCCATCTGCCCATAACCGCGGGCATGGCTTTCGAAAGTTCAAATCCCTCCAGGGGTGTCCCAACTTAGCCCATCACAAGCTCTCACGGTCAACGAAGGATATTCCTTCTAGCGGGAAGACCCGATCAGACTCGGAATCCCGGTTACAAGACATCCTCGACAATGGTAAAACAAGTCCAGCAACACCGCCCGAATGTGCCGACAAATCCCGATAGGAGCTGCACATATCTCGTTCTCAGGGCACACTCAGATAGGTCAAGCTACGAGTAAAACCAACCCTCAAGTTGCCCCGAGGTGGCCCCGCAGGCTGCCCAGTTCGGACCAACACTCAAAGGAGCACTGGCCCAGGGGGGGGTTAAAATAAAGATGACCCTAGGGCAGGCCTACCCAAGGGAAAGAAAAGTCTAGGTGGCGAATGGTAAAACCAATGTTGGGCATTGCTGGAGGAGTTTTATTCAAGGCGAACTGTGAAGGGGTTCCCATTATTACCCAACCGCGTAAGGAACGCTAAATCCGGGAACATACCACTGATATAACGGAAACTAGGGCGGCAAGAGTGGAACAAAACACCAGGCATAAGGCCGAGCCTTCCACCCTTTACCAAGTATATAGATGCATTAATTAAATACGAGGTATTGTGATATCCCAACAAGGGAACATGTCCCAAACAAGAAACAACATCTCCATGTTCCAACAAGGAACAAACTTCAATCTTCACCTGCAACTAACAACGCTATAAGAGGGGCTGAGCAAAGCAATAACATAGCCAAACAACGGTTTGCTAGGACAAGGTGGGTTAGAGGCTTGGTTCAACAATATGGGAGGCATGATAAGCAAGTGGTAGGTATCGCAGCATAGGCATAGCAAAAGAGCGAGCAACTAGCAAGCAAAGATAGAAGTGATTTCGAGGGTATGGTCATCTTGCCTGAAATCCCGCAAGGAAGAAGAACGAGTCCATGAAGAAGATAAACGGACGTAGTCGAACGGATCCTCACAACACGACTTTATCGGAAACAACCCGAAGAAGCAACACTGGAAAAGGAGCAAACAACATAGTAAACAACCAACACATGAACATGGCATGATGCACAATCAAGTATGATGCATGTCTGGTTTAATGAAACATGGCATGGCAAAATGCACAAACAAAACTACAAATTAAGTGGAGCTCATTATGCAACGAAGTTGCATATTGACGAAACAGCACGTGACTTGTTTAGTTCGATCTTGTTTATGTACCCAACAATATTAAATGTTGTTAAACATGGCAAGAGGGTGAAGCAAATGAAAACTACCTATCTAGGCAAGTTTAAATGAGGCCGGAAACAACGAACAACAATTCCGGTAAATCCCCATATGCATATATTAGGTTTGGTACTGTTCTGCCCTAAACCATATTTTAGAGTTGTTAAATATGCAAAGTAAGGCCACCATGATAAACTAGGCAAAATTCTACCCCATTTACATATTAAGTTTGTTAAATTCGGAGCTACGGTTAAATAGTTATGAATTCAAACATTTTAGCATGGCATAGGAGCAAATTAAAGCAAACATCATTTTAAGCATTTTACATGGCAAGAAAATTGCATATTATTAAACTAGATGAAATTCTAAGCAAGTTTCATATTAAGTTTGTTTTAATTCTATGCACGGTTTGTGAGATATTAAATGCATGATGATGAAGGACTTTTCTGTAAAACTGCACTCTCTGGGATAAATTGGAAAATCGCTAGACAGGAAAAAAAAACACTCGGGCTGAATCTGCATGCTGGCCCAATGGAACAGGGGATCTGGAGGGCTTCTCACCCATGGGCTCAGCCCAGTAGGAAACAGAGGAGGCCGGATGGGGCAGCGGTTTGACCGGCCTGCCTAAGGCCCACGCGGCACTGGATCTGGACCTTGAGCGCGGGGTCAACGCACGCCGTCTCCTCGCTCGCTCGACCTGGAGCAGGGAAAAGGCTGACGACGCCGGCAAACTCCGGTGACGAGGGAGGGCACTGGGAGGCAACTGGGGCCAGGGACGGCGCGGGAATAGATGGATCCGGTCCCGCGTGAGCGAATCCGGGCGATGCAGCGGTGGACGGAGCTCCAGCGATGGATGAGTAGGATCCGAGGCAGCGGCGGTCATGGCTTTGAGCTCTCGGGTTCCTACAGGAGAGAGGGAGATGGTGAACATGCGAGGGCGAGACGAAAGGGAAGGAGAGGGGCATCGAGGCAGGCCTGCACGTGGAGTCCGGCGAGTCGGCGGAGTCCGACGCGGTCGCCGGCGAGCGGCAGTGGAGCGAACAGGGACGAGTGGGATGAGCGGGGTCGAGGAACGGGCGCTAGGGACGGGCGGCGGCGAGGCACGGGCGCGTCGGGCCCAGATCGGCCCGGGGCGGGCCTCGGATGGGCCTGGCAGGGCCACGACGAAGTGGGGCGCGGGAGGAACGCGTGGCACCTTCCCGTTGGCTGCGGGCGTCCTGCGTGGTGGCGGCTGGCCACCAGGATGGCGCCAAGTGGCAGGGACGAGGTGGCCGGTGGCGGAAATTGAGGAGGAGGTGGTGGATCTGGTTAGTCGGCGCAGGCTTCGAGGTTGATGCGGCGGCTGGAGGTTTGGGAAGGGGCTAGGCTAGGTTTTGGACCCGATTTGGAAGGGGAAGTGGTCTATTTATAGTAGGTGGGCTAGGATTAGGGTTTGGAGAGGGGTTTGCTCCGTTTGGACCCTCGGATCGCGATCGTGCGTTCCGAAGCAGAGGGGGAACTAGGTGGTCTAAGAGCAGAGAAGAGAAGGAGAGGCCCGGCGGCTGTTTCCAGAGACCGAAAACGTCCGACGTTAGACCGGCTATAGTGCCGCTATAGTTTAACGGTTGGGATATCAAACGAACTCCGAATGCGATGAAACTTGACAGGCGGTCTACCTACACTATAATAAGACCGCACGTCAACTCTCGTCCCATTCCGAGAACATTTTCTGGCCACTTAAAAAATACTATTTCGGACATGTCGCGGGCGCGTGCAAGTGTGGTTGGGCTCAGAACGGACAACGGAGAGAACTCGGAGAATCCGGACGAATGCAAGTTTTAAAACATGATGATGCTGTTGGGGAACGTAGTAATTTCAAAAAAATTCCTACGCACACGCAAGATCATGGTGATGCATAGCAACGAGAGGGGGAGAGTGTGATCTACGTACCCTTGTAGATCGATAACCGAAGCATTTGGTTGATGTAGTCGTACGTCTCCACGGCCCGACCGATCAAGCACCGAAACTACGACACCTCCGAGTTCTAGCACACGTTCAGCTCGATGACGATCCCCGGACTCCGATCCAGCAAAGTGTTGGGGAAGAGTTCCGTCAGCACGACGGCATGGTGACGATCTTGATGTAACACCGTCGCAGGGCTTCGCCTAAGCACCGCTACAATATTATCGAGGACTATGGTGGAAGGGGGCACCGCACACGGCTAAGAATATGATCATGTGGATCAACTTGTGTGTCATGGGGTGCCCCCTGCCCCCGTATATAAAGGATCAAGGGGAGGAGGCCGGCCGGCCTCTATGGCGCGCCAAGGAGGAGTCCTCCTCCTAGTAGGAGTAGGACTCCTACTAGGAGGGGGAAAGAAGTGGGGAGGGAGAGGGAAAGGGGGGCGCCCCCCCCTCTCCTAGTCCAATTCAGACCAGGGGGAGGAGGCGCGCGGCCCACCTTTGGCTGCCCCTCTCTCTCTCCACTAAGGCCCATATGGCCCATTACTTCTCCCGGGGGGGTTCCGGTAACCCTCCGGCTCTCCGGTTTTCTCCAAAATCACCCGGAACACTTCCGGTGTCCGAATATAGCTGTCCAATATATCAATCTTTATGTCTCGACCATTTCGAGACTCCTTGTCATGTCCGTGATCACATCCGAGACTCCGAACTAACTTCGGTACATCAAAACTCATAAACTCATAATATAACTGTCATCGAAACCTTAAGCGTGCGGACCCTACGGGTTCGAGAACAATGTAGACATGATCGAGACACGTCTCCGGTCAATAACCAATAGCGGAACCTGGATGCTCATATTGGCTCCTACATATTCTACGAAGATCTTTATCGGTCAGACCGCATAACAACATACGTTGTTCCCTTTGTCATCGGTATGTTACTTGCCCGAGATTCGATCGTCGGTATCTCAATACCTAGTTCAATCTTGTTACCGGCAAGTCTCTTTACTCGTTCTGTAATACATCATCTTGCAACTAACTCATTAGTTGCAATGCTTGCAAGGCTTATGTGATGTGTATTACCGAGAGGGCCCAGAGATACCTCTCCGACAATCGGAGTGACAAATCCTAATCTCGAAATACGCCAACCCAACATGTACCTTTGGAGACACCTGTAGAGCACCTTTATAATCACCCATTTACGTTGTGACGTTTGGTAGCACACAAAGTGTTCCTCCGGCAAACGGGAGTTGCATAATCTCATAGTCATAGGAACATGTATAAGTCATGAAGAAAGCAATAGCAACATACTAAACGATCGGGTGCTAAGCTAATGGAATGGGTCATGTCAATCAGATCATTCACCTAATGATGTGATCCCGTTAATCAAATAACAACTCCTTGTTCATGGTTAGAAAACATAACCATCTTTGATTAACGAGCTAGTCAAGTAGAGGCATACTAGTGACACTCTGTTTGTCTATGTATTCACACATGTATTATGTTTCCGGTTAATACAATTCTAGCATGAATAATAAACATTTATCATGATATAAGGAAATAAATAATAACTTTATTATTGCCTCTAGGGCATATTTCCTTCAGTCTCCCACTTGCACTAGAGTCAATAATCTAGATTACACAGTAATGATTCTAACACCCATGGAGCCTTGGTGCTGATCATGTTTTGCTCGTGGAAGAGGCTTAGTCAACGGGTCTGCAACATTCAGATCCGTATGTATCTTGCAAATCTCTATGTCTCCCACCTGGACTAGATCCCGGATGGAATTGAAGCGTCTCTTGATGTGCTTGGTTCTCTTGTGAAATCTGGATTCCTTTGCCAAGGCAATTGCACCAGTATTGTCACAAAAGATTTTCATTGGACCCGATGCACTAGGTATGACACCTAGATCGGATATGAACTCCTTCATCCAGACTCCTTCATTTGCTGCTTCCGAAGCAGCTATGTACTCCGCTTCACATGTATATCCCGCTACAACGCTTTGTTTAGAACTGCACCAACTGACAGCTCCACCGTTTAATGTAAACACGTATCCGGTTTGCGATTCAGAATCGTCCGGATTAGTGTCAAAGCTTGCATCAACGTAACCTTTTACGATGAGCTCTTTGTCACCTCCATATATGAGAAACATATCCTTATTCCTTTTCAGGTATTTCAGGATGTTCTTGACCGCTGTCCAGTGATCCACTCCTGGATCACTTTGGTACCTTCCTGCTAGACTTATAGCAAGGCACACATCAGGTCTGGTACACAACATTGCATACATGATAGAGCCTATGGCTGAAGCATAGGGAACATCTTTCATTTTCTCTCTATCTTCTGCAGTGGTCGGGCACTGAGTCTTACTCAACTTCACACCTTGTAACACAGGCAAGAACCCTTTCTTTGCTTGATCCATTTTGAACTTCTTCAAAATTTTGTCAAGGTATGTGCTTTGTGGAAGTCCAATTAAGCGTCTTGATCTATCTCTATAGATCTTAATGCCTAATATGTAAGCAGCTTCACCGAGGTCTTTCATTGAAAAACTCTTATTCAAGTATCCCTTTATGCTATCCAGAAATTCTATATCATTTCCAATTAGTAATATGTCATCCACATATAATATCAGAAATGCTACAGAGCTCCCACTCACTTTCTTGTAAATACAGGCTTCTCCAAAAGTCTGTATAAAACCAAATGCTTTGATCACACTATTAAAGCGTTTATTCCAACTCCGAGAGGCTTGCACCAGTCCATAAATGGATTGCTGGAGCTTGCACACTTTGTTAGCTCCCTTTGGATCGACAAAACCTTCTGGTTGCATCATATACAACTCTTCTTCCAGAAATCCATTCAGGAATGCAGTTTCGACATCCATCTGCCAAATTTCATAATCATAAAATGCGGCAATTGCTAACATGATTCGGACAGACTTAAGCATCGCTACGGGTGAGAAGGTCTCATCATAGTCAATCCCTTGAACTTGCCGAAAACCTTTTGCGACAAGTCGAGCTTTGTAGATAGTAATATTACCGTCAGCGTCAGTCTTCTTCTTGAAGATCCATTTATTCTCAATTGCTTGCCGATCATCGAGCAAGTCAACCGAAGTCCATACTTTGTTCTCATACATGGATCCCATCTCAGATTTCATGGCTTCAAGCCATTTTGCGGAATCTGGGCTCACCATCGCTTCTTCATAGTTCGTAGGTTCATCATGATCTAGTAGCATGACTTCTAGAACAGGATTACCGTACCACTCTGGCGCGGATCTCACTCTGGTTGATCTACGAGGTTCAGCAGTATCTTGTTCTGAAGTTTCATGATCATCATCATTAGCTTCCTCACTAACTGGTGTAGGTGTCACAGAAACAGTTTTCTGTGATGCACTACTTTCCAATAAGGGAGCAGGTACAATTACCTCGTCAAGTTCTACTTTCCTCCCACTCACTTCTTTCAAGAGAAACTCCTTCTCCAGAAAGTTTCCGAATTTAGCAACAAAAGTCTTGCCTTCGGATCTGTGATAGAAGGTGTATCCAATAGTCTCCTTTGGATATCCTATGAAGACACATTTCTTCGATTTGGGTTCGAGCTTATCAGGTTGAAGCTTTTTCACATAAGCATCACAGGCCCAAACTTTCAGAAACGACAACTTTGGTTTCTTGCCAAACCACAGTTCATAAGGCGTCATCTCAACGGATTTTGATGGTGCCCTATTTAACGTGAATGTGGCTGTCTCTAGAGCGTATCCCCAAAACGATAGTGGTAAATCAGTAAGAGACATCATAGTTCGCACCATATGTAGTAAAGTACGATTACGACATTCGGACACACCATTACGCTGTGGTGTTCCGGGTGGCGTGAGTTGCGAAACTATTCCACAATTTTTCAAATGTACACCAAACTTGTAACTCAAATATTCTCCTCCATGATCAGATCGTAGGAATTTTATTTTCTTGTTACGATGATTTTCTACTTCACTCTGAAATTCTTTGAACTTTTCAAATGTTTCAGACTTGTGTTTCATTAAGTAGATATACCCATATCTGCTTAAGTCATCTGTGAAGGTGAGAAAATAACGATATCCACCACGAGCCTCAATATTCATCGGACCACATACATCTATTTGTATCATTTCCAACAAATCTGTTGCTCTCTCCATAGTACCGGAGAACGGTGTTTTAGTCATCTTGCCCATGAGGCACGGTTTGCAAGTACCAAGTGATTCATAATCAAGTGGTTCCAAAAGTCCATCAGTATGGAGTTTCTTCATGCGCTTTACACCGATATGACCTAAACGGCAGTGCCACAAATAAGTTGCACTATCATTATTAACTCTGCATCTTTTGGCTTCAACACTATGAATATGTGTGTCACTACTATCGAGATTCAATAAAAATAGACCACTCTTTAAGGGTGCATGACCATAAAAGATATTACTCATATAAATAGAACAACCATTATTCTCAGATTTAAATGAATAACCGTCTCGCATCAAACAAGATCCAGATATAATGTTCATGCTTAACGCTGGCACCAAATAACAATTATTTAGGTCTAATATTAATCCTGAAGGTAGATGTAGAGGTAGCGTGCCGACTGCGATCACATCGACTTTGGAACTGTTTCCCACGCGCATCGTCACCTCGTCCTTAGCCAATCTTCGCTTAATCTGTAGTCCTTGTTTCGAGTTGCAAATATTAGCAACAGAACCAGTATCAAATACCCAGGTGCTACTGCGAGCATTAGTAAGGTACACATCAATAACATGTATATCACATATACCTTTGTTCACCTTGCCATCCTTCTTATCTGCCAAATACTTGGGGCAGTTCCGCTTCCAGTGACCAGTCTGCTTGCAGTAGAAGCACTCAGTTTCAGGCTTAGGTCCAGGTTTGGGTTTCTTCTCTTGAGTAGCAACTTGCTTGCTGTTCTTTTTGAAGTTTCCCTTCTTCTTCCCTTTGCCCTTTTTCTTGAAACTAGTGGTCTTGTTGACCATCAACACTTGATGTTCCTTCTTGATTTCTACCTCCGCAGCTTTCAGCATTGCGAAGAGCTCGGGAATAGTCTCATTCATCCCTTGCATATTATAGTTCATCACGAAGCTCTTGTAGCTTGGTGGCAGTGATTGGAGAATTCTGTCAATGACGCAATCATCTAGAAGATTAACTCCCAATTGAATCAAGTGATTATTATACCCAGACATTTTGAGTATATGCTCACTGACAGAACTGTTCTCCTCCATCTTGCAGCTATAGAACTTATTGGAGACTTCATATCTCTCAATCCGGGCATTTGCTTGAAATATTAACTTCAACTCCTGGAACATCTCATATGCTCCATGACGTTCAAAACATCGTTGAAGTCCCGATTCTAAGCCGTAAAGCATGGCACACTGAACTATCGAGTAGTCATCAGCTTTGCTCTGCCAGACGTTCATAACATCTGGTGTTGCTCCAGCAGCAGGCCTGGCACCCAGCGGTGCTTCCAGGACGTAATTCTTCTGTGCAGCAATGAGGATAATCCTCAAGTTACGGACCCAGTCCGTGTAATTGCTACCATCATCTTTCAACTTTGCTTTCTCAAGGAACGCATTAAAATTCAACGGAACAATAGCACGAGCCATCTATCTACAATCAAGCATAAACAAGAAAGATACTATCAGGTACTAAGTTTCATGATTAATTTAGGTTCAATTAATTTACTTAAAGAACTCCCACTTAGATAGATATCCCTCTAATCCTCTAAGTGATTACGTGATCCAAATCAACTAAACCATGTCCGATCATCACGTGAGATGGAGTAGTTTCATTGGTGAACATCGCTATGTTGATCATATCTACTATATGATTCACGCTCGACCTTTCGGTCTCCATATTCCGAGGCCATATCTGTATATTCTTGGCTCGTCAAGTATAACCTGAGTATTCCGCGTGTGCAACTGTTTTGCACCCGTTGTATTTGAACGTAGAGCCTATCACACCCGATCATCACGTGGTGTCTCAGCACGAAGAACTTTCGCAATGGTGCATACTCAGGGAGAACACTTCTTGATAATTAGTGAGAGATCATCTTATAATGCTACTGTCAATCAAAGCAAGATAAGATGCATAAAAGATAAACATCACATGCAATCAATATAAGTGATATGATATGGCCATCATCATCTTGTGCTTGTGATCTCCATCTTCGAAGCACCGTCGTGATCACCATCATCATCGGCGCGACACCTTGATCTCCATCGTAGCATCGTTGTCGTCTCGCCAAACTTATGCTTCCACGACTATCGCTACCGCTTAGTGATAAAGTAAAGCATTACAACGCGATTGCATTGCATACAATAAAGCGACAACCATATGGCTCCTGCCAGTTGCCGATAACTCGGTTACAAAACATGATCATCTCATACAATAAAATTTAGCATCATGTCTTGACCATATCACATCACAACATGCCCTGCAAAAACAAGTTAGACGTCCTCTACTTTGTTGTTGCAAGTTTTACGTGGCTGCTACGGGCTTAAGCAAGAACCAATCTTACCTACGCATCAAAACCACAACGATAGTTTGTCAAGTTGGTGCTGTTTTAACCTTTGCAAGGACCGGGCGTAGCCACACTCGGTTCAACTAAAGTTGGAGAAACTGTCACCCGCAAGCCACCTATGTGCAAAGCACATCGGGAGAACCGGTCTCGCGTAAGCGTACGCGTAATGTCGGTCCGGGCCGCTTCGTCCAACAATACCGCCGAACCAAAGTATGACATGTTGGTAAGCAGTATGACTTATATTGCTCACAATTTACTTGTGTTCTACTCGTGCATATAACATCAACATATAAAACCTAGGCTCTGATGCCACTGTTGGGGAACATAGTAATTTCAAAAAAATTCCTACACACACGCAAGATCATGGTGATGCATAGCAACGAGAGGGGGAGAGTGTGATCTACGTACCCTTGTAGATCGACAACGGAATCATTTGGTTGATGTGGTCGTACGTCTCCATGGCCCGACCGATCAAGCATCTAAACTATGGCACCTCTGAGTTCTAGCACACGTTCAGCTCGATGACGATCCCCGGACTCCGGTCCAGCAAAGTGTCGGGGAAGAGTTCCGTCATCACGACGGCATGGTGACGATCTTGATGTACCACCGTCGCAGGGCTTCGCCTAAGCACGGCTACAATATTATCGAGGACTATGGTGGAAGGGGGCACCGCACACGGCTAAGAATATGATCACGTGGATCAACTTGTGTGTCAAGGGGTGCCCCCTGCCCCCGTATATAAAGGATCAAGGGGAGGAGGTCGTCCGGCCTCTATGGCGCGCCAAGGAGGAGTCCTCCTCCTAGTAGGAGTAGGACTCCTACTAGGAGGGGGAAAGAAGTGGGGAGGGAGAGGGAAAGGGGGGCGCCACCCCCCCTCTCCTAGTCCAATTCGGACCAGGGGGAGGAGGCGCGCAGCCCACCTTTGGCTGCCCCTCTCTCTCCACTAAGGCCCATATGGCCCATTACTTCTCCCGGGGGGTTCCGGTAACCTTCCGGCTCTCCGGTTTTCTCCAAAATCACCCGGAACACTTCCGGTGTCCGAATATAGCCGTCCAATATATCAATCTTTATGCCTCGACCATTTCGAGACTCCTTGTCATGTCTGTGATCACATCCGGGACTCCGAACTAACTTAGGTACATCAAAACTTATAAACTCATAATATAACTATCATCGAAACCTTAAGCATGCGGACCCTACGGGTTCGAGAACAATGTAGACATGACCGAGACACGTCTCCGGTCAATAACCAATAGCGGAACCTGGATGCTCATATTGGCTCCTACATATTCTATGAAGATCTTTATCGGTCAGACCGCATAACAACATACGTTGTTCCCTTTGTCATCGGTATGTTACTTGCCCGAGATTCGATCATCGGTATCTCAATACCTAGTTCAATCTCGTTACCGGCAAGTCTCTTTACTCGTTCTGTAATACATCATCTCGCAACTAACTCATTAGTTGCAATGCTTGCAAGGCTTATGTGATGTGTATTACCGAGAGGGCCCAGAGATACCTCTCCGACAATCGGAGTGACAAATCCTAATCTCGAAATACGCCAACCCAACATGTACCTTTGGAGACACCTGTAGAGCACCTTTATAATCACCCATTTACGTTGTGAGTTTGGTAGCACACAAAGTGTTCCTCCGGCAAATGGGAGTTGCATAATCTCATAGTTATAGGAACATGTATAAGTCATGAAGAAAGCAATAGCAACATACTAAACGATCGGGTGCTAAGCTAATGGAATGGGTCATGTCAATCAGATCATTCACCTAATGATGTGATCCCGTTAATCAAATAACAACTCCTTGTTCATGGTTAGGAAACATAACCATCTTTGATTAACGAGCTAGTCAAGTAGAGGCATACTAGTGACACTCTGTTTGTCTATGTATTCACACATGTATTATGTTTCCGGTTAATACAATTCTAGCATGAATAATAAACATTTATCATGATATAAGGAAATAAATAATAACTTTATTATTGCCTCTAGGGCATATTTCCTTCAGATGCAATGCACATGATGACATGACAAGATGCAACACACAAGCAAATAACATGGCAACACAGCGAATAACTCGAAGACACCTGGCACATCAGTCTCGGGGCGTTACAACTCAGCTCTGTCTCGACCTCTCCAGACTCTTCCTCCTCCCATCGCCCCTCGCCATATCCGATCCACCGAGCTCCGGCTGCCCGCCGCCTTGTGCATAGGAGGAGACCTCCAGGCCGACCTCCCCTACCCTCAGATGCCGGCCATGGCGAACGATGACGCGCGGACGGAGGAGGCAACAGGTCGCGTCTTCCACTTGGGGATGAGGCCGACGAAGCTGAAAGACGGGAATACGATGGCATCAAGATCAATCTAGGAGATGCTAGCAATGAGAGAGAGGGAGTGCATCTTCATACCCTTGAAGATCGCTAAGCGGAAGCGTTACAAGAACGCGGTTGATGGAGTCGTACTCGTGGCGATTCAAATCGCGGAAGATCCGATCTAGCGCCGAACGGACGGCGCCTCCGCGTTCAACACACGTACAGCCCGGGGACGTCTCCTCCTTCTTGATCCAGCAAGGGGAGAGGAGAAGTTGAAGGAGAACTCTAGCAGCACGACGGCATGGTGGCAATGGAGCTCGTGGTTCTCCAGCAGGGCTTGGCCAAGCACTATGGAGGAGGAGGAGGAGGTGTAGGAGGAGGGAGGGCTGCGCCAGGGAAGAGGTCTGGCTGCCCTCCCACCCCTCCACTATATATAGGGGCAAGGGGAGAGGGGGAGGTGCCCTAGGGTTTCCCCTAGGGGGCGACGGCCAAGCAGATTGGATCCCCCTAGGGAAAATCCTAGGGAGACTTGCCCCCCAAGCCAAGCAGGTGGAGGCTTGCCTCCCAAGCCTGGTGGAGGCGCCCCACGTCCCCAAGTAACGTGGGAAAGGGTGTGGGGGGCGCACCACCCCTTAGTGGGCTGGTTTGCCCCTTCCCCTTTGGCCCATGAGGCCCTCCAACACTTGCCGGGGCTCCCGAAACACCTTTCGGTCATGCTGGCCATAGCCTGGTACCTCCAGAACACTTCCGGACTCCAATACCCTTCGTCCAATATATCAATCTTCACCGCCGGACCATTCCGGAACTCCTCGTGATGTCCGGGATCTCATCCAGGACTCTGAACTACCTTCGGTAACCACATACTATTTCCCATAACAACTCTAGCGTCACCGAACCTTAAGTGTGTAGACCCTACGGGTTCGGGAACCATGCAGACATGACCGAGACACCTCTCCAGCCAATAACCAATAGCGGGATCTGGATACCCATGTTGGCTCCCAATGTTCCACGATGATCTCATCAGATGAACCACGATGTCGGGGATTCGATCAATCCCGTATTCAATTCCCTTTGTCAATCGGTATGTTACTTGCCCGAGATTCGATCGTCGGTATCCCAATACCTTGTTCAATCTCGTTACCGGCAAGTCACTTTACTCGTTCTGTAACGCATGATCCCGTGACTAACTGCTTAGTCACATTGAGCTCATTATGATGATGCATTACCGAGTGGGCCCAGAGATACCTCTCCGTCATACGGAGTGACAAATCCCAGTCTCGATTCGTACCAACCGAACAGACACTTTTGAAGATACCTGTAGTGCACCTTTATAGCCACCCAGTTATATTGTGACGTTTGGTACACCCAAAGCACTCCTACGGTATCCGGGAGTTGCACAATCTCATGGTATAAGGAAATGATACTTGACATTAGAAAAGCTTTAGCATATGAACTACACGATCTTGTGCTAGGCTTAAGATTGGGTCTTGTCCATCACATCATTCTCCTAATGATGTGATCCCGTTATCAATGACATCCAATGTCCATGGTCAGGAAACCATAACCATCTATTGATCAACGAGCTAGTCAACTAGAGGCTTACTAGGGACATGGTGTTGTCTATGTATCCACACATGTATCTGAGTTTCCTATCAATACAATTCTAGCATGGATAATAAACGATTATCATGAACAATGAAATATAATATAATAATAACCAATTTATTATTGCCTCTAGGGCATATTTCCAACAGGCATTAGCATATTTTCCCTCAAACATCCTACGGTTCTTTCCTTCCATAAGTGCGAGGCAACATACATAGCATTTGTGGTTAGGTGCTTGGTATCTTTGGAATTGGCCATGACCACAACTTACTTCCATCATTTCTTGATGTTTGATTCCTAACCTTATATTCTCATCATCTCCAGGTTGGTAGACTCGAGCTCGCAAAAGGAGAAAGGGTGAGGCAAGCAGCACTTTCAATGGTTTTGTCGCAAAAGGAGCAGACTTCATCACGGGGCCATCCTCTGCTCAGCATCCTATCTACTTTGAACATACACCTTTTTACCCAGATCTTAAAAGGGTAGATATGCAGCTTTATCTGCTTGGAAGAAACTGGCCTCTTCTTTGAGTTCTACATAACTTGAACTTTTCTTTGCTGGTTCACGAGTCAAAATCTGGAAGGATACTTTAAAATCTATGCATAATATGATACTGTCTGAGAACATGTGTGTTATTAAACACACGTATATTTAGAATTATAGACGAGGAGGGGCAAGAGACGGGTGTGCAACTTGGACTTGCCTGTCGTTGCCGCGCCTGCTAAACCCTAGCTCTACCTCTCTCTCGCTACACCTCGCTCGCTCCCTGCGCTCAGACGACAGAAGGAGGAAGAAGAAGATCAGACGAGGCAGTGGACACATGAGTTTTTCTAGCGCACGAATGCCCTTTTCTTTCCCTCGAGCACAAACTCGACGTGTCAACGAGCTCCACATAGGTGAGGGGGATTTATACCCATGAGCACTAACATGCCAAGCCTCACCCACACGCACTCGCTCCCCCACTTGCCATGCCCCGTGCGCTCCGGCTCGTGCCCGCGCATCGTGCACGCACACGATCGCCGCGGCCTCCTCGCGCGCCCGACGCGTCGCCTCCCCTAGACCCTCGCTGACTAACCCGCGTGGCCCCGTGCACACACACGCTAGATCACGTGCGCGCGCACACACACACACCTATGCTCGATCATGCACGCACGCGCCCAAGCCCTGTCATGGCCGAACCCAACGCGACCATCGCGTGCACGCACACGCACACCGCGTCCCGAGCTCACCGTGGCTTATTGCCCAACACTTCTCCCCCAAAGCCACGACCTAGAGGAGGCCGCCGTCTTTGATGCTGACTCCACCATCATCGCGCGCTCTGCCACCGGCTCCCTCCGCAGCTGCGGGCAGTCGCGCTTGAAGTGGCCGTGCTTGCCGTACTTGTAGCAGCACCCGCGTCGGTTCCCGCCGTTGCCCGATGTCGTGCTCCGCCCATCGTCGTCTTTGTCGCGAGCTACTCCCTGCTGCCGCTCCCGCACTCGCCACTGCCCCGTGGTCAGCAGCAGCTGATCGCCGCCACGCTCGCCGCCGTCTTGTCCCCGGCGCCGAATCCGCTCATCAAATGCGCGCAGCCGCCCTAGCGCCTTTTCTAATGTCTTCTCGTCGAGGTTGCAGAATTGCTCAATACCGGCGACGACGGGGAACAGCCGATCGGGCACCGTGTCCAGGAGCTTCTTCACAAGCTCCGCATCGCACAGGGTCTCCCCGAGATTCGCGAACCGCGTCGTCAAGCCCGCCAGCCTCCCAGCGTACGCATCCAGTGCCTCGCCGTCCGCCATCTTCAGGCGATCAACCTCCCCGTGCAACATCACCCGCCTCGTCACGCGCACCCGACCGGCGCCGATGAACCTCACCTTCAAGGAGTCCCATACCTCCCTGGCGGTGAGCTTCGCGGCCACCTGTAGCAGCACATCCTCCGGCAGCCCGCCGAGGATCATCGGGCGCGCCGTCTTGCACTTCTTCCCGTTCACCGCCGCGTCGGCCGGAGCCACCACCTCCCATAGAGTGTGGGCGTCAAGGATCGCCTGCGCTTTGATCGCCCACGCCGTGTAGTTGTCCGGCGTGAGCATCAACATCGCCATCGACACTGATCAGCCCGTGCCACCGCCGTGTGGCACGATCGCCATTACCGCCGGCGAGCTCCCGAACCTGAAGCTCTAATGCCAATTGTTGTTGCCGCTCCTGCTAAATCCTAGCTCTCTCTCTCTCTCTCTCCACCTCCCTCGCTCTCTGCGCTCAGATGACAGAAGGAGGAGGAAGAAGAAGATCAGACGAGGCAGTGGACACATGAATTTTTCCGGCGCACGAACGCCCTTTTCTTTCCCTCGAGCACGAACTCGACATGTCAAGAAGCTACACATAGATGAGGGGGATTTATACCCGCGAGCACTGACATGCCAGGCCTCGCCCACACGCACTCGCTCCCCCCCACTCGCCATGCCCCGCACGCTCCGGCTCGCGCCCGCGCATCGCGCACACACACGATCGCCGCGGCCTCCTCGCGCGCTCGACGCGGTCGCCTCCCCTGGACCATCGGTAACTAACCCGCATGGCCCCGTGCACACACACGCTAGCTCACGCGCACACACACACACATACACCTACGCTCGGTCACGCACGCACGCACCGAGCCCTGCCACGGCCGAACCCGACGCGACCACCGCATGCACGCACACGCACACTGCGTCCCGGGCTCGCCGTGGCTTATTGCCCAACATTGCCGGCCTCCAAGCGGAATTGCATGCGGGCCTTTCCACGATAATTACACTGCATAATTCTTTCTAATGTCAAAAATAATAAACAACCATTAAGCCAAATATTCTAATATGTTTGCTTGGCATATCACCATACATGATGAAAGAAAATATTGACATTAGCACATAAAAAAGTTATAAGCTTACCCGTACAAACAAACTCTAGGTTTACATAATTTTTTTAGCGCAAAATAACATGGGCACATTTATTACACCGGAGAGAGTTTTGCATTCATAGAAAAAAAACATAACATATAATTTAGCATATACAAAGCCCACAACTCTTGCTGACCTTACCTATGTAATAAATTAGCGCTACAACACAGATTATTAAAAGAACAGTAGGTTCAGGAAAATAGATAAAGAATGCAGTGGTTAATTTTATGAAAAAATAGGATGATTAGGACCTTGAAGAAGACATAGCAATGCTTGAATGATTAAGTTGTGTATAACTGTAATTGGTATTGCTGGTGGAATTATAAGAGCATACAGAAATCATGGAGGCGTATGTTTCTTTCCACAATAATCATCATGTTTTGTAGTGCATCTATAAAACCACTTTATTAGCTACAAAAAATTATAATTATGTTCTAGTCTGTAGTGGTGAACATTATTCATAAATCACCGAGAAGAAGTCAGGTACTACAAATAGATTATAACATATTTACAACGTTCACATTCTTACACATGTGTTGTAACTCCAGGTAATTCTTTTTGCATCACATTGTAGATATGTATCCTATACATGCAGCTAGCAATTTATACATGGACAACACAAAGGACTTTATCTCCATGAAAGTGAGAAAACAAAGGACATACTCTGAATTTGCAATGCACGCGGAATTTGCAATTCTGCCTGTAGTGCACCGCGAATCTTCAGAGGCCAACGTGCAACACTCGCTACTCTGGGTGCGCCTGTCCAACGCATGCGTGCAGGCCGGCGTTCCGTCATCCCATATGGCACAACTGGTACGTTTTCCTATTAGACAAAAGAACCAATGGAAATTGATTAGCCGAGGCTGTTTTATATTCGTTTCCACCTGATCGAAAGCTAGCTAGCAATGAACGGAACAGATCCAGTAGCCTTCTCCACATCGTATTCTTGTGTGTGGGATCAAGAAAAACATGTACCTGCGCCAGCGGCGTACTTGCAGCCGTGCGTAAGGGTGTGTCGTAGGTGCAGCTGCACATGCAATCCCAATTGGAGGAGAATCTGATTAGCGTCAAGGCCGTCCAATCCGATGCCCACATCGTGCAGCCACGCTTGCTCACGGTGGGAGAGGATAGTGTGCAATCCCGCATCGAGATCGGCAAGTCTAGGATGCACGTCCGTCTCAAGACCATCTAGATGAGCATGGAGGTCGGCGTGCAATTCTGCGTGGTGGTGAGGAGGGGCATGCAGGGTGGGTGGGGCGGCGGCGCGGCGCATGAAGGGCCGAAGCCGAGGAGCAGTGGCAAAGGGGTGGGCTGTGGGATGCGTGAGAAGGGGCTAGAGTTAGGGTTTGCTTGGACCTGATTGTGCGTTGGTTACTTGTTTGACCACCTAATTTTTTGGGGGGTTTTCTCCACTGGTTTTCATAGGGATGGAAAAAAATCGGTGGGAGGCGGGATGGGGGGAGATCGAAAGGATGTAGCGAGCAGCGAACCAACGAACGAACCACGTACGGACCGAGACATTAGGAGTAGAGATAATTCTTTCTAATGTCAAAAATAATAAACAACCATTAAGCCAAATATTCTAATATGTTTGCTTGGCATATCACCATACATGATGAAAGAAAATATTGACATTAGCACATAAAAAAGTTATAAGCTTACCCGTACAAACAAACTCTAGGTTTACATAATTTTTTTAGCGCAAAATAACATGGTCACATTTATTACACCGGAGAGAGTTTTGCATTCATAGAAAAAAAACATAACATATAATTTAGCATATACAAAGCCCACAACTCTTGCTGACCTTACCTATGTAATAAATTAGCGCTACAACACAGATTATTAAAAGAACAGTAGGTTCAGGAAAATAGACAAAGAATGCAGTGGTTAATTTTATGAAAAAATAGGATGATTAGGACCTTGCAGAAGACATAGCAATGCTTGAATGATTAAGTTGTGTATAACTGTAATTGGTATTGCTGGTGGAATTATAAGAGCATACAGAAATCATGGAGGCGTATGTTTCTTTCCACAATAATCATCATGTTTTGTAGTGCATCTATAAAACCACTTTATTAGCTACAAAAAATTATAATTATGTTCTAGTCTGTAGTGGTGAACATTATTCATAAATCACCGAGAAGAAGTCAGGTACTACAAATAGATTATAACATATTTACAATGTTCACATTCTTACACATGTGTCGTAACTCCAGGTAATTCTTTTTGCATCACATTGTAGATATGTATCCTATACATGCAGATAGCAATTTATACATGGACAACACAAAGGACTTTATCTCCATGAAAGTGAGAAAACAAAGGACATACTCTGAATTTGCAATGCACGCGGAATTTGCAATTCTGCCTGTAGTGCACCGCGAATCTTCAGAGGCCAACGTGCAACACTCGCTACTCTGGGTGCGCCTGTCCAACGCTTGCGTGCAGGCCGGCGTTCCGTCATCCCATATGGCACAACTGGTACGTTTTCCTATTAGACAAAAGAACCAATGAAAATTGATTAGCCGAGGCTGTTTTATATTCGTTTCCACCTGATCGAAAGCTAGCTAGCAATGAACGGAACAGATCCAGTAGCCTTCTCCACATCGTATTCTTGTGTGTGGGATCAAGAAAAACATGTACCTGCGCCAGCGGCGTACTTGCAGCCGTGCGTAAGGGTGTGTCGTAGGTGCAGTTGCGCATGCAATCCCAATTGGAGGAGAATCTGATTAGCGTCAAGGCCGTCCAATCCGATGCCCACATCGTGCAGCCACGCTTGCTCACGGTGGGAGAGGATGGTGTGCAATCCCGCATCGAGATCGGCAAGTCTAGGATGCACGTCCGTCTCAAGACCATCTAGATGAGCATGGAGGTCGGCGTGCAATTCTGCGTGGTGGTGAGGAGGGGCATGCAGGGTGGGTGGGGCGGCGGCGCGGCGCATGAAGGGCCGAAGCCGAGGAGCAGTGGCAAAGGGGTGGGCTGTGGGATGCGTGAGAAGGGGCTAGAGTTAGGGTTTGCTTGGACCTGATTGTGCGTTGGTTACTTGTTTGACCACCTAATTTTTTGGGGGGTTTTCTCCACCGGTTTTCATAGGGATGGAAAAAAATCGGTGGGAGGCGGGATGGGGGGAGATCGAAAGGATGTAGCGAGCAGCAAACCAATGAACGAACCACATACGGACCGAGACATTAGGAGTAGAGACTAGATGGAGGATTCCTCCTGTCCTTGGGCGTCTCAAGGGCCGGACAGCATCAAGGCCGTCCAATCCGATGCCCACATCGTGCAGCCACGCTTGCTCACGGTGGGAGAGGATGGTGTGCAATCCCGCATCGAGATTGGCAAGTCTATGATGCACGTCCGTCTCAACACCATCTAGATGAGCATGGAGGTCGGCGTGCAATTCTGCGTGGTGGTGAGGAGGGGCATGCAGGGTGGGTGGGGCGGCGGCGCGGCGCATGAAGGGCCGAAGCCGAGGAGCAGTGGCAAAGGGGTGGGCCGTGGGATGCGTGAGAAGGGGCTAGAGTTAGGGTTTGCTTGGACCTGATTGTGCGTTGGTTACTTGTTTGACCACCTAATTTTTTGGGGGGCTTTCTCCACCGGTTTTCATAGGGATGGAAAAAAATCGGTGGGAGGCGAGATGGGGGGAGATCGAAAGGATGTAGCGAGCAGCGAACCAACGAACGAACCATGTACGGACCGAGACATTAGGAGTAGAGACTGGGTGGAGGATTCCTCCTCTCCTTTGGCGTCTCAAGGGCCGGACAGCCTCCCCCTTGCTCCTTTATATACGGGGGCAGGGGCACCCTAGAACACACAAGTTGACATTGTGTTAGCCGTGTGCGGTGCCCCCTTCCACCATAATCCACCTCAGTCATATCGTTGTAGTGCTTAGTCGAAGCCCTGCGCCGGTAGCATCATCATAAACGTCATCACGCCGGCGTGCTGACGAAACTCTCCCTCGACACTCAGCTGGATCTAGAGTTCGCGGGACGTCACCAAGCTGAACGTGTGCAGATCGCGGAGATGCCGTATCTTTGGTGCTAGGATCGGTCAGATCGTGAAGACGTACGACTACATCAACCACGTTGTCATAACGCTTCCGCTTACGGTCTACGAGGGTACGTGGACAACACTCTTCCCCTCTCGTTGCTATGCATCACCTAGATAGATCTTATGTGTGCGTATAATTTTTTTTTGAAATTACCGCGTTCCCCAACACATGCGGCCAGATGAAGTGAACTTTGATCGGCTCCATATTTGGGCTAGGGTTCTAAAATTGCCTGATCACATGAGGGACGATACTTGGGGTTCGTCGATTGCTAGGTAGATTGATGAAAATGTCACAATGGTCCAGTTCGACCACACTAAGGGCTTTCTGCGTGTACATGTTCATTGATGTGAATATGCCCATTCGCCGGAGGTGGATTCTGATTGATTCCACGAGGAGGAAGAGGGTTGATCCCTACAACATTTCCCGAACAACAGATAAAATTTATACACACATGATATTCCAAGTTATTTCATCCCACTTAATCTAAGCATGTTAGTGTCGGGAATTTGACTTGTAGTTTCCTCTAGGTCAAAACTATATTTTTTTGCGAGGTAGGTGAGGGAGTCCTGGACTAAGGGGTCCTCGGGCGTCCGGCCTGTTATCTATGGGCTGGACTGATGGGCTGTGAAGATACGAAGACCGAAGACTACACCCGTGTCCGGATGGGACTCTCCTTGGCGTGGAAGGCAAGCTTGGCGACGGAATATGCAAATTCCCTTCTTTGTAACCGACCTTGTGTAGCCCTAGATCCTCCCGGTGTCTATATAAACTGGAGGACTTAGTCCGGATAGGATATACTCAATACCTTAGTCATACAAGCTAAACTTCTAGGGTTTAGCCATTACGATCTCGTGGTAGATCAACTGTTGTAATACTCATATTCATGAATATCAATCAAGCAGGACGTAGGGTATTACCTCCATCAAGAGGGCCCAAACCTGGGTAAAACTTCGTGTCCCCACTCTTCTGTTACCATCAACCTTAGACGCACAGTTCGGGACCCCCTACCCGAGATCCGCCGATTTTGACACCGACATTGGTGCTTTCATTGAGAGGTGAGCTGAAACAATAGTGACAACACCGATGATACGACGATCAACACCGGATTCAGCGGCTCTAAGTCCGGTCAGCGGAAGAAGCCGTTCCAAAAGAACAATTCGGGCCCATCCAGCTTGGACCGCATACTTGATTGTCTGTGCCAGATTCATGGCACCCCCGACAAGCCTCCTAATCATACAAATAGAGAGTGCTAGGTTTTCAAATAGGCCGGCAAATTAAACGCTGAGAATAGGGAAAAGGGATCACAAAGCGAGGAAGATGACAAAGAGCCACGACAACCAAACACAAGGGGACAGAAGAAGTTTCCCCCTCAGGTCAAAACGGTGAACATGATATATGCTACCCACATCCCCAAGAGGGAGCGCAAGCGTGCGCTCAGGGACGTCTACGTGATAGAGCCAGTCGCCCCAAAATTCAATCCATGGTCGTCATGCCCGATCACTTTTGATAGCCGGGATCACCTGACCAGTATCTGTCACGGAGGCTCAGCAGCACTGGTCTTAGACTCGATAATTGATGGCTCCACCTGACTCATGTCCTTATGGACGGCGGTAGCAGCCTCAATCTGCTTTACTAGGATACAGTGCGAAAAATGGGCATTAACCCATCAAGGATCAAGCCTACAAAGACTAGCTTTAAAGGAGTCATTCCAGGCGTAGAGGCCCGTTGTACGGGCTCAATCACATTAGAAGTTTTCTTCGGATCCCCGGACAACTTCCGAAGCGAGGAGTTAGTCTTCGATATCATCCCATTCCGTAGCGGCTATCATGCACTGCTCGGACGAACTGCGTTTGCTCGATTCAACGCAGTGCCACACTATGCTTATCTCAAACTCAAGATGCCCGGCCCATGCCGTGTCATAACAGTCAATGGTAATACGGAACGCTTTCTCAGTACAGAAGAGCACACAGCCGCCCTAGCAGTAGAAGTACAAAGCGGCCTTCTCAAGCAGAACCTTCATTCTACTGCCGAGCCCTCGGACACCCTTAAGAGGGTCCGGACTACTCTGCAGCAGGAGAGCTCGGCTCGTCAGGAGCTCGACTAGCAATCCGGCCTCCATCTCAGTCCTGATCAAGCGGTGGCCTGCGTGCCGCGCATACATAACTACACACTCAACATTCCATGGGCATCGACGGGGGCATAGCTAGATTGTGATCCATGGCACGACTCAACCAACTTGGGTACACATATACTTTCACTTTTGCTTGTTTTATTTCAGGTTTTAATCCCACAGACCCCATCGGGTGGTCTGGTTATCGGTCCTCTTGAAGGACAAACGCACCAAGATGGCGATGAGCGCAGACATACAGGGACTTTTTAGGTGATTCCGTTAATGATAACTCTACCTGTCTTCCAGGACCCACATGCAGCTCTTCCCTAGTTTCGGCATGTTGAATAGCCTGTTGCTTATTGCACTACTTGTATCAATGCGCCTTGACGTACTAATTACATTTCAGCGAAAACAGTTTGTAGCTGGAGCTGTAGGACCCCAGCTTTTTACCTTTACATCTTTTCTGTTTTCTTTCTCTCTTTGCTTTATTTTTTCAGTTTCCCTGTGGATAACCCCATCAGGTAGCACCCGTACACTTTGGTACGTTTTGATGTTTGCCAGGGGCTTTATAGCACCCCACATTACGGCAACAAAAGTCCGAACACTTCTTGTAAGTATAGTTCGGCACCCCGAATTTAGCATTATATGCATTGGCTCAGAATCATGTCTTTTGGTCAATAGTTGGGTTGCACGGCTCCTGTGCTTGCTATCCTACGTTCTGCTACATCGGCTAGGGTAGTAAAGGGAGAACTACTGCGATTGTGCCCTGGTCTAAACCGGATGAGCACCTCAGTAGAGAAAGCCGAAAACTAACTGTCATGATGCGGCGAGAGCCGGTCAGCTGTTTGGAGGTCTCAAATCGTTGGAGGTTTTTCCGCATTTCACGAAGGATCGGTACTTCCCGGTCAGACGCCGGGCTGCGCCTATATTTTATTATAAAACTCCTATGGCTAAGTGAGGGTGTTCAAGCCGTATAGTCTGGTTGCCTGGTTCGTTGTGCTAAAAACTCCTTCAAGGACCATATAATTGGATCAAGATTGTTTAGATACCATCCCGAACACCTCCGTACTACCTACGTGAGGGCAGAAGCCGACGGCTGGCCAACCCTCAGATTTCATACAACACGGTCGCACAGGAGGATACAATTAAAACATAATAAAAAAATATTACAAAGCGGATTTGTTTTCATCATACAAGCCAAAATACGAGTGTATTCACTCGAAAATAATGTCCTGCCCGCACTGCACGGCTACAATACGAGACCCCTCTAGGACATCCGCAAAGTTGCGCTCGGGCGTATAGTGCTCCTTGCCCTTCGGCGACCCCTTGGTCAGCTCGACGGCGTCCATCTTCGCCCACCACATTTTGCAACGAGCAAAGGCCATCCGGGCACCTTCAATATAGACCGACCGCTTTACAACCTCAAGCCGCGGGCAGGCACTAACAAGCCGCTTCACAAGCCCGAAGTAGCTTCTGGGTACCGACGCGGCAGGCCATAGCCGGACTATCAGGTCCCTCATAGCCAGCTCGGCCGCCGTGTGTAGCTCGACCAACTGTTTCAGCTGGTCGCTGAAGGATACCGGATGTTCTGGCCCAAGATATTGAGACCAGAACAGCTTCCCCATCGAACTCCCTTCTTCGGGTCGATAGAATTCAGCAGCATCGAATACGCCATGCGGCAAATCCGTAAACACCCTGTAGAGCACAAAATTCGGGTAAGTAAAAGGAGCGTCTCTTTCACTGACTTGCCTTGCGTAATAAAAGCCTTACCCGCCGCAATCTTCTTAGCCGCCTGGAGTTCCTGAAGGGCGCTCTGGGCCTTGGCTCGAGCCTCTTGTACACTCTAGTGGGCCTTCGCAAGTTCAGATGCATGCGTCTTCGAATCACGCTCCAGGGACTCGTACTTCTTGACGGCATCCTGAAGCTCTTGCTGAACCTTGCTGACCCGGGCCTCGTGCTTTTCGCGTACAGCGTGTTCCTTGGCCGCTTTGTCGTCGGCCTCGGCTAATGCCTTCTTGAGGGCCGCCATCTCGGTCATGGCCCCTAGCATAGTCCATGACACTTTAGTCAGCACGAAGTATTCATCCTTCCTAACATACACACACAGGTTACTGCATACCTTGGTTTCCCTCCAGCTGCTTCTTCACAAGGATGAGCTCTTCCTCGGCCCACTCCAGGCTCCGCTTCAGTTCAGAGACTTTCGCAGTATGAGCGGCAGCAGCCAGCAGGGACGCCTACTTAATTTCATAGACATCATATATTAGACTCCTGCGAAAATTGTTTTGATCCTCTGTTCGGCTTTTCTTTCCGAACACCGAACAGAGCATCAGGGGCTACTATCTACGCCGTGATATTCTTTCTACAATTATTATTACCTCAAAGCCTGTTAAAAGGCTAGTGCGGGCTTTGGTCAGCCCGATTTTGGTAGACTGAACATTTTTGACCACCGTACCCATGAGGACACGGTGTTCATCAACAATAGAAGCACCTTGCAGTGCTTCCAGCAGATCATCCGGCGCCTCTGGTTGGACGGAGGTCACCAGTGGAACAGGCACACCCCCTCCTTTTAGGGAAGGCCGTTCACCGGACTCCAGAGCCGCACAGGTCTCCGGAACGATATCCGGCTGGGGGCCGAATGGAACTCGGCCCCCACCATCAGTCCCCATGGGGGCTTCTTCCCCCATGTGTCCGGCGGCCATGGATTCATCCTTGGACGCCGCCCTGACGATTTCCAGAGCCTCTTCTTGGTCGGGAAAGGCCCTTTGGGACACCACCTCGTCATCGCCTCTGGGCGAGGTAGAGTGAGTAGGTGGTGGCGACATGCTAGCCATCTCCTTTGAGTCCAGCGAGCCCTCTGTCGAGGATTGCGGAGAACTGTCATGGGCTGGACTGCAATAGCATAAATTAAACATATTAATATGTCAAAGGGGAAGGGCCATACATTTGGATGAGCATAAGGTCTCTGGTACTTACGAAGCGGCCCGAGGCTTGGTCCGGGGCATTCGTTCCGGACTGCTATCGACATCCCACGCGGAGTTCTCCGCGAGGGAGCCCTTCCCCCTCTTGGGTGCCTTCACCTCTAGGTTCGTGGAGGCCACCCTTTTCTTCCTTCCCCCCTCAGGGGGATTTGTTTTCTTCTTCCTCCTCCTCGTCGCTGTCTTCGGTGACCGGAGGGTCAGTCTCGTCTTCGTACGACAGGTCCGAAGTATCCTTTCGACGAAGGCCACTCCTGGTCCCCTTGGTTGCCTTCTTGGTCTTCTTCTCTGGCACTTCATAAGGTGTCGAGAACAACATCTTTGTCAGGAGTGGGGTCTCTTTGTCTTCGGGTAGCGGGGCTGGATAGTTAATCCGCCTCGCTATGTTGGTCCAGGTCTAAGAAAAGTTTGACAAGAGAGCTTAGAATTCTTTCTCACAATACGCTAGTAAAGATTATGCATTGAGAGTGTGAAAGAGCTTACCGAATTGGCTTGGCGCTTTGAGCTAAGCCCACGATCCTCGGTTGTAGGTGGTGGCGTCTCACCGGCCTTGAAGAGCACTTTCCAGATGTCCTCGTGTGTTGTGCTGAAGAGCTTTAGCAGCGTCTGGTGCTTGGCTGGATCGAATTCCCACAAATAGCAGGTCCGACGTTGGCACGGGAGGATCCAGCGGATGAGCATGACCTGGATCACATTGACAAGCTTGATCTTGTTGGATATCATGTTCTGGACACACGTCTGGAGCCATGACAGCTCGTCCGAAGTACCCCAGGATAGGCCCTTCTCATGCCAGGAGGTGAGCCGCATCGGAGCTCCGGATCGGAATTCGGGGGCCGCCGTCCAGTTGGCGTCGCGCAGCTAGGTGATGTAGAACCACCCTAATTGCCACCCCTTCACCGTTTCCATGAAAGAACCTTCAAGCCAAGTGGCGTTGGGCATCCTACCCAACATAGCTCCTCCGCACTCTGCCTGTTGACCGCTCACCACCTTCGGCTTCACATTGAAAGTCTTCAGCCATAGGCTGAAATGAGGTGGGATGCGGAGAAAGGCCTCACACACGACTATAAATGCCGATATGTTGAGAATAAAGTTGGGGGATAGATCATGGAAATCTAGCCCATAATAAAACATTAGTCCATGGAAAAATGGGTGGAGAGGGAATCCCAGCCCGTGGACAGAATGTGTGAGGAACACCACTCTCTCATGAGGCTCGGGGGTGGGGACGATCTGTCCCTCGGCCAGAAGTCGGTAAACGATCTCCTTGGCCAGGTATCCGGCCTCTTGGAGCTCCTTTATATTTTTCCTCTTAATGGAGGAGGCCATCCATTTGCCGCCAGCTCCGGATCCAGACATGATTGGGTGTTTGTTTGAATGGGAGCGAATGAGGACTTAGGCGTTGGAGCTCAAGAATGGAGAGGTAGGAAGAAAGCGTGGGAGAAGAAAGGGGAATCTTATCTCCTTATAAGGGAGGTGAATATCGAATGCCCCCCCCCATTAGCCTTAAAATTCTCCTGCTCCCAAGGGCTGTGTAAACGGCACAGTTGGGTTACCCACACTCTTATTGATGAGAATCCCGTAATAAGGGGACACGATCTCTGCTTTGACAAGACGTGCCAATGACAACCGCGTCTCGAAACATGGGGCGAAAAACGGTTCGAAATTATGACCGGACAGGCATGACATCGCATTGCTAAAGTTGTCAGCAGATTGGACTTATGTGTTATTATATTCTCTCTTTGGTTGTGTGCGGTGTGTGTTACAGGTCCGGACACAATCAATTCGTCTGGAGACTATTCGGGAGTTCGGAGGAGGAACCCGCCTTGCAATGCCGAAGATAGCACTATGCGCCGGATACCTTGTCATTGAAGCCAGGTTCAGGGGCTACTGAGGGAGTCCTGGACTAAGGGGTCCTTGGGCGTTCGACCTATTATCTATGGGTCGGACTGATGGGCTGTGAAGATACGAAGACCGAAGACTACATCCGTGTCCAGATTGGACTCTCATTGGCGTGGAAGGCAAGCTTGGCGACGGAATATGCAAATTCCCTTCTTTGTAACCGACCTTGTGTAACCTTAGATCCTCCCGGTGTCTATATAAACCGGAGGACTTAGTCCGGATAGGATATACTCAATACCTTAGTCATACAGGCTAGACTTCTAGGGTTTAGCCATTACCATCTTATGGTAGATCAACTCTTGTAATACTCATATTCATCAATATCAATCAATCAGGACGTAGGGTATTACCTCCATCAAGAGGGCCCGAACCTGGGTAAAACTTCGTGTCCCCAGTCTCCTGTTACCATCAACCTTAGACGCACAGTTCGGGACCCCCTACCCGAGATCCGCCGGTTTTGACACCGACAGTAGGTCAAAACTATATTCCAGCATGATTGTCGATAAATCCCCCCTTGATTGAAAATTTATTATGTTGCTACTTTCCAACAGTTTTACTTTTCACATAAAAAACTTGTCATTCATCCACTAGAATAACCATTAAAATATTCATGTTGTTTGAACAAAAGACTTCCTTCCAGTCTACAAACCATAAGAGTATTGTGCTAGATGAAGAATTATATGGACAAACAACAATATGTGTTGCTTCTTCCAAATACTCAAGGGAATATAGATTCAATTCCCCATTCATTGTAGAGTGTATGATATATTACAATGTTCAATAATTTCATGCTCTTTGTTACATATACAACTCATATATTCCTGAAGTGTACTTCCCTCACCAGTATGTTTTTAATATTTTTGAAATCTTTAATCAACTAGTTTCCCGCTTCAATATACAGTGTGACATACACAATAAAACCTTTCGACTTGTATCATAAGTATATCCGAATAAGTAACTATGTGAATCTTTTTTTCATCTTCCACCTTCACAAAAGGTGTATAATCAAAATACATGTTACATATGCTTGACATGTACCATAGTTCTCCCACTAAATTTAGAATTTCTAAAAGTGCTAGTTATTGACTAGAGGGGAGTGAATATGCGATTTTTATGAAAATCTTCAGAACACGAGGTCTTTGAAGACAAACAGTAAAAATGAACCTATTGATATGCAGCGGAAGATAGACTACACTAGACAAGCCATAGTCAATTAAGCAATGTAGTGAAAGCACGAAGATTATCAGCAACTAGGTAGTATGGATCAGGACGGAAGACGATATGAAGCAAAACAGTAAATAGTCTTCACTAAGTGAAGTCAAACAGATCAGACAAGCAAGCAATGACTTCACGAAGACAGACTGTAAAGTAAAGGGAAGTGGAGGATAGAACCAGTTGCTTGGTGAAGACAAGGATTTGGTAGACCAGTTCCAGTTGCCGTGACTAGTGGGGAGCGTAGTATTTCAAAAAAATTCCTATGATCACGCAAGATCTATCTAGGAGAAGCTATAACATCCCAAAATTCTAAATTTTGGAATGTTATAATAAATAGATAGATTTGACTGATTGTTTGATTGATTGTCTGAAAGTGAGTGAATTCGAAACTTTTTGAAAGTTAAATGAGAGGGAATAAAAGGACTTTCCCAAACTTTCATATTTGCTTTCTGATCTCCATGAATTCAAATTCTTTTCAAATACAAAACCCTTGAGCGAAGATGATATGACTTCTTCCATTTAAATTAAATGAAAGGGTATTTGAAAATAATTGGATTTCATTTGGAAATATTTCAATTCATAAACTTCATGCAGCTCAATGATTTTCATGAGAGAAGATAAAAGGACTTCTTCAAATTATATGAAATATGAGTTGGGAGTTTCAAAGAATTAAATTCAAAGTTCTTTTGAATTTATTTTCAATTTGGAGTTATTTGAGTTTTATTCAAATTATTTTTCTCCAAAAATAAAATACATGGAAATTAGGGTAACATGATTCTCTACAATAGAAAATTGGAGAAAAATTTATTTGAAATCATTTTGGAATTTTTAAAATGATTTTTGTTGGATTCTATTAGACCAGTAGCACTCTTTGAATTATTAGAATTGGTGTGTATTTTATTTAATGCTAGAATAATGTTCATGTCATAGAAAATCTTTTCCTGACAATTTTGATATATTATATGCCTATATAATATTTTCATTTAATTTGTTTTATTATTTAAATTGTCGGGAAAATGTTTTTTTTAAATTCCCCTCGCTGACTGGGCCGGCCCAGCACCCAGCCAGGCCAAGGCCCAGCTCCGTGCCGCCTCGCCCGTCGTCCCCGACCGGGACTCCTCCCGGAGTCCGACGCCGCGCCGCCACCGCCGCCTCCGTTGCCCCTCGCCCAAGCCGCCCTCGCCTCCCCTCCTATAAAGCCGCCGCCCGGGACCCCCCCTCTCCTTTTCGCATCACCGCCGCCCCTCTCCTCCCCGCCTCTCGCCGCCGCAACCGCCGCCATCGCAAGACACCGCCGCCGCTGCTTAGCCCGCGCCGCACCCCGCAGATCC
>NC_041380.1:317534842-317543143 GCF_002162155.2 Triticum dicoccoides | reverse complement strand
CTGCCGCCGATGCCGCCGCCTCGCAGCCACCCTGGAGCCGCACGGCCCTCGTCGGAGCTCAAACAGATCCGCCGCGGCCGGTTTATTTCGGCCGAACCGGTAACCACCCCGGTTTATTCTCGGTTTAGTTCGGTTTTTAAAAAAAAAACCTAGATCGTTTCTTTTATAAATAAAAAACCGATTTTCTTTTAGAAGGATCTATTTAGAGAACGTTCGCTGGTTAGGTATAGAAAACGAACGTTCGCCTTTTAGTTTTTTTCTTTTTCTGTAATTTTGGCCAGGGACCTAGATGTGAATACTTTATTTACAGAATAGTCCCTGTTCTTCAAACAAGCATAACTTTTTACTCGTTAGTCCAAATCCAACGAAACCAACGCCCACATCTTCGTTATGATCCCCTCTATCCATTAATCCAACTCAAACATGTTTTTGAAAAGTTTAAAATTTGAATTAGATCAGATTTGAATTCAAACTTCGTTTGGTCATAACTTGAGTTTCGTAGCTCCGGTTGAGTTGATTCTTTTTGCAAATCGAAGCTCTTGACCTAAACTTTCTGATAAGGCCAAATTCACATAATTTTGGTACTGTTAGAAATTGTTTTATGTTGCAAGAGCTATTTGCTTGGTTTTGAAGTTTTCCGAATCGTCTTCTTCGTTCTTTCTGATCTTTTGACTGATTGCTTATGTGTGGTTACTATTGCTTGCTTACGATAGATTGACCGGAGTGTGACGAGTAGAGCTATCAAGAGTTTTGAGTGCGAATCTTCTTCATCAACATTGCAAGCAAGTTCACACTTTGACCATATCCCCTTCCATACCCAGTTTTTTTGCATTAGATCAATCTTCACACATTGCATGATTACGATCTAATTAAACTGTGGGATGGGAAGTAGATGAGGTAGTACCTATTACCTGTTTATTATCAAACCTTTGGGAGTTACTTCTACGTTTGCTTATTATGCCATGCTATGCTAGTAGACGTGGATTGGGTTTTGAGAGTATCCATGACAGATGTGAGATTGTTAATTAATGGTTTACTTAAGGTGGCAACTTAAACACACATCTGGGTGGATTGAGGCACCTGGTTATTCTAGGATTGCCTGTCTAGGCACCTGGGTAATCCAGGACTTGCCTGTTTTCTTTTGGACTGCCACCCAGGCTCAAAGGGATCATGAGATTTTTCAAACTAGAAACTTCCGTGTGCAGCCACAAGCCATTATGGGCTCTGGCATAGTTGATTAAGTCGTGCGAACTCTTATAGGGTAGACTAGCAGATGTAGGGGAAAGTAGGTGTACCGGTCTATCCATCGTAAGGTGCTAGCGCTTCTGAAAGACTGTGTCTCGGTCATCCGTTTCGCAAACACCATGTAGTGCGAGAAATCCAACGGAGGCGATCGAGTCTTGTGGGGAAAAGTGCGCAAACCTCTGCAGAGTGTATAAACTAATCATGATTAGCCGTGTCCCCGGTTATGGACATCTTGAGTATCTAGTTCTTGGATTATCCTGTTGATCTCATCACGTTACTTTAAATGAATATTGTTGGGTTTAATGATGTTACTTAATTGGGATTGAGAATGCTGTCAACCATTCTCAATGTTCAACAACCACCATGATAGTTAAATAAAATTTATTCCTTTGCAGTAGGGAAAATTGGCTTTACGCAAAAACCTTATAACCATAGAGCTTTTCCACCAGCCAAATATGCATGTAGTGATAGTCTTTATTCATCATTCTCTATGGTGTGAATTTGCCAGTACATTCAATGTACTGACCCTCTGTGGCTGCAACGTCTCATGTTGCAGGATTATCTTACGACGAGTAAGTGATACGTTAGGGTTACGATTTCTACACTCAACTTTGCCGTTGGTGTTGATGGGAATCCACAACCTTGTTACTGCCGCTATTTTGGATTTGAGGTAATAGTATTTACGTTACTTTTACATGTGATTTACCTCTGTTATAAATCCTCGAGTACTGTGTGTGTCAGCATACCGATCCAGGGATGACACTTAAGCACAGAGTCTTGACCCATTCGGGTCGGGTCGCTACAGAAGCATAACAACGAGCAGGGAGAGTGTGTCCACGTACCCTCGTAGATCGAAAGCGGAAGCGTTTAGTAACGCGGTTGATGTAGTTGAATGTCTTCGCGATCCAACCGATCCAAGTACCGAACGCACGACACCTCTGAGATCTACACACGTTCAACTCGGTGACGTCCCTCGAACTCTTGATCCAGTTGAGGCCGAGGGAGAGTTTCGTCAGCACAACGACATGGTGACGGTGATGATGATGTTACCGGCGCAGGGCTTCGCCTAAGCACTATGATGATATGACCGAGGTGTTAACTGTGGAGGGGGGGGGCACACCCAGCTAGGAACAATTGATGTGTGTTCTAGGGGTTCCCTCCCCACATATATAAAGAAGGGATAGGGAGGGAGGCAGCCTAGGGCGCGCCCAAGTAGGAGGAATCCTACTTGGGCCCCTAGTCCAATTCGGCCCCCTACCATATTTGGACAAGGGGAAAGGAAGGAGGGGGAGGGGAAGGAAGTAGGAGTCCTACTTCATACTTACCTTTTCCTCCTCTCCTTTCCCTTTCTCCCCACGGGCATTTCCTATTTGGCGTTGCAGGCGCCGGTTATAGCTGTTTCTGCAAACTGGCGCCTGCAGCGGCGCTACCTGGGCTCGGCCCAACTTCTATTTTTACTGTTTCTTAAACTCTAGATAAAACTGCAAAAGAGGCGCGCAAGATAGGATTCGAACCTGCGTCGTAGGTTACCAAGTATCAACGTATAACCACCTCGACCACTTAACCAGATGTGCTGAAATACATGTTTTCATCAATTTATTTGTTCTTATTTTTCCTTATTTCTTTTTCTTTTGCTTTTTTCTCTATCCTTTTCTACTTTCTTTTTTTCGAAATTCGTAATTGTTTTCTTAAAATAGATGGACTTCTTCTATGAACTAAATCTTTCGAAACTCGTGAACTTTTTTCAAATTGATGAACCATTTTCAGAATAGAGGAACTCATTTTTCAAATTTGACGAACTATTTCTTAAAATTGATGAACTTTTTTCGCAAAATTGATGAACTTTTTTCTCAAAATCGATGAACTTTTTCCAAAATTGATGAACTTTTTTCAATTTACGTGAACTTATTTTCAAAATCAATGAACTTTTTTCAATTTAGGTGAACTTTTTCATATTCGATGAACTTTTTTCAAATTCAATGAACCTTTTCTCAAAATTGTTGATTTTTTGTTTCAAATTTGATGAACCTTTTCAAAATATATGAACTTTTTTGAAAATCGATGAACTTCTTTTCAAAGTCGATAAACTTTTTTAAAATTGGTGAACTTTTTTTCAAAGTCGATGAACTTTTTTTGAAATTGGTGAACTTTTTTTCCGAAGTCGATGAACTTTATTCAAATTCGTGAAGTTTTGTTTCTAATTTGATGAACTTCTTTTTGAAATCGATGAACGCTTTTGAACTTTGCTGATTTTTTTTTCAAATTGGATGGACTTTTTTCAAATTCAGAAACTTTTCCCATTTTCGCAAACTTTTTTCAACTTTTTTTCAATTCATGATTTTTTTGAATGCGTTTTTAAATTTATGTTTTGTTTATTCAAATAATTTATAGTTGTTATATAATACTACTATATGTTCAATATTTGTACTAAAGGAAGGGCCAAATTGCGTTGTTTCCTCAAAAAGATAACAAAGGTAGCCTGTCTTAGTGGTTAACGCGCATGGCGTTCTAGTTAGCGGCCAAAGTTCGATTCTCAGACCGGCAGAATAAACATGGATTTTTTTCCTTTGCTTTTTGCCTCTCAACTGGTTGCTGGGCCGGCCTGCTGCGCGTCTCACGCGGGCGCCAGTAGCGCGAACTGGCGCCTACATCACTGATTAGGAGCTCCCCTCCCCACGTGGCTGGCCCTATAGGGGGCGCACCAGCCCCTTGTGGGCTGGTGTGTTCCCTTACTTGGCCCATTAAGCCCATATCTGTGTCGGGGGTTGCCTGGAACCCCTTCCGGTGATCCGGTATCACCCGAAACACTTCCGGTGTCCAAATACCATCATCCTATATATGAATCTTTACCTCTCGACCATTTCGAGACTCCTCGTCATGTCCGTGATCTCATACGGGACTCCGAACAAACTTCAGTCATCAAATCACATAACTCATAATACAAATCATCATCGAACGTTAAGCGTGAGGACCCTACGGGTTCGAGAACTATGTAGACATGACCGAGACACATCTCCAGTCAATAACCAATAGTGGAACCAGGATGCTCATATTGGCTCCTACATATTCTATGAAGATCTTTATCGCTCAAACCGCATAACAACATACGTTGTTCCTTTTGTCATCGGTATGTTACTTGCCCGAGATTCGATCGTCGGTATCCTCATACCTAGTTCAATCTCGTTACCGGAAAGTCTCTTTACTCGTTCCGTAATGCATCATTCCGCAACTAACTCATTAGTCACATTGCTTGCAAGGCTTTATAGTGATGATCATTACCGAGAGGGCCCATAGATACCTCTCCGATACACGGAGTGACAAATCCTAATATTGATCTATGCCAACTCAACAAACACCATCGGAGACACCTGTAGTGCATCTTTATAATCACCCAGTTACGTTGTGATGTTTGATAGCACACTAAGTGTTCCTCTGGTATTCGAGAGTTGCATAATCTTATAGTCATAGGAACATGTATAAGTCATGAAGAAATCAATATCAATAAACTAAATGATCATAGTGCTAAGCTAATGGATGGGTCATGTCCATCACATCATTATCTAATGATGTGATCCCGTTCATCAAATGACAACACATGTCCATGGCTAGGAAACTTAACCATTTTTGATTAACGAGCTAGTCAAGTAGAGGCATACTAGGGGCACTCTATTTTGTCTATGTATTCACACATGTACTAAGTTTCCGGTTAATACAATTCTAGCATGAATAATAAACATTTATCATGATATAAGGAAATATAAATAACAACTTTATTATTGCCTCTAGGGCATATTTCCTTCAGTCTCCCACTTGCACTAGAGTCAATAATCTAGTTCACATCGTCATGTGATTTAACACCAATAGTTGTCGGGACCCCGATCCTAAGTCACACCGATCTAGCATGTAACACATCATATCACCTTGCGGCCTCACTTACGGTATTCCCACGGGTGCCACCTTACCTGGCCCGGGACCGTTTGCGCCTTTTGGCTCACGTATATGATAGTGTCGCTAGCATCCATATGACAAAGAACCCGGGCCGACATGGCTAGTCGTGAACCCAAAGCGGTGCTAACCTATGGGGACAGGCATACATGAATCACATCGAGCATGTCGGTCAACGGCATATGAATCCGGGCTGTAGCACTGGGCTAACAGGACTCCGGGGAACCCGGGCTGTAGCAGGCTAGGCAGGACTCCGAAAGTCACCGCGTGACATTTCCCCGAAGGGACAGACACAGGAACGAAGTGAATCACATGCCGGCCAGTCTGAGTGTTCCGGAGCAGTAGTGCTGGGCTAGCAGGACTCCGGTGAACCGGGCTGTAGCGGACTACTATGGCTCAAGCAAGCACTAGACTACATTTCCCCATAAGAGAGGCTGCCAAGGACAAACAACTAGATTGTCGGATCCCACACATAGCAATACATGTCACACGTACGCATAACATGCAAGTATGTGAGGTACAACATGGCATCACAACATAACGCAAACTCATATAGATAAAGGCTCAGAAGAACCACATAGCATTAAATACAACCAGGGTTCACATGACCCATCATTCAGAGCATACAAGCAACAAGCGGAAGCATTACATGTCTGAGTACAGACAACTACAAATGAAAAAGGCTGAAGAGCCTGACTATCTACAACATCTGATCAAGATCGTAGCTGAGGTACATGCTACTTGTCGAAGTCCAAGTGGTACTACTAGTGAGACAGATGTCTCATCTGCAAAACATAAATAAGCAAACATGAGTACAAAGGTACTCAGCAAGACTTACATCAGATCCTATAATACATGCATTTGTATCAAGAAGGTAATGTGGAGTTTAGTTGCAGCAAGCCAGCTTTGACTCAGTGGCTGTCCTGTACTACGACTGCTGGTAACTCTTTTGAGGTGGCGCACACGAGTCCACTAATCACCACATCAATACACTACTATGGAATCATCCTTGTCTTCTTATGAGAAGGCCATCCATAGCACTCACACTTGTCTTGAGCATTTTAGAGTATCCACTTCAAGTTGTCTATGTACCACGTAAGCATCCAAGAAGTCCGTAACCGAGGACACGGCTATTCGAATAGATCATGATAACCCTGCAGGGGTGTACTTCTTCACACACGCTCTCACCACTTATCACCATGTACACGTCATGTATCTCGGCAACCTTCAAGCGGAAGCCTGGCGAGGGTGTCGGCCACGACCTGACTAACCATGCAAGACTCTAGTCCAGGTTTATCGCCTATTCGGGTTCCATCCGCAAGGAGATCCGGCCGGGGTGTCGCTCACGGCCCCAAATGATGTGTGCAGGGTTTCCAAGCCCACCTCGCCGGATGGATCTACGCTTGGTACACCGTGCCACTTGTGCCTAGTCTGTCCCAAGCCCACCTGGCCGGGTGCCACTTGGTAGACTACTAACACTACCTACAAACACCAGAAACTAATTGCAACTCCTGGACAAGATCAAGTTGGTTAATAAGTCGAGAGAGCTTGGAGTGCCCGGAGCCCAATGTGTGGTAGTAGCTAGTCATTGGACAACATACACAGAACTCAGTGCTTAAGGACGGTTCCAGTGAGACAACCCACCATGTACTCCTACATGGCCTCTCACCGCTACCTTTACCAAATCGTGTTCACACGCTTAACTCTCAACACCAGAACATATCGTACCACTCCAATTCATTCCCGATGAATCAGACCTGACACAACTCTAAGCAATAGCAGTCATGGCATGGCAAGAACACAACATGGCTCAATCAACTCCTACACATGCTAGTGGGTTTTAACTATTTACTGTGGCAATGACAGGTCATGCAGAGGAATGGGTTCAACTACCGCAACATAAAGTAGCAGTTGAATCGTTGTTGTCCTAATGTAATAATGAGAGCAGGAGCGAGAGAGTGGGATCATGTCGGAATGAACAAGGGGGTTTGCTTGCCTGGTAGATCAACAAGGAAAGCACTGCTCCTCAAACAGGTACTCTGGAACGGTCTCCGGAGCAGTACCTACCGAGAAGGAACGGTGTCGACAATCAATACACAAGCATATGCAACAATATGATGCATGAACATGGCATGAAGATGTGATGTTGTTTGAGCTAATGCAACTAGTATTCAAATTGAATGAAGTCCATTTGAACCAAGGGTTCAAATGCAACTCCAAGTTAAGCTCTTATATATGCCATAAGTGTGTTTTCACATATACAGCATGTATAGGTTGGTTTGTCATGCATGAAAATGGCACAGATGGATAGATTGAATTTTTCTAATAATTTTTCATATATAAATTATTTCAATCTGAGCTACGGTTGAATTTATATGAATTTTTGAAGTTTTGAACATTTTCTGGAATTTCCTGATTAAAAATAATTCTAGAAAAAGAATAATTGCGTCAGCATGACGTCATCACTACATCAGCGGGTCAACGCGGCTGTCCAGGTCAAATCTGACACGTGGGGTCCACCCGACAGTGTCATGGTTAAATAACAGAGGTTAATTAAATTTAAACTAATCCTAAACTAGAATTAGCAGGGACGGGCCCCACCTGTCATTGAGCCAGGGGAGGTCAAACCCCCTAGTCAACTAGGGCTAACACGCTGGCGTTTAGCCGCCGGTGGAAGCAGACGCGGCGGAGGGCGCGGGATTGCCACTCCGGCGCCCAATCGAGCAGCGAAGGGCACACGCGGGGAGCTGGGGCTCGCGCGCATCCACTGGTGCCCTCCGTTTCACCGGAGACGGCCTAAATCGACGGCGGCGACCACTTGGGCGGTGGCCGGAGTTTGGGCGCGAGCGGGATCGGCCTGCGGGGCACGGGGAGGTAGGGGAGAAGGGGGGGAGGGTTCGACGGCGGGGCTCACAGCGAATCCAACGGCGTCGTCGGCGAGCTCGGGGAAGGCTTGGGGCAGCCGGAGCAACGACGGCGATCTCGTCGGCCGAAGCTTGAAGACAACGGCGATGGCGATGAAGCGGAGCTCGCCCGGGTTGCTTTGCTCGGTGAGGAGGGAGAGGGGGTCGCGGCGGAGCTGGGAAGCGTGTCGGGGAGGTGCGGCAGTGG
>NC_041380.1:317530352-317534304 GCF_002162155.2 Triticum dicoccoides | reverse complement strand
TGGCGACGCGCGGGCGTTCCAGGGCGACGAGGAGGACGCCAGGCAGGCAGCTGCGTGCCGGCGCGCACGGCGTCGGGCACAGCTTCCCCTCTGCCTACTGGCAAGAGGAGGAAGACGGCCATGCCCCTGGTGGGCTGGGCCAGAACAGAGATGGGCCGGCCAGAGGCGCCATGTAAGAAGCCCAGGTAAGGTTTTTTTTTCTATTTTTGTTCTGTTTTCTATTTATCTGACATTTGTTCTGATTTAGTAATAATACTAAATCAATTTATTTTCTTCTGAAAATTAATGTAGGAACTTAATTGGATTATTCCAAAGCCCCATAGTAAAAATCAGAATTATTGGACAATATTTCATATATAATAAAATATCTCCCCAACGCAAATAATTACTGGATTAACTCAAATGGCCAAAAATAAATACTTCTGAGCTCCCAAAAATATTGGTTGGGATTTTACCTCTGGCCAATATTTTTAGAGAAAATCAGGAACATTTTCTTGGGCCAAATTGAAACAATTTTTATCTGGGTCATTTCCAGAAATGATTCTGAGGGTTTCACAAATCCTCATTTCAAATTTAAATGGAATTTAAACATGATGCACACATGAAGGCTAGCCTAGGTCATACCAGAACTAGGGATGTGACAATAGTTCACATCTTTATGTGATTAGTTCGCATCGCCATGTGACTAATACCCAAAGGGTTTTACTAGAGTCGATAATCTAGTTCACGTCGCCATGTTATTAACACCCAAAGAGTACTAACGTGTGATCATGTTTTGCTTATGAGAGAAGCTTAGTCAATGGGTCTGTCACATTCAGAGCCGTATGTATTTTGCAAATTTTCTATGTCTACAATGCTCTGCATGGAGCTACTCTAGCTAATTGCTCCCACTTTCAATATGTATCCATATTGCGACTTAGAGTCATCTAGATCGGTGTAAAAGCTTGCATCGGCATAACTCTTTACGACGAATTCTTTATCACCTCCATAACCGAGAAATATCTCCTTAGTCTTCTATGGATAATTTTTACTGCTGTCAAGTGAACCACTCCTGGATCAATATCATACCCCCTTGCCAAACTCATGGAAAGGTACACAATAGGTTTGGTACACAACATAGCATACTTCATAGAACCTATGGCTGAGGCATAGGGAATGACTTTCATTCTCTTTCTATTTTCTGCCGTGGTCGTGTTTTGAGTCTTACTCAACTTTACACCTTGCAATACAGGCAAGAACTCCTTCTTTGACTGTTCCATTTTGAACTACTTCAAAAATCTTGTCAAGGTATGTACTCATTGAAAAATCTTATCAAGTGTCTTGATCTATCTCTATAGATCTTGATGCCCAATATGTAAGCAGCTTCATGATACGTCTCCAACATATCTATAATTTTTGATTGTTCCATGCTATTATATTATCTATTTTGGATGTTAATGGGCTTATTTATACACTTTTATATTATTTTTGGGACTAACCTACTAACCCAAGGCCCAGTGCAATTTTTTGTTTTTTGCCTATTTCAATGTTTCGCAGAAAAGGAATATCAAACAGAATCCAAACGGAATAAAATCTTTGCGAGAGTTATTTTTGGAACAAACGTGATCCAGGGGATTTGGAGTGGACGTCAAGAAATCAACAAGGAGGCCACGAGGCAGGGAGGCGCACCCGCACCCTGGGCGCGCCCCCACCCTCGTGGGCCCCTCGCAGCTCCACCAACCTACTTTTTCCTCCTATATATATCCATATACCCCGAAAACATCCAGGAACACCATGAAACCCTATTTCCACCGCCACAACCTTCTGTACCCAAGAGATCCCATCTTGGGGCCTTTTCCGGAGCTCCGTCGGAGGGGGAATTGATCACGGAGGGCTTCTACATCAACACCATAGCCTCTCCGATGATGTGTGAGTAGTTTACCACAGACCTTCGGGTCCATAGTTATTAGCTAGATGGATTCTTCTATCTCTTTAGATCTCAATACAATGTTCTCCTTGATCTTCTTGGAGATCTATTTGATGCAACTATTTTTGTGGTGTGTTTGTCGAGATTCGATGAATTGTGGGTTTATGATTAACTTTATCTATGAACAATATTTGATTCTTCTCCGAAATATTTTATGTATGATTGGTTATCTTTGCAAGTCTCTTCGAATTATCAGTTTGGTTTTGCCTACTAGATTGATCTTTCTTGCAATGGGAGAAGTGCTTAGCTTTGGGTTCAATCTTGTGGTGTCCTTTCCCAGTGACAGTAGGGGCAGCAAGGCACGTATTGTATTGTTGCCATCGAGGATAAAAAGATGGGGTTTATATCATATTGCTTGAGTTTATCCCTCTACATCATGTCATCTTGCCTAATGCATTACTCTATTCTTATGAACTTAATACTGTAGGATCGAAAGTATGTCTAGAGGGGCGGTGATTAGACTACTTGACCAAATAAAAATCTATTCGTTCCCCAATTTTAAGTCTTGGCAGATTTTAACATCTTAGCACAAGTCAAGTAATCAACCTACACATGCAATTCTAAGAGTATAGCAGCGGAATGTAAAAAATTTGCATATGAAGGTAAAGGGAGGAGTTTGGAGGGAGCAAACGCAATGTAGACACGGAGATTTTTGGCGTGGTTCCGATAGGTGGTGCTATCGTACATCCACGTTGATGGAGACTTCAACCCACGAAGGGTAACGGTTGCACGAGTCTGCTACCTCTTGAGCACTGCGTTGGTTTTCCCTTGAAGAGGAAAGGGTGATGCAGCAAAGTAGCGTAAGTATTTCCCTCAGTTTTTGAGAACCAAGGTATCAATCCAGTAGGAGGCCATGCACGAGTCCCTCGCACCTACACAAACAAATAAACTCCTCGCAACCAACACAATAAAGGGGTTGTCAATCCCTTCACAGTCACTTATGAGAGTGAGATCTGATAGATATGATAAGATAATATTTTTGGTATTTTTATGATAAAGATGCAAAGTAAAGAAAGCAAAATAAACGGAAAAGGAAATAGCTTGTTGACGGAATATTAATATGATGGAAAATAGACCCGGGGGCCATAGGTTTCACTAGTGGCTTCTCTCGAGAGCATAAGTATTATGGTGGGTAAACAAATTACTGTTGAGCAATCGAAAGAATTGAGCATAGTTATGAGAATATCTAGGTATGATCATGTATATAGGCATCACGTCCGAAACAAGTAGACCGACTCCTGCCTGCATCTACTACTATTACTTCATGCATCGACCGCTATCCAACATGCATCTAGAGTATTAAGTTCAAGAGAACAGAGTAATGCTTTAAGCAAGATGACATGATGTAGAGGGATAAACTCATGCAATATGAAATAAACCCCATCTTGTTATCCTCGATGGCAACAATACAATACATGCCTTGCTGCCCCTACTGTCACTGGGAAAGGACACAGCAAGATTGAACCCAAAGCTAAGCACTTCCCCCATTGCAAGAAAGATCAATCTAGTAGGCCAAACCAAACTGATAATTTGAAGAGACTTGCCAAGATAACCAATCATGCACAAAAGAATTAAGAGAAGATTCAAATATTGTTCATAGATAAACTTGATCATAAACCCACAATTCATCGGTCTCAACAAACACACCGCAAAAGAAGATTACATCAAATAGATCTCCACAAGAGAGGGAGAGAACTTTGTATTGAGATCCAAAAAGAGAGAAGAAGCCATCTAGCTAATAACTATGGACCCGAAGGTCTGAAGTAAACTACTCACACTTCATTGGAGAGGCTATGGTGTTGATGTAGAAGCCCTCCATGATCGATGCCCCCTCCGGCGGAGCTCCGGAAAAGGCCCCAAGATGGGATCTCACGGGTACGGAAAGTCACGGCGGTGGAATTAGGGTTTTGGCTCCGTATCTAGTAGTTTGGGGGTACGTAGGTATATATAGGAGGAAGGAGTACGTCAGTGGAGCAACATGGGCCC
>NC_041380.1:317510923-317530116 GCF_002162155.2 Triticum dicoccoides | reverse complement strand
GTAGGCGCGCCCCCTACCTCGTGCCTTCCTGGTAGCTTTCTTGACATAGGGTCCAAGTCCTCTGGATCATGTTCGTTCCGAAAATCACATTCCCGAAGGTTTATTCCGTTCAGACTCCATTTGATATTCTTTTTCTGTGAAACTCTGAAATAGGCAAAAAACAACAATTCTGGGCTGGGCCTCCGGTTAATAGGTTAGTCCCAAAAATAATATGAAAGTGTATAATAAAGCCCAATAATGTCCAAACGGGATATAATATGGCATGGAACAATAAAAAATTATAGATACTTTGGAGACGTATCAAGCATCCCCAAGCTTAATTCCTGCTCATCCTCGAGTAGGTAAATGATAAAAACAGAATTTTTGATGTGGAATGCTACTTGGCATAATTTCAATGTAATTCTCTTATTGTGGTATGAATATTCAGATCCGAAAGATTCAAGACAAAAGTTCAATATTGATATAGAAATAATAATACTTCAAGCATACTAACTAAGCAATTATGTTTGTTCGAAATAACATGGCCAAAGAAAGTTATCCCTACAAAATCATATAGTCTGGCTATGCTCCATCTTCACCACACAAAGTATTTAAATCATGCACAACCCCGATGACAAGCCAAGCAATTGTTTCATACTTTTGGTGTTCTCAAACTTTTTCAATCTTCACGCAATACATGAGCGTGAGCCATGGACATAGCACTATATGTGGAATAGAATGGTGGTTGTGGAGAAGACAAAAAGGGAGAAGAAAGCCTCACATCAACTAGGCATATCAACGGGCTATGGAGATGCCCATTAATAGATATCAATGTTAGTGAGTAGGGATTGCCATGCAAAGGATGCACTAGAGCTATATGTATATGAAAGCTCAACAAAAAGAACTAAGTGGGTGTGCATCCAACTCGCTTGCTCACGAAGACCTAGGGCATTTTGAGGAAGCCCGTCATTGGAATATACAAGCCAAGTTTTATAATGAAAAATTCCCACTAGTATATAAAAGTGATATCATAGGAGACTCTCTATCATGAAGATCATGGTGCTACTTTGAAGCACAAGTGTGGTAAAAGGATAGTAGCATTGTCCCTTCTCTCTTTTTCTCTTTTTTTATTTGGGCCTTTTCTCTCTCTTTTTTATGGCCTATTTTTTTAGTCCGGAGTCTCATGCCGACTTGTGGGGGAATCATAGTCTCCATCATCCTTTACTCACTTGGGACAATGCTCTAAAAATGATGATCATCACACTTTTATTTACTTACAACTCAACAATTACAACTCAATACTTAGAACAAAATAGGACTCTATGTGAATGCCTCCGGCGGTGTACCGGGATATCCAATGATGCATGAGTGACATGTATGAAATAATTATGAGCAGTGGCTTTGCCACAAATACGATGTCAACTACATGATCATGCAAGCAATATGACAATGAGGGAGCATGCCATAATAAACGGAACAGTGGAAAGTTGCATGGCAATATTGTAAGTGCATCTAGTGCCACCCCTAGTTGGTTTTGGAGTATTGACGACAAACCTGGTTGAGGGACTAATGTGTTTGTGAGAATTGCAGGATAACACAGGTAGTAGTCCCTCATTGATTCGGTTTACCTACCGGAGATGGCCCCTAAAAATGTGTGAAGACATTGAAGACAATGGTGGTATGTGAAGATATTCACATTGAACACTATGACATGAGAAGACATCGCATGAAGACTTTGGAGCACGAAGACATAGTTGTTTCGTAGTTTCATCTTCTTCTTTGTTGAGTCATAGGAACCATCGTACTGTTAAGTGGGGACCAAGTGAACATAGTCAGAATGACTAAAGTGATGCTCAACCAAATCCTAAGTCTTCGAGCGAAGACAATGAGAGCAAATCTTATCCAGAGCTGGATAAGTCAGTTTTACTTGTAGCCCAAGTTAAGCTGCCGTGTGTGTTTGAAATCTGACCGTTGGAACATGTGTCAGTTCCTTAGTGACCCAGGGTCATTTTGGACAAATCAAGTCGGGTTGCCTAGTGGCTATTGTCGGTGTCAAAACCGGCGGATCTCGGGTAGGGGGTCCCGAACTATGCGTCTAGGCCGGATGGTAACAGGAGGCAGGGAACACGATGTTTTACCCAAGTTCGGGCCCTCTACCCGAGATCCGCCGGTTTTGACACCGACATTGGTGCTTTCATTGAGAGTTCCTCTGTGTCGTCGCCTTTAGGCCCGATGGCTCCTTTGATCATCAACAATGATACGGTCCAGGGTGAGACTTTTCTCCCCGGACAGATCTTTGTCTTCGGCAGCTTCGCTCTGCGGGCCAATTCACTCGGCCACCTGGAGCAGATCGAAAGCTATGCCCCTGGCCATCAAGTCAGGTTTGGAAGCTTAAACTACACGGCTGACATCCGCGGAGACTTGATCTTCGGCGGGTTCGAGCCACGGCCAAGCGCACCGCACTATCTCGAGGGGCATGACCTAGGTCTGCCTTCGGACAGTGTCCTGGAGGCCGCACACGCATCGGTTCCGACCCCTAACTCGGAGCCTATTGCGCCAATCGAGGATGAGTGGTTGGACGTCACCTCGGGGGCTTCGATCTCAAAGGCGATCGAGCCGAACGCTAGCCCTGCACTCTGCATGATCCGTGACTCCGAGGATCCAGACTCCTTTCCGAACTCCGAACCCCCCGCGCCCCTGCCGATCGAATCCGATTAGGCGCCGATAATAGAGTTCACCGCCGCAGACATCTTTCAGCACTCGCCTTGTGGCGATATCCTGAACTCTCTCAAGTCTCTCTCCTTATCAGGAGAGCCCTGGCCAAACTACGGTCAGCGAGGATGGGATACGGACGATGAAGAAATTCAAAGCCCACCCACCACCCACTTGGTAGCCACTGTCAACAATTTAAATGACGTGCTCAATTTTGACTCCGGAGACATCGACAACATGGATGACGATGCAGGAGATACCGACGAACCAACGCCCATAGGGCATTGGACAGCCACCTCATCTCACGATGTGTACATGGTGGATACCCCTAAAGGAAGCGACAATGAGGAAAAAGGGGATGGGACGGGAGATCGACCCCCCGAAAAGTAATCACAGCGTCGGCGTAAACACCGACCCAAGCCCGGCCTCGACAAAAACCCAGCCATAGAGCAGGACGAGCCGGTAGACGACGAGCAGGCCTTAGAGCAACCGTCCGAACAGAGCAACACGGATAGAGAAACTGAACATCCCTCCTCCGGCGGAAATGGCATTCCGGACGACCTCACGCCGAATAAACCCATGGAGCAGAAGAATCTCCACGAGAGGCTCGTTGCAACTGCACGCAACCTAAAAAAGCAGAAGCGGAAACTAAAAACAGCGGAAGATGCACTCCGGATTAGATGGAGCAAAGTAATCAATACCACAGATAAGTACGGCGACAGTCGGCGCACTAAAAGCTATCCGAAAAGAAAGCTACTGCCTAAATTCGACGAAGAGGCCCTAGAGCCCTGGCATTCAAAAAATGAAAAAGCCACACGGTCGGATAGACGACCCCATAAAGCAGAAAGCGGCGCCGCACCTAAATCGGCATGCGACCCACTTAAGGACTCGCATCATGGCCCAGTCAAGTCCATTTATGGGCCAATAAAGCAAGCTCTCGTAAGCAACGCTATGAAGCCATCATCAGAATCTGGCACACCCAAATACAGGGGCGCCGCACACCCCCTATGTTTCACCGATGAGGTCCTGGACTATGAATTCCCAGAGGGATTCAAACCCGTAAACATAGAGGCATATGATGGAACAACAGACCCTGGAGTTTGGATCGAGGATTATATCCTCCAGATACACATGGCTAGAGGAGATGATCTCCACGCCATAAAATATCTACCCCTTAAGATTAAAGGGCCAGCCCGGCATTGGCTTAAAAGCCTTCCCGAAAACACAATTGGAAGCTGGGAAGAGCTCAAGGATGCTTTCCGAGCAAACTTTCAAGGGACCTATGTCCGCCCTCCGGATGCAGACGATCTTAGTCACATAACTCAACAACCCGGAGAATCAGCTCGGCAGTTCTGGAATAGATTCCTCACTAAAAAGAATCAGATAGTCGACTGTCCGGACGCTGAAGCCTTAGCAGCTTTCAGGCATAACGTCCGAGATGAATGGCTCGCCAGACACCTCGGCCAAGAAAAGCCAAGAACAATGGCCGCACTAACAAGCCTCATGACCCGCTTTTGTGCAGGGGAGGACAACTGGTTGGCAAGGTGCAGCCCCAGCAACCCAAGTACATCCGAAACTAGGGATGGAAACAGAAAATCGCGACGCAACAAGGACCGTCGCTGGACTAAGGACAAAAGTCCGAAGAGCACGGCAGTCAGTGCCGGATTCAAAGGCTCACGACAAAATCAGGAAAAATCGCCCCCCAGGATAACATGGACGATCCATCCAACCTAAATAAAGTCCTGGACAGGATATGTCAGATACATAGTACTCCCGGGAAGCCTGCTAACCATACCCACAGAGACTGTTGGGTTTTCAAACAATCCGACAGACTCAATGCCGAACACAAGGGGCTCGACACACCAAGCGAAGACGAGGACGAACCCCAAAAGCAGAGCACCAGGAAACAAAAGAACTTCCCACAAGAAGTAAAAACAGTGAACTCACTTCACATAACAAAACGTGCGGCGCCCGTAAAGGTACGCACCACACGGCCCATCCCCAAAGGGTCCTGCCACTAGTTGTCAAAACCGATCATCTTCGATCAGCTAGATTATTCTAGGAATATCAAGAATGTAGGCTGGACTGCCTTGATACTCGATCCAATAATTGGTGGACTCCAGTTTTCAAATGTCCTTATGGACGGCGGCAGTGGACTAAACCTGATATATCAGGATACAATCCAGCACATGAGGATAAACCCAGCAAGAATCCACCGCAGCAAAACCTCCTTTCAAGGGGTAACACCTGGTCCGGACACCCATTGTATGGGTTTTCTCTGGCTCGAAGTCATATTCGGCTCTGCCGATAACCTCCACCACGAAAAGCTGACCTTCCATATCGTCCCGTTCTCAAGTCGCTATCAAGCACTACTGGGACGCGAAGCTTTCGCTCGCTTTAACACAATACCACATTATGCATCTCTTACGCTTAAGATGCCCGGTCCATGAGGCATCATCTCTTTAAATGGGAAGCACCAAAGTGCGCCTCCCCAAGCGGAGGACTGTGCGGCCGCTTTGACAGCCCCATAGCAAAATGGCCTCACCGGCCAAAGAAAAAAACTTCAAAATAGGTCATTCAAGACCACGAACGCGGATAGACGAGCTCGGTGCAAAATCATCATTGATGCAGGCCTAGAAGCCATATACCCCCGCACTAGGGGCTCCACGCATATACAAGAAGAGACAATAAAGCTCAATCTTATATATCTTACTTTATACTTTGCTTATTTTAAACTTTTTCGGCACGACCCATTTTCAACTCAGTTCCTCTCTTTTACAGATGAACATCGTGCGGCGCCCGTCCAGGATACGGCACAACGGAGACACAGGCGCAGACATGCAGTAGGGACCCGTCCTAAAGGATTCTTTTCAGATTAAGACCCTGCGTAAACCTTTTTTACTGTCTCTTGTTGCTACACATCCCCTGGTTTTTTCTTTCTGATATAACCAAGGAGGAGGCTGGCGTCTTGGCATGTGGCCACGTCAGAATTTTTGCACGTACCTGGACACTAGGGGCTTTTCTAATAAAGAGTGTTGTTTCGCCCGCACTCATAAAGACCTAACACCTTAGGGAGTGTTCGGCGTCGCGAGTTTTGGCATTATATGCATCAGTTCCGAATCATGTCTTTGGTCAAATGTTGGGTTGCCCGGCTCCTGAGTTCGGCTACCTTACGTTCCGCTCTGTCGGCTAAGGTAGCACCAGGAGAACTACTGCGATTGTGCCCCAGTTCGGCCGGGCGAGCACCTCAGTAGAGAAAGCCGAAAACTGACTGTCATGATGTAGCGTGAGACTGGTCAGCCACTCGATGACCTATCAGAATCTATCGGATTCCTCCGCTTTAACGAAGGGCCACTTCCCGGTCAGGCACATACGCGCCCCAAACTCGGGCGAGCGCAGTCGCCACCAAGGGGCTACCTAAATAGTCTCACTGTCAAGCTCCTATGGCTAAGTGAAAGTGTTAAAGCATTATAGTCCGGTTGCCTGGCCCGCTGCGCTATCACCTCCTTTGTAGGACCAAGACGTTGGGTTAAGTGTGAAAATGCGTCTTCTACGAGCACCCCCGCACTATGTGCGTGGGGGCTGAAGCCAACGACTGCCATCTTTCAAATTTTGTATATATATATATCTTAAAACGGCCACATAGGAGGTGTTCCCAATACTTGAAGGCACAAGTATAAAAAGGCCACTACTGTTTATCAAAATATTACTTTATAATTACATATGCTATCATAACATAGCATCTTTCGAGCACTGCGTCTCTATTACACGGGCGCCTTCAAGGACTTCCTGAAAATAGTGCTCGGAGGATACTCGGCTTTTGTTCGAATCTCGGGACGCAACAACGATGGTCTCCATCTCTGCCCAGTATGTCTTAACACGGGCAAGAGCCATCCTAGCGCCCTCTATGCATGCTGACCTCTTCATTGCATTTATATGCGGCACCGCGTCAAGGAATTGCTGCACCAAGCTGAAATAACTCTTCGGCTCCGATCTCCCCGGCCACAGGTGACCCATGACGTACTTCATGGCGAGTCCAGACAACCTATTTAGTTCGGCCCATTGAGCCAAACAATCATCCACTGCCAGTGGACGCTCTGGATTGTGAAACTGCGACCAGAAAAGCTTTTCCACTTCGCGATCTTTCTAATCTCGAAAGTGTTCGGTCGCATCAGCAGCACTCGCTGCCAAGTCCAGATAGGTATCCTCCACAATCCACATCCGGTCCAACGGAGCAAATTTCGGATCACAAAATTTCCTTCGCAGCATAAAGGGCTTTCCAGCCGCAATCTGTTCGGCCTGACGCAGCTCCTCCTTCGCAGCTCTCATCGCAGAGCGCGCGTCCTCGGCATTGGCAACGGCCTTCTCTAAGTCCGTCTGTTTAGCCTGGTCTTCTTTTTCAAGAAGTCTGCAACGGTCTGTAGCGCGTTTTAACTTTTCGGCCATCTCGGTCATCTCTTCTTTGCTTTGGCAATGAGCAGCCTGTTCAGCTCTTAGCTCTTCAAGGGCTTTCCTGGTGGCCGCATCACTTTCGCTGGCTTGTTCTTTAGCTCGGGCAAGTTCTACCCTAAGACTCTCCACAGCGGCCGCACCATCTGCGTCAAGCACACACATCGTAAGACACAGGCATAAAACTGTTCTTACCTGATGCTGCCCAAGGAATTACATACCTTGAGCCTCATCAAGCTGCTTATCGACAAGCGTGATGTCGGCATCTGCCACTTCCAGTTGCCGCTTTAGTTCGGCAAAATCGTCAGTTCGGTTCGATTCCGGACACCCTGCCGCCTACATTCAAAGGCGACATCTTAGACCTGGGATTATGATCCTCCGCGTGCCGTCATTTCTTGACGACGCGCAGAGTCTCAGGGCTACTATCTACATAGGGCGCATCTTATTCATGCGCAACTGACAAAAGTATACATTATCTAATGTACCTTGAAATCCGTTAGTAAACTTTTGACGGCCTCATACAATCCGCTCTCTACGGATGAAATCCTTTCAATCACCGTGCCCATCAATGCGCGGTGCTCCTCTGAGATAGAAGCTCGCCCCAGCAGAATCTTTAGCTCCTCCGGCCGAGCACCAGACGGTGCCGGGCTCGTCCCATGACCTCTTTCGAAGGCCGGACGCGGAGAACCTCGGGGGGCCGCATAGCCACCTTCCACCCCTGCCGGATTTGGAGAAACCCTCCGTGACGACACCTCAGGGTCGCCCCCTCGCTAGGCGGCACGGCAGGGGGAGGCGTCCCACTCTCCATCATCTCCGGAAGGAGATCCCCCGAGGACGAGCTCTGCTGAGAAGGGCTGAGGTCCGAGCTACAAGATAAAGGTTTGGTTAATCTTCTCAGATATAAATCAAGGACTTCCCTCATCCCTCAAAAGGAAAATCTTTTCTCCACTTACGGCTCGCTGGAGGGCTGATCCCCTTGAGGGCGTAGTCCGGCCGAGGAACTCCTCGGCTTCGGACCCTCTGACGAGGATTTTCTCCCCTGTTTCGAGGCCATGATTTCCGGGTTGTCAGAGGCGGCTCTCCTCTTCCCCTTAGGAGAGGAATTGTCGGTTCCTCCCTTCGGAGGAGCCTCCTTCGAGGAGGCCATAGCTTCCTTGTCCTCTCCCTCCAAAGGCATTATCTCCAGCATCCTGACCAGCACGGGATCGGGCCTGGTTTCAGGAAGGGGAGCCGGACACCTGATCAGCTTCGCCTTCGCTATCCACTCCTGTTTAGAAGGACGACTCTTTTAGGGGCAAGTTTATGACAATTATACGGATAGAAGGTCCGGGCACAAGGTTGCTTACTTGAGTATCCGGGCGATTGCAGCTTAGGCCTGCGTCCTCGGTTAAATCCGGACACATCTCTTGTGATCCGAAGAACAGTCTATACATCTCCACGGGCGTTGTGCCCATAAAGTTCTGGAGAGCTCGCGGTCCCTCTGGATTAAACTCCCACAGGCGAAGGGGGCGACATTTGCCGGGCAATATTCGGCGAATCAGCATGACCTGCGTCACCTTGACCAAGCTGAGGCCTCCTTCCAAGAAATCCTTAATTTGGCCCTGTAACAGGGGCACGTCTTTGGGCAAACCCCAATCTAATCCTCTGTTAACCCATGACGCTAGCCGTGGTGGGGGACCCGAGCGAAAGGCAGGAAGCGCCACCCACTTGGTGCTCCGGGAAGCGGTGATATAAAACCACTCTCGTTGCCACGAGCCTAGCTCCTCTTGAAAAGAACCCTCGAGCCATGGAGCATCAGCATTTTTGCTTATAACAACGCCTCCGCACTCTGCGTGCCATCCCTTGATCATCTTCGGCTCCACTTTGAAAGTCTTGCGCCATAATCCGAAGTGAGGGGTAACACGGAGGAACGCTTCGCATACAATGATAAACAAGGAGATATGGAGGATGGACTCCGGAGCTAAGTCGTGGAATTCCAGCCCGTAATAAAACAGCAGTCCCCTCACAAAGGGGTCCATCGGGAAGCCTAACCCCCGAAGGAAGTGAGACACGAACACTACGCTCTCACCGGGCTGGGGACTGGGGATAGCCTGCCTTTGAGCAGGCAACCTGTGCAAAATTTCGGCGGTCAAGAACTTAGCCTCTCTCAACTTTAGCATGTCCTCCTTCGTGACGGAGGAGGGCATCCATCGGCCTTGAAGGTCAGAACCGGACATTGTCAAAGGTCTGAGGCGCTCGGAATCTGCAGCCTAGGGTGTTGGAACTCGAGGCGACGGGCGAACTTGTTTTGGGATTGGAGAAAAGGAGTAAGGCCCTGGTCTCTTTATAAGAGGTTGAATACCAGGAGCCCTCCCCGTAACCGTTTGGGACCCGCCTTTAATCGAGAAAACATGCTAACGGGCACGATTGGGTTACCCACGTCCGTATTGATGAGAATCCCGTAAAAGGGGGGCACACGATCTCTGCTTTGACAAGACGTGCCAAGGAAACCGCCTCGCAAAACACGCTGAGGTGGAAAAGTGAAAACGATTCGAGTGAAGGACTTGGCTGTAGTGTGATGACGCACTGCGGGATACGTTAGCAGATTTGATTTGTGTTAATATTATTCTCTCTATGGCAATATGTGGAAGCTTATTTTGTAGAGCCGGACACTACTCTTGGTGTTTACAATATTCTATGAAGGACTTGGAGGAGGAACCCGCCTTGCAATGCCGAAGACAATTTGCGCGCCGGACTCGTCGTCATTGAAGCCTGGTTCAGGGGCTACTGAGGGAGTCCTGGATTAGGGGGTGTTCGGGTAGCCGGACTATACCTTCAGCCGGACTCCAGGACTATGAAGATACAAGATTGAAGACTTCATCCCGTCTCCGGATGGGACTTTCCTTGGCGTGGAAGGCAAGCTTGGCGATGCAGATATTCAAGATCTCCTATCATTGTAACCGACTCTATGTAACCCTAACCCTATCCGGTGTCTATATAAACCGGAGGGTTGTAGTCCGTAGGCAATCAACTCCATATACAACAATCATACCGTAGGCTAGCTTCTAGGGTTTAGCCTCCTTGATCTCGTGGTAGATCTACTCTTGTACTACCCATATCATCAATATTAATCAAGCAGGACATAGGGTTTTACCTCCATCAAGAGGGCCTGAACCTGGGTAAAACATCGTGTTCCCTGCCTCCTGTTACCATCCGGCCTAGATGCACAGTTCGGGACCCCCTACCCGAGATCCGCCGGTTTTGACACCGACAGCTATAAATAGCCCACCCCCTACACCAGAAATTGGTGGCTGCTCAGAGTTAGTGCACGACTTTTGTCGTTTGAGAGCAACCCACCTCCGAAGCCTTTGAGAGAGAAATCCTTGCGAGGACAAAGCCCTAAACACCCAGAGCCAAAGAGTGTTAGGAATCACTGAAATCTTCCTGTCTGTGTGATCTGAAGACTTGTTACACTTGAGGACTGTGAATCCTCCAGCCAGTTAGGTGTCGCGTTTTGAGCATCCAAGAGTCATTGTGGATTGTCGGTGAATGAAGTGTGTGAAGGTTTGGATGTCTACCTTGAAGACATACCTGAGCGATGGGCGAGGACTGTGTGTCCTTAGCTCAAGGGGAATAAGGTGAAGACATGGTCTTCTGAGTTAAATCTCAGCCTCCCTAACCAGACGTACAGTTGTCACAACAACTAGAACTGGTCCAACAAATCATTGTCTTCAACAAGCAACTGGTTCTATCCATCACTTCTCTTTATTTATAGTTGGTACTTGTGAAGTCATAGTCTGTTTGCATTATCTGTTTATCTTCACTGTGTGACTGTTTGTTCTGATTGGCTTCATACTATCTTCCATCCTGATCCATACTGCCTAGTTGCTATTAGTCTTCGTGCTTTCATTTCATTGTATACTTGACTATGGCCTGCCTAGTGTAGTCTACCTTCCGCTGCATGTTTATAGGTTCATTTCTATCATTTGTCTTCGAAACATCCATGTTTTGAAGACTTTCATAAAAATCACCTATTCACCCCCCTCTAGTCGATAACTAGCACTTTAAAATATATCTCGGAATGGCTATGGAAATGCCATGATAGGTAGGTATGGTGGTTGTTTTGAGGAAGGTATATGGTGGGTGTATGATACCGGCGAAAGGTGCGCGGTATTAGAGAGTCTAGCAATGGTGGAAGGGTGAGAGTGCGTATAATCCATGGACTCAACATTAGTCATAAAGAACTCACATACTTATTGCAAAAATCTATTAGTTATCGAAACAAAATATTACGCGCATGCTCCTAGGGGGATAGATTGGTAGGAAAAGACCATCGCTCGTCCCCGGACGCCACTCATAAGGAAGACAATCAATAAATAAATCATGCCCCGACTTCATCACATAATGGTTCACCATACGTGCATGCTACGGGAATCACAAACTTCAACACAAGCATTTCTCAAATTCAAAACTACTCAACTAGCACGACTCTAATATTACCATCTCCATATCTCAAAACAATTATCAAGTATCAAACTTCTCATAGTATTCAACACACTCATAAGATTTTTTTTATTAATCTTGAATGCCTAACATAATTAAAGCAAATTACCATGCTGTTTTGTAGAACTCTCAAAATAATCTAAGTGAAGCATGAGAGAACAATAGTTTCTATAAAGCAAATCCACCACCATGCTCTAAAAGATATAAGTGAAGCACTGGAGCAAAAACTATATAACTCAAAAAATATAAGTGAAGCACATAGAGTATTCTAACAATTTCCGAATCATGTGTGTCTATCTAAAAAGGGTGTTTACAGCAAGGATGATTGTGGAAAACTAAAAAATAAAGACTCAAATAATACAAGACGCTCCAAGCAAAACACATATCATGTGGTAAATAAAAAAATATCTCCAAGTAAAGTTACCGATGGAAGTAGACGAAAGAGGGGATGCCTTCCGGGGCATCCCCAAGAATGGGCTTTTAGGTGTCCTTAGATTATCTTGGGGTGCCATGGGCATCCCCAAGCTTAGGCTCTTGCCACTCCTTGTTCCATAATCCATCAAATCTTTTACCCAAAGCTTGAAAACTTCACAACACAAAACTTAAAGTAGAAAATCTCGTGAGCTCCGTTAGGGAAAGAAAACAAAACACGACTTCAAGGTACTGTAATGAACTCATTATTTATTTATATTGGTGTTAAACCTACTGTATTCCAACTTATCTATGGTTTATAAACTATTTTACTAGCCATAGATTCATCAAAATAAGCAAACAACACACGAAAAACAGAATCTGTCAAAAACAGAACAATCTGTAGTAATCTGTAGCTAACGCAAGTTCTGGAACCCCCAAAATTCTAAAATAAATTTATGTACGTGAGAAATTTATCTATTAATCATCTGCAAAAATAATTAACTAAATAGCACTTTCCAAATAAAAATGGCAGCAATTCTCATGAGCGCTAAAGTTTATGTTTTTTACAACAAGATTAAAAAGACTTTCCCCAAGTCTTCCCAACGTTTCTACCTGGCACAAAAACTAATTAAAGACAAAAAACACAACCAAAACAGAGTCTAGATAAATTATTTATTACTAAACAGGAGCAAAAATCAAGGAATAAAAATAAAATTGGGTTGCCTCCCAACAAGCGCTATCGTTTAACGCCCCTAGCTAGGCATAAAAGTAAGGATAGATCTAGGTATTGCCATCTTTGGTAGGCAATTCATAAGTGGCTCTCATAATAGATTCATATGGTAATTTAATTTTCTTTCTAGGGAAGTTTTCCATGCCTTTCCTTAATAGAAATTGGAATCTAATATTCCCTTCCTTCATATCAATAATTGCACCAACCGTTCTAAGGAAAGGTCTACCAAGAATAATAGGACATGAAGGATTGCAATCTATGTCAACAACAATAAAATCTACGGGCACATAATTCCTATTTGCAACAATAAGAACATCATTAATTCTTCCCGTAGGTTTCTTAATAGTGGATCCGCAAGGTGCAAGTTTAAAGAGCAATCATCAAAATCACGGAAATCTAGCAAATCACACAAAGTCTTTGGAATCGTGGAGACACAAGCACCCAAATCACACAAAGCATAGCATTCATGATCTTTAATTTTAATTTTAATAGTAGGTTCCCACTCATCATAAAGTTTTCTAGGGATAGAAACTTCCAAATCAAGTTTACAAAACAAAGATTTAATAGGGGACACATCAATAACTTTTAGATCCTCATCTTTATTTTCATGGGAACTAGAAGAACACACTTTCACAAAACAATCTTTCTTAGAACGCATCCTAGCGGTTCTTTCTTTGCACTCATAAGTGGAAATTCTCATGGCTTTGAGAGACTCATTGATATCATGCTTAGGTGGAATAGATCTAAGTTTCAAAGAATCAACATCAAGAGAAATTCTATCAACGTTCCTAGCCAATTCATCAATCTTAAGCAATTTTTCTTCAATCAAATCATTGAAATTCCTTTGCGAAGTAATAAATTCTTTAATATTAGATTCAAAATCAGAGGGTATCTTATTAAAATTTCCATAAGAATTGTTGTAGGAATTACCATAACTATTAGAGTAATTACTAGGATACGACCTAGGATTAAAGTTTCCTCTATATGCGTTGTTACCAAAATTATTCCTACCAACAAAATTCACATCCATAGATTCATTATTATTCTCAATTAAAGTAGACAAAGGCATATAATTAGGATCAGAAGAAACACTTTTATTAGAAAATAATTTCATAAGTTCATCCATCTTTCCACTCAAAACATTAGTTTCTTCTATCGCATGCACTTTCTTATTAGTAGATCTTTCAGTGTGCCATTGAGAATAATTAACCATAATATTATCTAGGAGTTTAGTAGCTTCTCCTAAAGTAATTTCTAGAAAAGTGCCTCCCATGGCCGAATCTAAAAGATTTCTAGAAGCAAAATTCAATCCAGCATATTTTTTTCGTATAATCATCCATAAATTCAAACCATGTATAGGGCAATTACGTATCACCAATTTCATCCTCTCCCAAGCTTGTGCAACATGTTCATGATCAAGTTGCTTAAAATTCATGATATCGTTTCTAAGAGAGATGATCTTAGCTGGAGGAAAATACTATTTTTGGGCAAATTCATGATATCGTTGCTTAAAAGCATCTTTGCACTGATTCCACGAATCAATACTATTTTTAGGCAAAGACGAAAACCAAGCTTTAGCATGATCTCTAAGCGAAAAAGGAAATAGCTTCAGTTTAACAATATCATTGTCCACATCTTTCTTCTTTTGCATATCACACAAATCAACAAAGTTGTTTAGATGGGTAGCGGCATCTTCACTAGGAAGGCCGGAAAATGGATCTTCCATGACAAGATTCAACAAAGCAGTATTAATTTCACAAGATTCAGCATCGGTAAGAGGAGCAATCGGAGTGTCAATAAAATCATTGTTGTTGGTATTAGTAAAGTCACACAATTTAGTATTATCTTGAGCCATCGTGACAAGCAAGCAATCCAACACACAAGCAAACAAGATATGGGCAAAAAGAGGGAAATAGAGAAAGAGAAGGAGGACAGAGAGAGAGGGCGAATAAAACGGCAAGGGTGAAGTGGGAGGAGAGGAAAACGAGAGGCAAATGGCAAATAATGTAATGAGGGAGATAAGGGTTTGTGATGGGTACTTGGTATGTTGACTTTTGCGTACACTCCCCGACAACGGCGCCAGAAATCCTTCTTGCTACCTCTTGAGCAGTGCGTTGGTTTTCCCTTGAAGAGGAAAGGGTGATGCAACAAAGTAGCGTAGTATTTCCCTCAGTTTTTGAGAACCAAGGTATCAATTCAGTAGGAGGCCACGCACGAGTCCCTCGCACCTACACAAACAAATAAACTCCTCGCAACCAACGCAATAAAGGGGTTGTCAACCCCTTCACGGTCACTTACGAGAGTGAGATCTGATAGATATGATAAGATAATATTTTTGGTATTTTTATGATAAAGATGCAAAGTAAAGAAAGCAAAATAAACAGAAAAGGAAATAGCTTGTTGACGGAAGATTAATATGATGGAAAATAGACCCGGGGGCCATAGGTTTCACTAGTGGCTTCTCTCGAGAGCATAAGTATTACGGTGGGTAAACAAATTACTGTTGAGCAATTGACATAATTGAGCATAGTTACGAGAATATCTAGGTATGATCATGTAATTAGGCATCACATCCGAGACAAGTAGACCAACTCCTGCCTGCATCTACTACTATTACTCCACACATCGACCGCTATCCAGCATGCATCTAGAGTATTAAGTTCAAGAGAACAGAGTAACGCTTTAAGCAAGATGACATGATGTAGAGGGATAAACTCATGCAATATGAAATAAACCCCATCTTGTTATCCTCGATGGCAACAATACATTACGTGCCTTGCTACCCCTACTGTCACTGGGAAAGGACACCGCAAGATTGAACACAAAGCTAAGCACTTCTCCCATTGCAAGAAAGATCAATCTAGTAGGCCAAACCAAACTGATAATTCGAAGAGACTTGCAAAGATAACCAATCATGCATAAAAGAATTCAGAGAAGATTCAAATATTGTTCATAGATAAACTTGATCATAAACCCACAATTCATCGGTCTCAACAAACACACCGCAAAAGAAGATTACATCAAATAGATCTCCACAAGAGAGGGGGAGAACTTTGTATTGAGATCCAAAAAGAGAGAAGAAGCCATATAGCTAGTAGCTATGGACCCGAAGGTCTGAAGTAAACTACTCACACTTCATCGGAGAGGCTATGGTGTTGATGTAGAAGCCCTCCGTGATCGATGCCCCCTCCGACGGAGCACCGGAAAAGGCCCCAAGATGGGATCTCACGGATACAAAAAATTACGGCGGTGGAATTAGGGTTTTGGCTTCGTATCTGGTAGTTTGGGGGTACGTAGGTATATATAGGAGGAAGGAGTACGTTGGTGGAGCAACATGGGCCCCACGAGGGTGGAGGGCGTGCCTAGGGCGCCCTAACTCTTGCCTTCCTGGTTGCTTTCTTGACATAGGGTCCAAGTCCTCTGGATCATGTTTGTTCCGAAAATCACGTCCCCGAAGGTTTCAATCTGTTTGGACTCTGTTTGATATTCTTTTCCCGCGAAACTCTGAAATAGGCAAAAACAACAATTTTGGGCTGGGCCTCAGGTTAATAGGTTAGTCCCAAAAATAATATAAAAGTGTATAATAAAGCCCAATAATGTCCAAAACAGGATATAATATGGCATGGAACAATAAAAAATTATAGATACATTGGAGACGTATCAGAGTCCACGAAGGGCTCCACCCACGAAGGGTCCACGAAGAAGCAACCTTGTCTATCCCACCATGGCCATCGCCCACGAAGGACTTGCCTCGCTAGGGTAGATCTTCATGAAGTAGGCGATCTCATTGCCCGTACAAACTCCTTGGTTCAACTCCACAATCTTGACGGAGGCTCCCAAGTGACACCTAACCAATCTAGGAGACACGACCGTCCAAAAGGTAATAGATGGTGTGTTGATGATGAACTCCTTGATCTTGTGCTTCAAACGATAGTCTCGCCAATACTCAGCTCTCTCTCATAGGATTGGATTTGGTGGAAAGAGGGTTTAAGTGGAAAGCAACTTGGGGAAGGCTAGAGATCAAGATATATGTGGTTGGAATGGAATATCTTGACCTCAACACAAGTGTAGGTGGTTCTCTCTCAGAAAATGTATGTTGGAAGTGTAGGCATGTTCTGATGGTTCTCTCCATGAATGAAGAGTGGGTGGAGGGGTATATATAGCCTCCACAAAAAATCTAACCATTACACACAAATCAGCAAACTTGGTGGGACCAAAACATGAAACTCGGTCATACCGATTTGGTTCAGAATGTGGAACGTTAGGATTTTTGGTGGGACCGACATGTCAACTCGGTGGGACCGATTCCATTAGGGTTAGGGCATAATGTAATCTCGGTGAGACCGATTACACAAACTCGGTGGGACCGATTTTGGTAATAGGCAAACAGAGAGTTGGTCAGGCAAACTTGGTGGGACTGATTCGCTCATCTCAGTTAGACCGAAATGTTACGAAGGGGAAACAGAGAGTTTGCATTGCAATCTCGGTGGTACCGATCACTGATGCCCACAAGTATAGGGGATCTATCGTAGTCCTTTCGATAAGTAAGAGCGTCGAACCCAACGAGGAGCAGAAGGAAATGATAAACGGTTTTCAGCAAGGTATTCTTTGCAAGTACTGAAATAAGTGGTAACAGATAGTTTTGTGATAAGATAATTTGTAATGAGCAACAAGTAACAAAAGTAAATAAAGTGCAGCAAGGTGGACCAATCCTTTTTGTAGCAAAGGACAAGCCTGGACAAACTCTTATATAAGGAAAAGCACTCTCGAGGACACATGGGAATATCGTCAAGCTAGTTTTCATCACGTTCATATGATTCGCGTTCGGTACTTTGATAATTTGACATGTGGGTGGACCGGTGCTTGGGTGCTGTTCTTACTTGGACAAGCATCCCACTTATGATTAACCTCTAATGCAAGCATCTGCAACTACAACAAAAGTATTAAGGTAAACCTAACCATAGCATCAAACATATGGATCCAAATCAGCTCCTTACGAAGCAACGCATAAACTAGGGTTTAAGCTTCTGTCACTCTAGCAAGCCATCATCTACTTATTACTTCCAAATGCCTTCCTCTAGGCCCAAATAATGGTGAAGTGTTATGTAGTCGATGTTCACATAAGACCAGTAGAGGCTAGACAACATGCATCTAATCAAAATATCGAACGGATACCAAATTCACATGACTACTAATAGCAAGACTTCTCCCTTGTCCTCAGGAACAAACGTAACTACTCACAAAGCATAAACATGTTCATAATCAGAGGGGTATTAATATGCATATAGGATCTGAACATATGATCTTCCACCAATTAAACCAACTAGCATCAACTACAAGGAGTAATTAACACTACTAGCAACCTACTAGCACCAATCCCGGACTTGAAGACAAGAATCGGATACAAGAGATGAACTAGGGTTTTGAGATGAGATGGTGCCGATGAAGATGTTGATGGAGATTGCCCTCTCCCGATGAGAGGAGCATTGGTGATGACGATGGCGATGATTTCCCCCTCCGAGAGGGAAGTTTCCCCGGTAGAACAGCTCTGCCGGGGCTCTAGATTGGATCCGCCAAGGTTCCGCCTCGTGGCGGCGGAGTTTCATCCCGAAAGGTTGCTTCTTATTTTTTTCTAGACGAAAGACTTCATATAGGAGAAGATGGCCATCGGAGAGCCACCAGGGGGCCCACGAGGTAGGGGGCACGCCCTGGGGGGGCACCCTCGTGAGCAGGGTGTGGGCCCCCTGCTCTTCATATTTGGCGAGGATTTTTCATTATTTATTATAAGGTATTCCGTGGAGTTTCAGGACTTTTGGAGTTGTGCAGAATAGGTCTCTAATATTTGCTCCTTTTCCAGCCTAGAATTCCAGCTGCCGGCATTCTCCCTCCTTATGTAAACCTTGCAAAATAAGAGAGAATAGCCATAAGTATTGTGACATAATGTGAAATAACAGCCCATAATGCAATAAATATCGATATAAAAGTATGATGCAAAATGGACATATCAACTCCGCCAAGCTTAGACCTCGCTTGTCCTCAAGCGAAAGCCGATAACGATAAATATGTCCCCATGTTTAGAGGTAGAGGCGTCGATAAAAAATAAAATACGGACATGAGGGCATCATGATTATTCTCATAACAACAACATACATAGATATTGTCATATGATTACTTATGTTCAAGTGATGATCTATTCACAATGCAAAAGTATGAATCAGAAACCTTATTGAGAACCAACAAACTATAACCTCAATCATTGAAGTAATTGCAATTTATCATAACATCAGAAAGAGTCTATGTGAGAGCTAAAAAGCAAGTCCACATACTCAACTATCATCTAGTCCTTCATAATTGCTAACACTCACGCAATACTTGTGGTTACGGAGTTTTAATCGGACACAGAGAAAGATAGGGGCTTATAGTTTCG
>NC_041380.1:317510205-317510569 GCF_002162155.2 Triticum dicoccoides | reverse complement strand
TAACACTCGCGCAATACTTGTGGTTACGGAGTTTTAGTCGGACACAGAGAAAGATAGGGGCTTATAGTTTCGCCCCACAACCTTTTACCTCAAGGGTAATGTCAACAATAATAACTCATGCCCCCCTACATCCAATTTTATATATATATATATATATATATATATATATATATATATATATATATATATATATCAGGTTCTTTCCAACATGCTGGGCTTGCCAAAGGATAAAATTAAAAAGGGAGAGGTGAAGATCACCATGACACTTGCATAAGGTAGAAGATAATAATAAAAGATAGGCCCTTCGCAGAGGGAAGCAAAGGTTGCCATGTGCTTTTATGGTTGGATGCACAAAATCTTAATG